>NC_088387.1:44065000-44665000 GCF_037993035.2 Macaca fascicularis
TTTTCATTGTAAGTATTTTTAGGCATTATTTTATCTTTTTTGATTATGGGCTTACACTACTTTAACAAAGTACTTTTAAAAATAATATTTAGGAATTCAGAGATAAGACAAACATTAGTTTACCAATTGTTGCCTTCAATTGTTTGCTTCATTTATAGCTTGCCTTTGTTGATATTCATAAAATCATGCATATTTAAATACCTATATGATTGAGTTAATTATGTGAATAAGTCATATTATCGGGGAAATATGAAACCTTTTTAATAACATTTACATAACAGGACTTTGGACAATAGAAAAAAGTTGAAAGATAATAAAAGTAATAAGTTAAAATACTTTTGGTGAAAGTGAAAGAAGTTGAAACAGGTAAAGTTGCTTTTTTAAAGATAGGGTCTTGCTTTCTTGCCCAGGCCAGACTGCAGTGGCACACTCATAGCTTATTGCAGCCACAAACTGCTGGGCTGAAGTGATCCTCCAGCTTCAGCTTCCCAAGTAGCTGTGACTACAGGCACAGGCTACCAAACCTGGCTAATTTTTAAACACTTTTGTTTTGGTAGAGATGGGGGCCTTGTTATATTGCTTAGGCTGGTCTCAAACACCCAGTCTCCAGTGATCCTCTCCCCTCAGTCCCTGAAAGTGTTGGGATTATAGGTTTGACCCACTGCACCTGGCCTAAAGTTGCTTTTAAAGAAGTGGATGTCTGTAATAGAGTAGAAGCAGAATAAAGAACAGCGAAGAAACGGAAACCTTAAATCATGAATAATTTGAATATTTAGGTTTTCAAATACATTATAATCTGTAGTGGGTGCTACATAGCAAAAACGTAAATTTGTAACTCTCAAATAAAAACAGTAATACATTTTGTTAAAAATATTGTCCTGGAAGCATAATTTATCTTGTACCTTCTGGCCGAAACAGGCAAGGTATTCATCAAGACTGTTTCTTCTTTCTCACAGGGAGCTAAACGACATTTGTCTAAAGCTTGGTCATTATAACCTCCTCCCCCACAGTGTTATGGGGGAGGAGGTTATAATGACCAAGCTTTAGACAACAAAAAGTGATCAGAAGGTATGTGCTTTGCTTCCAGTCTGTCCAGAAAATCTTCCATATGTTTTCCTCTAAACTCTTTTTAATTTCTTTTGTTTGATACTAATGATCACTGAACTCTTGGAAGCCCTTTGTAATAGATGGCAGAACTCCAAATGAAGGAAGCCTGGATACAAATATCACCATTGCTTTGAGAAACATCAATCAGAGACGTTTATTTTTACTCTGTATGGTCAAAAAAATAAATTTCCATCCCATTTGAACCATTACACAGTTTTTGGCCTGTGTGTTACAATAACAAATATATTTTAACTAATACATTCCCTATATAAAATGAGTGAGATGTACCAGCAGGTGAAATAGTGATGTCAAAATAGGCAAAGGACTCTCTCCAACTGAGGTCTCCAGTGGAAGAGTATGCAAGAACACTGAAGGAGAAGAGGGTGTGCTCTCAATTTGCCAAAAATAATCCAATTAAACCACTAAGAAACATTATGAAAAGGGAGATTTCTGAATTAAACATGATTTTTAAAAATGTACAATGGCAAATTGTTCTCAAAAATGGTTGCAGCATGTAATATTCTTACCTGGAATTATAATATTATGTGATTGGTCTTTCCTCCCCTTAACTTTACTAGTTCTTTGTTAGTTTTTCCTCTTCTAGTGCTTATTATCTTTTTCTTATGAATGCATAAGGATATTTTGTATGGTAAGGAATTATATTAATAAATGTTTTGTATATATTATAATATATATAATATAATATACATAGTAGCTACTCAATGTGTGCCAGAGATTTCTATATATTATATAATATATGTTTTATATATTATAACATATATTATATTTTATATATATATGTTCTTTTTTTTTTTTTTTTTTTTTGAGACAGGGCCTTACTCTGTCACCCAGGCTGGAGTGCAATGGCATGATAATGGCTCACTGTAGGCTTGACTTCCCAGGCTCAAGTAATCCTCCTACCTCAGCCTCCCAAGTAGCTGAAACTACAGGCAAGCACCACCATGCCTGGCTAATTTTTTAAAATTGTTTGTAGAAACAGGGTCTCTTTGTGTTGCCCAGGCTGGTCTAGAACTCCTGGCCTCAGGAGATTGTCCCATCTCAGCCTCCCTAAGTGCGGGGATTACAGGTGTGAGCCACTATGCCTGGACTACATTTCCTAACACTATTCAAAAATCCGATTTTTATTTAATACTCAGCATTTGAACAACCATCTTTAGAGTAACATATTAACCTTCCATGGCCCTGGATTTTCTTGCTATAGAAAAGAAGTGCCCTTCAGTGCCTTTCAGAATGTCTGTGCATGATCATTTACACCAACCATCAACGTGAGCTGGCATTGTCAAAGCATTCATATATGCAAACATCCATGAGAACACACTTTTAGAAATCCAACCTTGAACCAATTTGGGAAAATATCATATGCAGAAATAATCTCTGGCACACATTGAGTAGCTGTGACTTTTAAAAATATATATTTATTTATTTAGAGTCTCACTCTGTTGCTCAGGCTGGCGTACAGTGGCACAATCTTGGCTCACTGCAGCCTCCCCTTCCTGAGTTCGAGCAATTCTCCTGCTTCAGCCATCTGAGTACCTGGGATTACAGGCACGCACCGCCATGCTCGGCTAACTTTTGTATTTTTAGTAGAGACAGGGTTTCACCATCGTGGCCAGCTGGTCTTGAACTCCTGGCTTCTAGTGATCCACCCCCCTCGGCCTCCCACAGTGCTGGGATTAAAGGCATGAGCCACCCCACCCAGCCAGCTATGCCTTTTTAATAACCTTGAAATTGAAAATAATTATTACTTACAGGCATCCTGAGTACCTTTCACACATTTTCGTTTTTGAAATTGGACATTATAAGTAGAAAAAGGTAGTTTAAAATTAATCGTGTCTAATTAACAACTAATGTGGCTTTAAGCCTCTTACAATCTTATGTGGGGTTACTATTATAATTTCTATGTTTGTAGTCCTCTTAATTTTCTAAGTGTTTCTGTAATTACGATTCCACTTGATTCTCATAGCAGCCTAATAAAAAGAGATTATTGCTTCTAATTTATAGATTAGATTAAGAAAATGAGGTTTATTTTTCTAAGTTAATATAACCAAGTGAATCTTTATGTCAAACCACTGTCTC
The DNA here is from genome assembly GCF_037993035.2 of Macaca fascicularis. Lineage (NCBI taxonomy): Eukaryota > Metazoa > Chordata > Mammalia > Primates > Cercopithecidae > Macaca > Macaca fascicularis. Next base: position 44,068,205 of record NC_088387.1, read on the forward strand.
CTTCTCTTTTCTCTTCAAAGATCATTTTCATCAATGTTACTTCATAAATGTTCTTCAGAACATAGTTTCCACAAGATAATCTATAATAAAATGTTCAGTGTTATTTAGAGAAAATATGCCTAAAATGCTAAAAGTATAAGAAATTCTACTGTAATTAGAATGTATATATATTGATTTTCTTTGAATAGAATTCTCCAAAATGATTCTATTACAGAACTTACTTTTCATGTAATACCTATTTATATTTTAGGAATAGAACTTTAAATCGAAAACTTACAGAATTCTGAATGCTTGTATTTCAATAGATTTTGTTCCTCTTTAAGTGCTATGGATCATTTCTAAATATCAGAAAATAAAATCTCCCTAGATATGCACTCTTGTAATATAATATACTTACTCTTATAACTATTGATCTTGGATAGTTCTAACGTGTCTCCATCTTATGTAGAATTTTACTCTAAATTTAACTGCAGGCTTGGCAATTATTTGTGTAAAATAAATTAGCAAATATTCACAGTTATCTTCATTTAGCTATTCTTGTTTTAAAAATGTTTTATCATGTGGCACGTGTTTCGTAAGCACCTGGAGGTAAATAGTGAACAAAAGATACACAAACCATGCACTTTATAGTCATAAATATTGTGTAGGAACAGATACGGATTGCTCACAGTTATTGCTTTCTAAGGACCAATGGGTATTCTATATACTTAATTTTTATATTATTCTATTCTATATACTTTATATATATTTTGAGTTAAATTTAGTATATATTTTATATTATACTTATTCTATATATTTAATTTTCAAACTAGTTAGTTATGCTTTATTCTTATGCTCTGTAAAGGAAAGATCCCAAAGGTTAAATAATTTTTGGACAAGGTCACAGAGACAGGTAATGGCAGAACCAATATTTGAGGCCAGCGTATGTCTCTGAATACTAGTAAATGCTACAAATAATTGGATGAACAATATTTAAGAATTTTAGCAATTGAACATACAGATAAAAAATATATTTAAACAATTTATATTTGACAGCTCTAACCTAAAACATAGCCAGAGGGTCTCTGCAGGGTAAAACAGAGTTTCATGGTATCCCCGTCTTATTCAGAAAGAACTGTAAATTCTACTTATGGTTCTGTTTTTATAACATTAATAACACTGGTGTCATCCTGTGGCACTAAAATAGTAATAAAAGCTGTAATATTCTGGAAGTAAAAGATGGTTATAAACAGTTATATGTGTTGTAAAGGAAAGAGCAGGGTGCTATGACAGTTTATAATAGGGGTCAGCTAATCCATCCATGGATTATGTCAGTAGAGTAGCAATTTGATATGTGATTAAGATTTAACTGGGTCCAGAGATGGGGCAAGCATTCCACCAAGAGGAACCAAAAGAGCAAAACCTCTGTGACAGGAATGAAGGAACATGGTGTGTTCAAGGAACTGAATGAGGATCGGGAGGTAAAGCATAGTGAGGAAAAGGCAAATTAGTTTGAAATGAGTAACAAGAGGGTCTGCCTAAACACATTGAGAGAAACTCCCTAAAATAAAATATTTATTCAGGAATGGACATTGCAATGGGAATACATGTGCCATAGTAAACCATGTGCATATTCAGGAAGGTAAAGAAAAACAAAGGTTTTTAAAGGACAAATGAGGAGGATTATAAAGTTTTTTGAGATAATTATTCTTGGCTTCAAGGATCAAGAGCATAGGTGGCACCAGTTCAAGGTTTGTTAGGCAGGTGTTGGGCAGATGTTCTTGCTGAAGTATTTCTTTTTGTGCAGGTTGAGATGGTCTTTGTACAAGGTCTTAGTTTTGGTAAAGTGTTTTATTATAATTCTTGTTGCCAGGCATTTCTGCATGTAAACCATTCACTTCATAGCCTTCCCTGGCAACATTTGTCACGGTTTTTTAAACAGCGGTGACTCTACTTTGATTCTGACAACGTTCACAAGAGAAAGAAGGGATCTCCTCCAGGCAAGTCTTTCGGACCATGAATTTAGCTATGATACCAAATGCAACAAGATGTGATTGCAGAGTTTAAAACTGTATAACATAATCAGCTACATTTCATGAAAGATCATCCTGGCTGCTATGTAGCACATGAATCCGGAGAGGCCCAAGGCAGGAAACACAAGCCAAGTTGGTGGTCAGCTCGAAATTTAAAGGAAAGACCATACTAATCTGTGCAGTAGATGGTGCTGATAAAAGAGGGTAGAGATGGCTCAATGCAGAATATATCCTGGATGTATATTTTCATGTAGGAGGAGGAAGGAAAATGATGTGTCAAGATTTCTAGCATTTTAACCAGATATAAGGAGTAGAATTTACTCTATGAGAACAACATGGGAGTGAAACATTTGTGATGAGAGAAAGAAAAAATTTGGATTTTCTAAGTATGAGAAAAATATATAACATATATAGGAATATATAAGTAAAGCATCTAAATATAGACACTTGAAAGGAGAGCTCTGGGCTTGATATGAAATTTGAGAAATATCTGCATTTGGTTATTTTTGTAAAGAGTTGGGAGTAAATAAGATTGGTGTGTACAGAAACAGTACAGAAGAGTAAAGCACAGGTAAGAATCTATGAAATATTAACTTAGTTTCATGTAGGCACTGATAAGGGTGGCCAAAAGTTGAATGTCAGAGAAGTATTAACTTCGATTAAATGTGTTAAGAGGCCAATTATGTCCATTAAATTTAACAGTGGGGGGCCGGGCGCGGTGGCTCACGCCTGTAATCCCAGCGCTTTGGGAGGCCGAGGCGGGCGGATCACAAGGTCAGGAGATCGAGACCACGGTGAAACCCCGTCTCTACTAAAAATACAAAAAATTAGCCGGGCGCGGTTGTGGGCGCCTGTAGTCCCAGCTACTCGGGAGGCTGAGGCAGGAGAATGGCGTGAACCCGGGAGGCGGAGCTTGCAGTGAGCCGAGATCGCGCCACTGCACTCCAGCCTGGGCGACAGAGCGAAACTCCGTCTCAAAAAAAAAAAAAAAAAAAAAAAAAAAAAAAAAAAAAAAAATTTAACAGTGGGTAGCATACTAGTGACTTCCTGCAAAGACATTTTATGTAATGTTGTAATAGTAATCATACCACATTGAGTTAAAGAGCACATTGATTGGTGGAGAAAGACTGAAAGACAGAAAAGAGGAAACTCTCCATCTGAGTGAGAACATTGTCTATTCAAAGGCAGTAAGAGCTAGAACATATCTGGGGTATCTTGCAAGGTCAAAAGATGGTATTGTTTCTTTGGATTTTATGCTTCATTTATTTTTTTAATTTATATTTATTACTTTGAACATACAGAAGAAAATAGGCAATTATACCCTGTATCTAAGTACCTTATACTGGAATAAAAGAAATGCTAAAATTTACTTCTGATACACTTTTCTGTTAAAAAAAAAAAATATTGCTAAGTTTCCATTCCACCTCATATTTTTTCCTTCTTTTCTCCAAAGAGGCAGTACCTTACATAAAGTATGTGTGAATGTGAATCAAAAATGCAAGTTTTGCATTTTTAGTTTACATGAGCTTTAAAATAAATAAATATAGAATTTTGTTGTATGTTTTGCCATTTATAAAAACTGTCATATTCACAGTCACACATTGAGAATGTGTGTGTGTGTGTTTGTGTGTGTGTGTGTGTGTGAATTTAATCTATACAGTTGACCCTTGGGCAACATGTGTTTGAGCTATGAGGTTCACTTATATGTGGATTTTTAAAAAATGAAGTGTTTGCCCTGTGATATGTTTTGGCTCTGTTTCCCCAGCCAAATCTCATCTGGAATTGTAATCCTTATGAGGATTGCAGGGAGGGGCCTGCAATCACCACATGTTGAGGAAGGGCAATGATTGGATCACTGGTGTGGTTCCCTCAGGCTGTTCTTACGATAGTGAGTCCTTGTGATATCTGATGGTTTATAAGTGTTTGGAAGTTTCTCCTTCTCACTCTCTTGCCTGTCACCTTGCGAAGAAGGTGAGGAAGGTGCCTGCTTCTGCTTCCTCCATGATTGTAAGTTTTCTGAGGCCTCGCCAGCAATAGGGAACTGTGAGTCAATTAAACCTCCTTTGTTTATAAATTACCCAGTCTCAGGGAAGTTCTTTATAGCAGTGTGAAAACAGATCAATGCACCCTGTATCCACAGGTTTCACATCTGCCATCAAATACTGATAGAAAATACAGTATTAGGAGGATGCAAAATGTGCCTATATGGAGAACCAACCATTTAGATACAGGTTCTTTAAGAGGGCCTGTGGACATTGAGTAGATATGAATTTTGGGATATGCAAGTGTTCTGAGACCAGTTTTCCATTTACAAAGAAGGATGATTTTATATGGATTATGTATAGCTTTCCCAAGACTTAATTTTAATTTGGTTTTTAAATAATAAATGTTGATGTTAAATCATCAACATCATCATAATCATAAGCAGTACTTATACAATACTTACCATGTAGTAACAAGCACTGCTCTAAGTACTTTGCATATATTAATACATTTATTGTTAATATCAACCCTAAGAAGTGTATACTATTTATAGTATAAATTAATACCATTTTAGATGAGGAAATAGAGGCATTAAACTTTAAATCTCATCCTTGTTTTGCAGATGATAAATGATGAAGTCTGGATTTCAATGAGAGAGTCTAGCTCAGAATTAGTGTTGAGTCCTCTACTACAATGGCTCACAACTTCACTTACTACTAAAACTTCATTTACTTTATTTTCTCATACATGGAAATGGAAGTACATCCAGCAAGTAATCTGGAAGAAGTGGACTAATATCAGAATGAGAAAAGAAATGAACTACAGTTTTAAAACAACTGAGGAAATTATTCTGAGTTGTTGATTGTGCAGAACCACATAGAATTATCAGGGACTCCTGACCATTTCTCAGTGTGCCTTCATGATGAAAACAGGTTTTTAGGTGATACTGAGCTTGGGCTGAGAACCAGGGAAGTTCTGTTCTCTAGTTTTCCTCAAAAGGAAAGAACAAACGAATGGGTTTTTAAAAGCTTTTATTGGATAACAATGTCACCATCAGTAATGAAAGGGGCCACTTCACAGCTTGAAATTAGGTTCTTTCGATTAGACAGCAGGTTACATAGTTCAGTTAATGTCACTAGTAGCTGCTTGCCAGTTAAGGGGCTTTTTGTTTCCTAAGAAATCTGTGCTAAGACAAGTTTGTATTTTTTTCGTTCTCCATCTTGCCAAAGAGCTTCAGCTAAGTTTCTACATTCTTTAATGTATAAATTAGGAACTTAAATTAGTCTTGCCAAGTATATCTATGGTTTCTTTCCACCAATCTGAAACTTTGTTGTGATGTTCCAAAAATCTTAAAGAAACAAGACTATAACATAAGAATGCTGGTGTTTATTTAAAGAAAATGATTACCATTTTACTTTTTTGTTTCTTTAAAAAACTTTTTAAAGCATTATTCCAATTAAGAAAATGTATGCCAAACAACCTGTTTCATGTATAGTGAAGAGAAGACACTGTCAAAAAAGGCAAGTATTTTCACTTTCACACCCATATATTCACTCCTACCTGAAGCTTAAATGGGAGCTCTAACATGGGCAGAATGTTGTTCTGAATGCAGTTCCTGCTTTTGCATTTAAGGACTAACAACATTCTGAGAATGTTTCGAAGCTGGGGAACTCTTTAAACAAATAACAAAAATAATAGCAAATAAAAAATGGTAATCATATTAATAACAGAGGTTGCTTTCCAAAGAGGTGTTTTTGCATATTTGACTTTTATACTAGGAAAATTGAGACATGGCAATACATTTCCCATTGATAAAAACCATAAACATTTTACTCTGTAAAGTTATTCAGTTCAATCAGTGAAGCATGCACCTTAATCAAGTACAGTGAATGGGGAAAAACACACAAATTGCAACAGTAAAGTTTGTTTCTTGAGTTGTAGAGCAATCTAAAATTATGAACAAACCAGACATCTATGAAATTATGCAACATTTTAATCAATTGTGCCCTGAAATGCCTTGTTAAGAGAGTAGACAAATTAAAATCTGGAACTCATTTATAGAATAGTTCATATCGATCATTATATTAATGTTCTTGATTACTAGTGGGTAAATACACATCAAAATTCATCCTATTTATTTCTAACTTTATATCTACTAAAAATCCCAACCAAAGAACCACGCCAATAAATTATCATATACATGAGATATATATATCTCATATATATATATAAACACACACACACACACACACACACACACACACACACCCCAATATCTACATTTCCTTAAAAAGAAAGAATAAATGATAAATGAATGGATTTAAAATAGCTCTTCCTGGGTAATGATGTCAGCCTCGGTGATGAACATACATATATATACACTTTTCACAAACCTCATACATCCCAGCGTTCATCATTAACTACCTCTGGGACCCAGGGAACACGTGAAAAGATATTCAAGTAAATGCTGACTGAGTTTGACTGTAGCCTTGAATTCTGCAAATATTCCATGAGTCAGGAGAAAAATAAACTAATTCTGCATTTTCTAGCTGTGTAACTACACACAATTTCCGGATCCTATTGTTAAGCTAGACCTACAAAAGATATGACCTCATCAATTGGCAAAAGGATTCAAGGTTGTCTCAGGTTCTTTCCTTTCCTTTTTTTTATGGTTGGGAAATGAGGCTCTCCATTTTTTTTACATGAAGCACTTAAGGGAGTTGAGACTTCTTCCTTTTATAATGTAAATTCAATAATTTTATCTAATTATAGACTTTATAATAGAATAATTATAAATGTGAGGTGAAAAAGCATGACTCTTCCTTTGCTGTATCTTGCTGTTTATTGTTCCTCCATCCCAGCTAACGTTTTATATTACTATTGTCACTATTCTTTTATTTCTAATTCTTCACATTTCCAATTTAGATGATCACAGATTACTCTCTCATACTCTCCCATATCTCCCATGATTCATTATACAAGTACATAATTCACAAATATATACACCCACATGCATAAACACACATTTTTCGTGGCGGATTAGCTTCCAAAAATGTCAACAATATGATTAGAGCTATGAATCACAAAGTATGTAGAAGGGCCTTTAATTTTAATATAACATGCTTTGTAGGTTGTCGTTTGGTGCCAAGCCACCCACAGGCCCTCATTCAAAAAGTATAAAAGCAAGGTAGAAATATAAAAAAGAAGTAAAAGTACAATGATATAAAAACAACAGTGTGAGCATGTGGAAATGGGGTGGGGGGAATAAACAAAAATGTATAAAACTATATCTGAAACACTTTGTACAATATGTAGACCCAAACTTTTGTCAACCTATGATACGTCATGGTGGTTGATTACCAATGGGTAACTACACATCAAAATTCATCCTATTTATTTCTAACTTTATATCTACTTAAAATCCCAACCAAAGAACCATGCCAATAAATTATCATATATATGATATTATCATATATAGGATGTCATATATATGATAGAAAGGCAAGACTCCTTAAGTCTTCCCTTTCTAAATGTTATAGCAATAAAATTTCTACGTATTAATAGTCAAATCAATTTGAGCTTTATAGGATGACCTCATGTTCGGCAGCAAGCTAGTGTTCTGGAAATATATGAAAATAAAGCACCACTTCACTTATTTTTAAATATTGAAGATAGAATGAGATGGTGTAGATGGTGAAAAGTCAGTCTAATAACCTTCCTGGCTTTCCTGGATATAAATCACAGTTTTCTCTAATAATGAGTAATGAAATTGTTAGGTATCTTAAAACAGGCATTGTATATGAAACAGAAAAGTTTCTTGCTGTCATTTATACTGTGTGTCAGGTCCTGTGGATTTGCAATGGGTGATCTAAAGAAGCATAATCTATCAGAGAAATATATCTATAAAAAAATAGAGGGACATGGTAAAAAATGTAACTGAATACTTGCAAGAAAATTATTATCTTGAACTAAAGGCTTTTAGAGAAATTTAGTTTGGATCACTAGACATATTTTGACCACATTGATGAGGTATCTGATTTAACTCACGTAATGTTAATAATATTTGCAAAGACTCAAATTAAGAAGTTGTTTGGTATGTTAAAAGAATGGACATTTGATTAGTGTGGCTGGACTTTCATTATAGTTAGAAATAATGTGCAGAAACTGATTATGAGCAATTCTGTAAGTCATATCCAAAGCCCTAAAATTGGGAGAAAAATCATGCATTCAAGATTCTGTTCCCCTATAAGTACATGATCTAGTGTATAAACTGATTTCCTATATTAGTTTAAGATAGTTTATTCTTATTATTCACTTTAGGTAAGTTTTTATCATGGATATGCATCCACTGTTATCAAACTTCTGTTATCTATCTAACCACCAGTTGTTTACTTTTTTGCCTTTAATGGTTTAACATAATGAATTGAGTTGATAGGTTTTCTAATGTTGAATCACCCTTCAATTTCTGGTCATGATGTATTCTTCTGCTCACCTGGAGTAAGTATTCTAATGTATTTGTTTTGGAAGCTTAGATCTACAGAGTGACTGAGAGTGCTATTTTTTTCTCTAATATCTGTTTTATCATTATCGATTCAGTAATAAAACCTAACACTTTAGCTGAGGATGACGCGTAGGTGGAGACTGCATCTCTCACCCTTCTATGTAACTAATATTGGTCCGGTGACTGTGTTTTAGCAAATGATAGATGAGAAGAGGTATGTGCATACAGGTTATGGCCTTTGAAGGAAGCTGCTCACTCTTCCTGACTTTATTCCTAATTCTTCTACTTTGGAATTTGGATATAGTCATAGTAATGACTTATTACTGACAATGTGTGCAAAGTAACTTAGGAGATGGAAGAGGAAGGAAAAAAGAAATCTGTGAGTCCCTGGATGACCTAGGGAATCAGAAGTGTCCTGTCTTCTTTTACAACCCACGTATGGAAAATTTGTATTAAGGGAAAAGAGAAACTTTAAAAAGCTATTTCCTCTCTCTCTACTTGATAGTAACTTATATACCATACAAATTATCTGGTTTTAAAAAGTTTGATAAAATTTAGCTATAGAAACATGTAGCGCTAACTTAATGATAGATCTCCCTTTACCTTCCTTTAAAAATACTTTTATCAAAAATCAAATCTGAAAAAAAGGATATTTATAACACACATGAATTTCACATTAAATAAGACTAATCACAAATCAAGGGCCTAATCGTAGAAACTGACTCCTCCATGTCCTGTTTCCCCATCTCTTCTGGGCTCACCTCATATTCAAGCCAACAATACTCTTACCTGAAATTATTTGCTTATCACTCTCCTTTTTTTCCCTTTAAAGTTCAAATGAATATGTATATATTCTTATTATAAGTATTATTTATTACTGCAGGCTTTGAAAATTTATATACATTAGATAGTGCCAAATGTATTCTGCAAGTTTATATTTATTCAACAGCATATTAATAAAGTTCATGCATGATTTTGTGTTTCTTCATTTTTATTTATTTTTTAAACTTTTTAAAATTTTTTAATTTTTTTGAGGTTTGACTTAAAATTGTTTATTTTATTTTATTCACTTATTTATTTATTTTTTATTATACTTTAAGTACTAGGGTACATGTGCACAATGGCAGGTTTGTTACACGTGTATACTTGTGCCATGTTGGTGTGCTGCACCCCTCAACTCGTCAGCACCCATCAACTCGTCATTTACATCAGGTATACATCAGGTATAACTCCCAATGCCATCCCTCTCCCCTCCCCCCTCCCCAAAATAGGCCCCTGTATGTGGTGTTCCCCTTCCAGAGTTCAAGTGATCCCATTGTTCAATTCCCAACTATGAGTGAGAACATGCAGTGTTTGATTTTCTGTTCTTGCGATAGTTTGCTAAGAATGATGGTTTCCAGATGCATCCATGTCCTTACAAAGGACACAAACTCATCCTTTTTTATGGCTGCATAGTATTCCATGGTGTATATGTGCCACATTTTCTTAATCCAGTCTGTCACTGATGGACATTTGGGTTGATTCCAAGTCTTTGCTATTGTGAATGGTGCCACAATAAACATACGTGTGCATGTGTCTTTATAGCAGCATCATTTATAATCCTTTGGGTATATACCCAGTAATGGGATGGCTGGGTCATATGATATTTCTAGTTCTAGATCCTTGAGGAATCAGCATACTGTTTTCCACAATGGTTGAACCAGTTTATAATCCCACCAATAGTGTAAAAGTGTTCCTATTTCTCCACATCCTCTCCAGCACCTGTTGTTTCCTGACTTTTTAATGATTGCCATTCTAACTGGTGTGAGATGGTATCTCATTGTGGTTTTGATTTGCATTTCTCTGGTAGCCAGTGATGACGAGCATTTTTTCATGTGCCTGTTGGCTGTATGCATATCTTCTTTTGAGAACTGTCTATTCATATCCTTTGCCCACTTTTTGATGGGGTTGTTTGTTTTTTTCTTGTAAATTTGTTTGAGTTCTTTGTAGGTTCTGGATATTAGCCCTTTGTCAGATGAGTACATTGCAAAAATTTTCTCCCATTCTGTAGGTTGCCTGTTCACTCTGATGGTAGTTTCTTTTGCTGTGCAAAAGCTCTTTAGTTTAATGAGATCCCATTTGTCAATTTTGGCTTTTGTTGCCGTTGCTTTTGGTGTTTTAGACATGAAGTCCTTACCCATGCCTATGTCCTGAATGGTATTACCTAGGTTTTCTTCTAGGGTTTTTATGGTTTTAGGTCTAACATTTAAGTCTCTAATCCATCTTGAATTAATTTTCGTATAAGGAGTAAGGAAAGGATCCAGTTTCAGCTTTCTACTTATGGCTAGTCAATTTTCCCAGCATCATTTATTAAATAGGGAATCCTTTCCCCGTTTCTTGTTTTTCTCAGGTCTGTCAAAGATCAGATGGCTGTAGATGTGTGGTATTATTTCTGAGGGCTCTGTTCTGTTCCATTGGTCTATATTTCTGTTTTGGTACCAGTACCATGCTGTTTTGGTTACTGTAGCCTTGTAGTACAGTTCGAAGTCAGGTAGCGTGATGCCTCCAGCTTTGTTCTTTTGACTTAAGATTGTCTTGGAGATGCGGGCTCTTTTTTGGTTCCATATGAACTTTAAAGCAGTTTTTTCCAATTCTGTGAAGAAAGTCACTGGTAGCTTAATGGGGATGGTGTTGAATCTATAGATTACCTTGGGCAGTATGGCCATTTTCACAATATTTATTCTTCCTATCCATGAGCATGGAATGTTCTTCTATTTTTTTATGTCCTCTTTTATTTCACTGAGCAGTGGTTTGTAGTTCTCCTTGAAGAAGTCCTTTACATCCCCTGTAAGTTGGATATCTAGGTATTTTATTCTCTTTGAAGCAATTGTGAATGGAAGTTCATTCATAATTTGGCTCTCTGTTTGTTTGTTACTGGTGTATAAGAATGCTTGTGATTTTTGCACGTTGATTTTGTATCCTGAGATTTTGCTGAAGTTTGTTATCAGCTTAAGGAGATTTTGAGCTGAGATGATCGGGTTTTCTAAATATACAATCATGTCATCTGCAAACAAGGACAATTTGATGACTTATTTTCCTAACTGAATACCCTTTATTTATTTCTCTTGCCTGATTGCCCTAGCCAGAACTTCCAACACTATGTTCATTAGGAGTGGTGAGAGAGGGCACCCCTGTCTTGTGCCAGTTTTCAAAGGGAATGCTTCCAGTTTTTGCCCATTCAGTATGATATTGGCTGTGGGTTTGTCATAAATAGCTCTTATTATTTTGAGATATTGGTATTGAGTTCCATCAATATCGAATTTATTGAGAGTTTTTAGCATGAAGGGCTGTTGAGTTTTGTCAAAGGCCTTTTCTGCATCTATTGAGATAATCATGTGGTTTTTGTCTTTGTTTCTGTTTATATGCTGGATTACATTTATTGATTTTCATGTGTTGAACCAGCCATGCATCCCAGGGATGAAGCCCACTTGATCATGGTGGATAAGCTTTTTGATGTGCTGCTGGATTCGGTTGTTTGCCAATATTTTATTGAGGATTTTTGCATCGATATTCATCAGGGATATTGGCCTAAAATTCTCTTTTTTTGTTGTGTCTCTGCCAGGCTTTGGTATCAGGATGATGTTGGCCTCATAAAATGAGTTAGGGAGGATTCCCTCTTTTTCTATTGATTGGAATAGTTTCAGAAGGAATGGTACCAGCTCCTCCTTGTACCTCTGGTAGAATTCAGCTGTGAATCCATCTGGTCCTGGACTTTTTTTGGTTGGTAGGCTATTAATTATTGCCTCAATTTCAGAGCCTGCTATAGGTCTATTCAGGGATTCAATTTCTTCCTGGTTTAGTCTTGGGAGAGTGTAAGTGTCCAGGAAATTATCCATTTCTTCTAGGTTTTCTAGTTTATTTGCATAGAAGTGTTTATAGTATTCTCTGATGGTAGTTTGTATTTCTGTGAGGTTGGTGGTGATATCCTCTTTATAATTTTTTATTGTGTCTGTTTGATTCTTCTCTCTTTTCTTCTTTATTGGTCTTGCTAGCGGTCTATCAATTTTGTTGATCTTTTCAAAAAACCAACTCCTGGATTCATTGATTTTTTGGAGGGTTTTTTGTGTCTCTATCTCCTGCAGTTCTGCTTTGATCTTAGTTATTTCTTGCCTTCTGCTAGCTTTTGAATGTGTTTGTTCTTGCTTCTCTAGTTCTTTTAAATGTGATGTTAGGGTGTCAGTTTTAGATCTTTCCTGCTTTCTCTTGTGGGCATTTAGTGCTATAAATTTCCCTCTACACACTGCTTTAAATGTGTCCCAGAGATTCTGGTATGTTGTATCTTAGTTCTCATTGGTTTCAAAGAACATCTTTATTTCTGCCTTCATTTCGTTCTGTACCCAGTAGTCATTCAGGAGCAGGTTGTTCAGTTTCCATGTAGTTGAGCGGTTTTGATTGAGTTTCTTAGTCCTGAGTTCTAGTTTGATCGCACTGAGGTCTGAGAGACAGTTTGTTATAATTTCTGTTCTTGTACATTTGCTGAGGAGTGCTTTACTTCCAATTATGTGGTCAATTTTGGAATAGTGTGCTGTGGTGCTGAGAAGAATGTATATTCTGTTGATTTGGGATGGAGAGTTCTGTAGATGTCTATTAGGTCTGCTTGCTGCAGAGATGAGTTCAATTCCTGGATATCCTTGTTAACTTTCTGTCTCGTTGATCTGTCTAATGTTGACAGTGGGGTGTTGAAGTCTCCCATTATTATTGTATGGGAGTCTAAGTCTCTTTGTAAGTCTCTAAGGACTTGCTTTATGAATCTGGGTGCTCCTGTATTGGGCACATATATATTTAGGATAGTTAGCTCTTCCTGTTCAATTGATCCCTTTACCATTATATAATGGCCTTCTTTGTCTCTTGATCTTAGATGGTTTAAAGTCTGTTTTATCAGAGACTAGTATTGCAACCTCTGCTTTTTTTGTTCTCCATTTGCTTGGTAGATCTTCCTTCATCCCTTTATTTTGAGCCAATATGTATCTCTGCATGTGAGATGGGTCTCCTGAATACGGCAAACTGATGGGTCTTGACTCTTTATCCAATTTGCTAGTCTGTGTCTTTTAATTGGAGCATTTAGTCCATTTACATTTAAGTTTAATATTGTTATGTGTGAAGTTGATCCTGTCATTGTGATATTAGCTGGTTATTTTGCTTGTTAGTTGATGCAGTTTCTTCCTAGCATCAATGGTCTTTACATTTTGGCATATTTTTGCAATGGCTGGTACTGGTTGTTCCTTTCCATGTTTAGTGCTTCCTTCAGGATCTCTTGTAGGGCAGGCCTGGTGGTGACAAAATCTCTAAGCATTTGCTTGTCTGTAAAGGATTTTATTTCTCCTTCACTGATGAAAGTTAGTTTAGCTCGATATGAAATTCTGGGTTGAAAATTCTTTTCTTTAAAAATGTTGAATATTGGCCCCCACTCTCTTCTGGCTTGGAGAGTTTCTGCCGAGCGATCTGCTGTTAGTCTGATGGGCTTCCCTTTGTGTGTAACCCGACCTTTCTCTCTGGCTGCCCTTAACATTTTTTCCTTCATTTCAACTTTGGTGAATCTGACAATTATGTGTCTTGGAGTTGCTCTTCTCAAGGAGTATCTTTGTGGCGTTCTTTGTATTTCCTGAATTTGAATGTTGGCTTGCCTTACTAGGTTGGGGAAGTTCTCCTGGATGATATCCTGAAGCGTGTTTTCCAACTTAGTTCCATTTTCCCCCTCACTTTCAGGCACACCAATCAGACGTAGATTTGGTCTTTTCACATAATCCCGTATTTCTTGGAGGCTTTGTTCATTTGTTTTTCCTTTTTTTTCTCTAGACTTCTCTTCTCGCTTCATTTCATTCATTTGATCTTCAATCATTGATATTCTTTCTTCCAGTTGATCGAGTCGGTTATTGAAGCTTGTGCATTTGTCAAGTATTTCTTGTGTCATGGTTTTTATCTCTGTCAGTTCGTTTATGGACTTCTCTGCATTGATTATTCTAGTTATCCATTCTTTCATTCTTTTTTCAAGATTTTTAGTTTATTTGCGCTGGGTACGTAGTTCCTCCTTTAGCTCTGAGAAGTTTGTTTGACTGAAGCCTTCTTCTCTCAACTTGTCAAAGTCATTCTATGTCCAGCTTTGTTCTGTTGCTGGTGATGAGCTGTGTTCCTTTGGAGGGTTAGATGAGCTCTGATTTTTTGAATTTTTAGAATTTCCAACTTTTCTGCCCTGCTTTTTCCCTATCTGTGTGGTTTTATCTGCCTTTGGTCTTTGATGCTGGTGACATACTGATGAGGTTTTGGTGTGGGTGTTCTTTTTGTTTGTTAGTTTTCCTTCTAACAGTCAGGACCCTCAGCTGTAGGTCTGTTGGAGATTGCTTGAGGTCCACTGCAGACTCTGTTTGCCTGGGTATCAGGAGTGGAGGCTGCAGAAGATAGAATATTATTGTACAGTGAGTGCTGCTGTCTGATTCTTGCTCTGGAAGCTTTGTCTCAGGGGTGTACCCCACCGTGTGAGGTGTGAGGTGTCAGTCTGCACCTATTGGGGGATGTTCCCCAGTTAGGCTACTCAGGGGTGAGGGACCCACTTGAGCAGACAGACTGTCCGTTCTCAGATCTCAACCTCTGTGCTGGGAGATCCACTGCTCTCTTCAAAGCTGTCAGACAGGGTTATTAACCTCCACAGAGGTTTCTGCTTCTTTTTTTTGCTTTTTGTTTGTTTGTTTGTTTGTTTGTTTGTTTTTGTTTTTTGGCTATGCCCTGTCCCCAGAGGTGGAGTCTACAGAGACAGGCAGGCCTCCTTGAGCTGTGGTGTGCTCCATCCAGTTAGAGCTTCCTAGAGGCTTTGTTTACCTACTTAAGTCTCAACAATGGGGTGCGTCCCTCCCCCAGCCCCCCTGCTGCCTTGCAGTTAGATCTCAGACTGCTGTGCTAGCAATGAAGGAGGCTCCCTGGGCTTGCGACCCTCCCGGCCAGGTGTGGGATATAATCTCCTGGTGTGCCGTTTGCTAAGACCCTTGGTAAAGTGCAGTATTAGGGTGAGAGTTATCAGATTTTCGAGGTGTTGTGTGTCTCAGTTTCTAAAGGGAGTCCCTTCCCCCTTGCACTTCGCAGGTGAGGCGATGCCTGGCCCTGCTTCAGCTCTCGCTGGTCGGGCTGCACCAGCTGACCAGCGCCGATTGTCTGGCACTCCCCAGTGAGATGAACCCAGTACCTCAGTTGAAAATGCAGAAATCACCCTTCTTCTGTGTCACTCCCTGGGAGCTGGAGGCTGGAGCTGTTCCTATTTGGCCATCTTGCTCGCGTCCTCATTTCTTCATTTTTAGTGCCATTTGTATAAAAATTCCATAATTTTGATTTTTTTCACATATTTATTCATATATATATAGTGAAAGTTTTCTATTATGAACACTTTGTATTTCTTAGAACATATATATCAAAATTTTCAGAAGCATATTAATAACAGTAGCATCCCTGAGGGTCACAGAATATGCATATATTTGATTTTGTAAAATAATGTCAAATTATTACTGTAATGGAGCAATTTACAATTTCAACAGCCATAGTGTAGACATAAGCACCAATACTTGACATTCATTGTTAAATGTTTTAATATATCCCAGTCTCGTGAATATAAATAGTATCTTATTTGTTTATTTGTATTTCTCTAAATATTAATGGTTAATTATATATTAAAATATTAAATATTTTAATGCATTTTCTGTCACTTCATGTATCTTTCTATAAAGCACACAGTCAAGCTTTTTACCTACTTTTCAAACCTTTAAAAATATTCAGGCAATACATTCTTTGTCATGTTTATGTGCTGTTAACTTATCTCAGTTTGTGGATTACTTATTTATTTTCTTTAACATCTAAGACCTTAATTTTAATGTGTTTGAATGATCAATCATTTCCTTTATAGTCTGTACTAAATGTGTTTCATTTAGAATAATTTAGACCTTTCTCCCCTCAGGAAGAAAGACTGGAGCATTTTTCCTTCAGCTCCTAAAAATCTTGACAGATGACAGGTCCCTCAGCTGAGTCTCCACTTTCCCTCCACCATGGCCTCCACCACCCACACTGCATGGAGTATTTTGTTGGGTGAAGAAAACTATATTAGTCCTTTCTCAAGGTGCTATAAATAACGTCCCTGAGACTGAGTAATTTATAAAGCAAAGTGGTTTAATTGACTCATAGTTCCACAAGGTTGGGGAGGCCTCAGGAAACTTACAATCATGGCAGAAGGGAAAGCATGTACCTTCTTCATAGGTTGGCAGGAAAGAGAAAATTGAAGGAGGAACTTCAAAACACTTATAAAACAATCAAATCTGAGAACTAACTCACTATCATGAGAACAGCATGGGTGAAACTGCCTCCACGATCAAATCACTTTCCTTCCTTGACACGTGAAGGTTACACTTTGAGATATAATTTGGGTGGAGACACAGAGCCAAACTCTATCAAAAACCATATCCACAAAAGTTTTCTTTCTTCCTTTGAGGCATTTTGTGTATATCAACTTGTCATTATGGTGATAGTAAGGGATGGCCCCTTGCCCCACATTAGGACATTTCAGTAGGGCCATCTCAGTCCCAAAACTACCACTGGGATTCGCCGAGGTCTATGTTAGGACTGTATGATAATTCTGTAACACAATTTCTTCCTCTGACCAATCCTGCTTCCCTAACTGGTAACTAACAATAGCATTCCTTAATCTACGTAATTAAAATAAAGTAAAGGTGAATGATCCAAATGCTGAGGGTTATCAGCCACGCCAATTAAAAATAAAATCACTGTCTTGAGTGAAATCTTAAACTACGAAGCTATTGACTGAAAGAGATGGCAGATTTCCATGGGAAGATGATGTGGGGTTCCCTTGCAACAATATAAAATGATTATTTTGTAATAATTCCCCAAGCCCTTGCTTAAAGAATCCTATTCAGGCAATCATACACAAGGAAAGGGGAATACTCAGATATTTTGAGAACTGTTAAATGCAGGGTACATATAGACATGGACATTTGAGGAGAGAAAGCATCATTTATAATTCCTTGATAGAGCAGGATTATATGAGATAGGTTACAGATGGAGTTCTGGCCAAGGTGTGGTTAACATTGTGTTCACTGTATTCACTATGTTCACATACCCATCATGGGTCATTTCCCTGGTCTTGAATTGTATATTTGAAATAGATATATTTCACAGTTGAATCAATAATGAATAATCCAAATGGTTTTGTAACCTGTAAGGGCTGCCATAGTGAGAAAAGCCAAATAGAATCCTCTAACATAATGATGCCTTCACTGCTTCCAGCAATGCTAGTAGATCAGAATCAGTAGCACATAAGGGTAATGACAGACAATAGGGACATCTTTGAAGACTCAAGGGATTAGGAGTCATGATCTCCATTATAACTCCATGTAATTTACTTGCATGGATGCTAAAAAAAAAAAAAATGGAATATTACAAAATCAACCAAGAAGTAACCCCAATTAAACCCACTGTGGCAGATATGCTACCTTTGCCAAGTCAGATAAGAAACCATTGTGGAAGAGAGTGTGGTGATCTTTCAAGGATCTAGAACTAGAAACACCATTTGACCCAGCAATCCCATTACTGGGTATACCCAAAGAATTACAAATCATGCTACTATAAAGACACACGCACACATATGTTTATTGCAGCACTATTCACAATGGCAAAACCTTGGAGCCAACTCAAATGTCCACCAGTGATAGACTGGATTAAGAAAACGTGGCACATACATACCATGGAATACTATGTAGCCATAAAAAAGGATGAGTTTGTGTCCTTTACAGGGACATAGATAAAGCTGGGAACCATCATTCTCATCAAACTACCACAAAGACAGAAAACCAAACACTGCATATTCTCACTGATAGGTGGGAATTGAACGATGAGAACACTTGGACACAGGGAGGGGAACATCACACACTGGGGCCTGTCAGGGAGTAGGGGGCTAGGGGAGGGATAGCATTAGGATAAATACCTAACGTAAGTGATAAGTTGATGGGTGCAGCAAACCAACATGGCACATGTATACCTATGTATCAAACCTGCATGTTGTGCACATGTACCCTAGAACTTAAAGTATAATAATATAAAAAAGAAAATGAAGACCAAGTGTGAATAATTAAATTACTATTCAGTTTCAAGAGCCAGACAGTTGAAGAATCAGCGTTTGAATCAAAATTCATGGACACAAAATGTTGTGTTCTTAATTAATTTGAAATAGAGCTCATGTACCATAGATTGCTTCCTTATTCTATCATCAGCTGTTCACTGGCCCATCACTTAGCCATGGAGATATCTTCCTGGTAAGAGGAAATTTTAATGATGTTTGGTAAAAAGGGACCAATTTAGTCCAATTACTAAATATCCTAGTAAAAATCTTAAGCCAAAAGCCATATATTTGTCCTTTTTGGCTTTCCAACCTCTTTGTATTAAAGAAAAAATTACCAAAAAAGGCAGGGAACAGGCAGTTAGAGTCTGGCTATCTCCATAAAAGCCATTATAGATAAGATTTTACATCACTTTACCTTCTGAGAATGCTGGTCAAAGATCATTTGTGGCAAATGTGACAGAAATAAGGGCCCAATGATATGGCAGTAATGGGTGTGGCAGCTTGAACAATGCACAAAACCTAATCAGCATTACTTGTAATACAATTTTAGCTTGGCTGTGTTTCTCTTGGTGCCCACATTCATTGGATTTGAAATATGATTATGTAAGCTAATTAATGTATTTATGAATTCATTTTTTCTTTTTTCCCCTCCCTTTCTCCCCTTTTCCCTTTTCTTTCTTCCTTTCCCTTCTCCCTTCCCTTCTCCCTTCCCTTCCATCTTCCTTTTTCCCTGCCCTTCCCTTCATTCCTTCCCTCTTCCCTTGCCTTCCCTCGTCCCTTACTTTCCTTTCCTTCCCTCCCTTCCTTCCCTTCCTTCCTTTTCCCCTTCCCTTCCCTTCCCTCCCTTTTCCTTCCATCCCCTTCCCCCTCCCCTTCCCCATCCCCTCCCCTTCCCCATCCCCTCCCCTCCCCTCCTCTCCCCTCCCCCCCTCCCCTCCCCTCCCCTCCCTTCTCTTCCTTCATTGTTTCTTCTTTCTTATTTCACCTAAAATTATTTGAACTGGATCTTGTTGTTTGCACATAAGAAAGACAATTACTTGATCACCATGTGGCATAAAGTCCAAATGGAAGGCAAGGCTTTTGCCTATATAAGCCAACTACTGCAATAGAAACAAAGGGCATAAAAATTCAGCAACTCTATATTGGGCTGGTATAATTTTGTTGAGACTTACACAACTACCAAAACCCGATTCAATATATTTGATGACTGTTGTTAGTTGTTTTCAGAAAATGAAATTTAAAGTACCAGTAATTCTGTTATAATTTAAGAGGAAAACAAGCCAAAATTTTGGGAAGCAGGATGCTGTCAATAATTTGTCATGTTACAATCACTCTGCAGCATCACTACAAAAAAAAATGCAGAAAATAGTATCTTCAGCACTTCCTGAGAAACACAGTGTGGGAGTGAGCTACAGACCTCTTCAAAGCATTTCAGTGACCATTCTCGGTCATTGACAATCAAAATAGACTTCATGATTTCGGGAAGCTTAGGAAGATTCAAGAAAGACAAATAACAATGAGTGGCACTTAAATGAAAGATGCAAAGGGAAGCTAAAATTATAATCGGAATGGTTTTGTCTGTAGATATATTCAACAATGGCTAATATAATATAGAAATAAACAGGTAGTCTATGTAGGTAACTATTATTTTAAAAATGAAAAATATTACACTAGTTGAAGATATGTTTGACCTGAGCCCCAATAGTATGCAGGTGGTATTAAGAATGTAGGCAAAGTTCTAGTCTTGAGCTCCATAAGGACTATCTAAAAGATCCATATAAAGTTTAGTTACCAGAAGCCTCTCTAAATAACTGCACAACATTCTGGTCCCACCAGTGCAATCCTCATGCCAAAGCAGAATTAGACAAGGGTCCGCTGTAATAGTATTCTTTTGAAATGGGAAACATTTGAGTGGCAGGTAGTACAAATGCATTCCTTTATTAAACTTTTAGTTGGTTTCTGCCACTGTCAGTCTGCTAAATTGCTTTGCACTTGTCACATGCTTTGGATGACCCTACATGACAAGCTCTCACTTGCTACACAAGGGAAATTAAGAGTGGTCACAGTGTGCTTTTCCTTCATTACAAATGCTTGCATCAATTCGATTTTTACTGCTTTCTATTTTTGCTTTCTATTCAGAATAAACTTTGCATTAACTCTCACTGGTTAACTCTATCTGATGTCCCTCTGTTGAACTACTTTTCCTAATTCAAAACTAAAACAAGACCGATTTCTTTGAGTAAATAGTCTTGTCTTTGATTCTTTACCTCTAAGTTTCAATAGAATTTCTTTTAACCATACCAACCTGGGACAATCACAACCCACTTCTTAGTGCCAAGCAATCTTGTTTTATTAGTCATACTGCGTGGGAAAAGTCAGGCTTTTTAGATAGTGCTATCCCTTCCTACTCCACCAACCCACTCCCCATAATTTGATGCTTGGCTTCTTGATTTATAGAATAATTGTGGATTGTGTGTCTTCTTCTTCACATATAGTATAGTTGGTGGCTGAATATAATAATGTCTGTGAAAGTACTTTCTATTCCTTAAATCACAAAGAGATAGAAATAGTTTTTATATTAATCTTCAAATATACTTCCCATTTTTATATTATTGTAATTTTTATAAAAATATTCTCTAAATGTTGCTTTATTAGCTCATTCATATCTCCTACAATGCCTTTGATATAGTTTTCTATGTCTCTGTTTCACAAGAAAAGCAAAGAAACAATCTGACCTGGGTTAAAAGTAGTGATAAAGTCAGTATGAAAGCAGCTCCAAGATTCAAAATTAGTGGGACAAATTATTCCCCAGTTCTTGATCCCTTTCATCGGACTATATTCTCACATTTATTCCAAACTATGCTCTTATGGCATCATATTGGCTCCCATCAAACTGATTTTTTAAATGTTTTTAATTTCAGGGATACATGTGGCAGGCTTTTTATATAGGTAAAAGTGTGTCACAGGGGTTTACTGTACAGATTATTTCATCACTCAAGTATGAAGCCTAGTACCCATTAGTTATTTTTTGGGATCTTGTCCCTCCTCCTACCCTTCACCCTCTGATAGATCCCAGTGTGTGTTGTCTGTATGTTTCTCATCATTCAGCTCCCACTTATAAGTGAGAACATGCCGTATTTGGTTTTCTGTTTGCTAAGTATAATGGCCTCCAGCTCCATCCATGTTCCTGCAAAGGACATGATCTTGTTATTTTTCTGTGGTAGCATACTATTTAATGGTATGTATCATATTTTCTTTATCCAGTCTATCATTGATGGGCATTTGGGTTGATTTCATGTCTTTGTTATTGTGAATACTGCTCAATGAACATACGCGTGCATGTGTCTTTATAAAAGAACAACTTATATTCTTTTGTGTATATACCCAGTAATGGGATTGCTGTGTCAAATGGTATTTCTGTCTTTAGGTCTTTGAGGAATTGCCACACACACTCATAGATAGGAAAAATCAATATTGTTCTAAAGGCCATATTGCCCAAAGCAATTTATAGATTTAATGCTATTTCTATTAAACTACCATCAATATTCTTTACATAACTAGAAAAAACTATTTTAAAATTCATACGAAACCAAAAAAGAGACCAAACCACCAAGGCAATTTTGAGCAAAAAGAACACGATGCTATAGGCATCATGCTACCAGACTTCAAACTATACTACAGGGCTACAGTAACCAAAACAGCATTGTATTGATACAAGAACAGACAAATAGACCAATGGGACAGAAGAGAGAACGTGGAAGTAAGACTGCACACCTACAACCATTTGACCTTTGACAAACAATTCAAAAACAAGCAATGGGGAAAGGATTCCCTTTTCAGTAAATGATCATGGGATAACTGGCTAGCCATATGCAAAAAACTGAAACTGGACACCTTCCTTACACCGTATACAAAAATTAACTCAAGATGGCTTGAAGTCTGAAATGTAAAAGCCAAAATGATAAAAATCCTGGAAAACAGCCTAGGAGATACCATTCAGGATATAGGCATGGGCAAAGATTTCATGACAAAGATGCCAAAAGCAATTGCAACAAAAGCAAAAATTGACAAATGGGATCAAATTAAACTAAAGAACTTCTGCACAGCAAACTGAATTGCTTATAGGATTTGAATATAGCATAGGTTTCCCTGCCTCAGCAAATTTGTTTAGCACAATATTTACCATGTCAATATCTTTCCATTCTCCCTTTTCATCTCCATTCTGATGTCCTTTCCTGATCTGCTGTGCCAAATGTGAGTTCATTCTTCCCAGGTCTCTAGGTCTTTGAATTTTCATTAAGGCACTGCCCACACTCTGCTTTATGTTAGGATTGTTGTTGCATCTGTCTTCTTCCCACATTCTTGTAAGTTCTCTGCGGGCAGGGTCTACACTTAAAAATTTCTACATCCTCTACAAAGCATACTATGCCCAGAGCAGGAACAATTAACATTTTGAACTGAATAAAATCAAGGAGTGATTTAGAGTAATATACTGGAATGCATCTTTTAGAAAGGCTATTACAAAGTTTACAACTCAGCCAGGAAAACTCTTTAAACGTAAATTATCAAGGTGAGATTGATTGCATTAGATCCAGAGCAAAATTATGACTGAAAGTAGAAAGATATTACATGTTCTGCAGATACCATCAGAGTCAGGAGCTTTGCTGTTAACCCATGGCTACTCTGGAATTTAGATGGCAGAAATATTTAGCTGTAGGCTATTTCCTTCTACTCAGCATGTGACCATGGGCTCACTACAGTTCCTCACGGACGTCCACTATGTAACCAATTCTAAACCTATCCATTGCAAGGTTTTTGTTTGTTTCCTCCAGAATGTTTTCACTTTCTCTTAGCAGTTAGAAAAACACAGATAAGGACCATAACTGCTCCTTTGGGGGGTTGTGAGAGACGTTTGCCATATACTGATGAAGCAATGAAATACTATTTTGTCTTCTAATGAAAAGTTCCAAAGTATTTTTTAGAACTACTTCGAACCTTTTTATTTTTGGTAGCAGAAGATATCCCTCTGATTTAGGCTTACTATTGCATTTGATTTTTAATTTTGCCATTGTTGACCAGACCCTGACTAGTTTATGGATCTTAAAAATTATCAAATCTTGAACACTACTTCCATGAAAATCCATGCAAATAGAACTTACAATGGACTTCCAGATTATGTCCATTGTCAAGACCCAGTTATCGACAGCTCTCCAGACCCCTTGAAACAAGGGATTAGGCTGTGTTCACACAGGTGAGGAGTAAAGATGTCAACTCTTCACCCTGTATTTTCCTATCTAGATAGAAGAATGAATGAGAAATAAAATTGATACCTCCTAAATAATAAACAGCAATTTTATAACTTCTGTAAAGAGTACTGAACTAAAGGAAATATTACAAGCATGTAAAATATTTCTGGTAGCTATGTCCTTGAGAACACTATATTTATCCTTTCTGAAATAGCTGAGCATATGAATTTCACATCCCATACCTCTGAGAATTGAGAATTACAGGGATAAGTTGTTTTGTAGCTATGTTTATAACGGCCAGCTAATATCTCTTGTTTGGTAGTTGGTCTGTTACCATATTAAAAATCTATACTCATAAACTGCTCTGTGGAATGTGTTTTAGCATAAACTGACAAGCAATTTCGTCATGGTTATGATGATGATGATTAAAATGAAGTAGAAATATAAGACCCTATAAGAACCTATTACAAGTCTTGGGATAAAAGGGCTTGAAGTTACCAAGGTATCTTGGGTGGGCATTTTCAAAACACAAATATGATTCTCTTTCTTTATTGAGTCAAAACATAATGATATATATATATTTAAAAAGGTAACAGATTGAGTACACTCATGATCACATTCTTATCAACAAATACTTATTATAATATTACATTTCTGCATGACAGAAAAGCTAAAAGTCCATAAATTAAAAATACCAAGACATTGACATCAATTATTTCTTAGGGGTATAATCTATTTCATTTTCATTGTTTGTGCTTTTTGTATTTCCCAATACCTTCAAATAAATTAAAATAATATTCAATATGAATTACGAGAGACTTTTTAGTTATTTATGGTCAGAAAACTGTGGACCTAGAGCCAAATATAGACCACCGCTTGTTTTGTAAATAAAGCTTTATTAGAGTACAGGTATGCCCGTTTATGCCTATTTGTTTACCCACTGTCTAGGGTGTTTTCATACTACAAAAACAAATTTGAGTAGTTGTTAAAGAGACCATATGGCCAGCAAATCTTCAAATACTTATTATCTGGCCCCTTACAGAAAAAAGTTTTCTTAACCCTACTTTATATCATTGTTTTTCAACTCACCCTGTGTAGGATAGTCACACAGAGTGTGTTCTACACCCTGTGTAGAACAGTATATAGGCCAACAATTTCTTTAACACATCATCTTACTTTTATAAAGAAAAAGGATATTTCCTAGGATTGAGTTGTTACACAGCCAGTTTAAATTCACAGGTGGAAGAATATGTCAACAGATGCAAAACTTTGATTCCTGTTACATTTTGGTAAGCTATTTCAACAGTCATTTTTATTTAGTTAAAAATATTTTTATTACAATTCAAGCTTAAATAAGCTCTGTGTCTGTCTGTTATGATACTTTCATTTTCTGGCCTTTCTTCTGAATCCTTTTCTGAATAAAAAACAGATGGGATTCCAGAACTAGAGAAACTGTATGCATATTTGAGTTATACTTGTTTTTAAAAAGCAGAAAAAGAGAAAAGTATATAGATATTTTAAAATTAAATAAATAACCTAGAAATTTAACGTCTTGCATGCAGACCCTTTATGACAAAAGTTGTTGAACCATTGTTTTGCTTATATATAATTTGTATAGTTACAATATATGTGATTAAGCAATGTAAATGCATTGTCTTTCAACAAGTGGATTATGCAGATACCTGACACATAGCAGTACACCAAAGGTAGATCAAACTAATACGGCTGGATAGATCGAATTGAACCAGGGAAGATGTTCAATACTTTATTCATGAGTCTTCAACATTCTTATAGATGGGTCATAGAGCTGATTAAGATTTCACCCAGGCAACATAGAACGGGAAGTTTCCTTAGTCATAGCGTTTCTTGTTCACCAGTTGAAATAGATCCATTGCCCAGAAGCGTGAATGTTCTTACTTAGTACAAAGCCAGGCAAGGCTTTCCTTAGGATGCTTCATAAAGAGGACACTGAGTGATTGAGAGCCCCCTCCACCTCATTCATGCAGTAGCAAGAAAAAGAAACTTTAGGCATTACATTATAAGTTGATGATATCACACAAGAAAGGACAATTCCTTTATGTATTTATTTATTTTAGTGAAATAATGTTCTAATGAGTAGCCTACTCAGATCTAAGGCAGGAATAAATGTTAGAATAATTAAAAATAAGTTAATGAATTATTTAGCTGGTCAAAGAAACTGCTACATATATTATACATATAACACATACATGTAAAATATCATAGGTAATATGCATGTTTTAATGTAAGTAGATATACACACAGATATAATTTTCTCAAAATTTTTCTTCATATAGTGAGTGAAAATGACCCCACAAAAGTCAAATAACAACATTGTTAGCAATGGATTTCTTCTACTTAGAAGTGACTGATTTGATTTCTTTCTTTAACTGTGTTTTCCGGAGTCTAAAATAGTCATATTACTTCTTTAATAAGATACAATTTTAAACAGTTATGCACCTCAGTCTATTATAATAGTCTATCAGATTACTGATTTTTCTCCCCTTTATTACATGTATTAACTTTTTTATGGTTTAGTCTTCAATCATCATTTATAATTTTAAAGTGGACCTGATGACAAGTTTGAAGCCCCCTTACTACCACTAAGTAATAGTACACTAAAATCATAAGGGCAGGCCGAGGAGATATAATTAACCTCAAATATGAGAGAAGGCACCTGTGATATAATTATGAACATGTTGCCACATTTAATTTAGAGTTAGTATATGTGTAAGGATTTATTGAAAACCTTAAATTATCTAATAAAAATGTGTCAGGTATTTCTTGTAAGCTTCTCAGTAACCAAATAAATACAAATTAAGAAGGAAATGCCATGTTTGAATTATTAAATTACAATGTTTCATTCATTTTTTGATGCTAATTTCTTCACCAGTGAAAGCATGTAGGAATTCTTAGAGCATGCTCTTAAAACTATTATTGAATACAAAACTTCTGGATAATTGTTTATATATATCAAAGCATGACCTTGAAATAATTAATTTGTAGGAGTTTATACACAAAAATAACAGCAGAGGTGTGCCAAGATTTAAATACAGGGATATTCTCACTTATCAATCAGTTCCAACAAGCAAAATAGAGGGGATTTAATAGAAAGAATTGGCTACACAAGTAATGGAAGAGCTGAGATGTCAGTTGGGGAATTGTTAACATAAGGTTGACAAGAGCACGAATCTCCATTACCCTAGAATGGAGGGTCAAAGGAAGCAGGCTCAGTACCCAGAAATTGACATCGTTTGGTAAGAGCAAGAACCATGGTGAGCTTTTTCAGTGGGAGCTGGAGCCTCAGAGAAGATGAAGCTGATACCAGAGATATCACTCAAGGCAGAGAAAAATAGAGAATACCCTCTCTCTTTTTCCTGCCTTCCAAAGTCTCCTTTATCAAATCAGCCAGAAGACACTGCCTTAGGAACCCACTCAGACAGCCAGCAGGAGGCTGTGTTGCTGTGTTTAGTTAAGATTAAAATTAAAAATTTTAATTTCAAAATTAAAAGGTTGAGAAGAGCAGGAGTCATTACCACCCTAGGATGAAGGGACAAAGGAAGCAGATGCATATATTACCTCCTTCTGCCCTCTTTTTCTCTCTTCCTCTCCCTCTGTTTTCTTCTCTCACTCACTCCCAAAGACTGAGAAAATAAATTATCAGACACATATTTAAAAAAAGAAGTTGTTTTGTTTGATGTTTCTTGATTATGATGAGGGTTACAGTTTAAATGGGGTTGATGGGAAGTCTGTGATCTCAACACATACAACATAATTGCTATACTTAGATTTGAAGCTTTCAGCAAGCTACAAGAAGTAATTATCTTCATAAAATTAACAAATATATATTAACATGTTTCAAGCACTACACATTAGATATCATACACACTTCCATTTGAATTTGGAAAATTTGTTTATGCAAAACTTAAAAGCCTATATAATTTGGATTTTATCACTTCAGAGATTCAGGTGTACACGTACTTTTAAGGTCTATCTATCTACGTGTATATGAATCCCATATATTTGAAGGGGTTTAGCAGGACAAAACTGTGCAGTTAAAAGCTTATTCCTGGTTGACTTGAAGATAGAGAAACAAGGAAAAAATTAACACATTCTCAATGCTATATGGTTTTATTAAGGAAAAAGCAGAAGTTTGGTTAAGAAAAGTAAAAAAGAAAGAGAAAGATATAGGCAGTTTTAGTATTGGAAATATTGACAGACAGTGGTATTGAGGAAATAAGTCCTTTTACGGGAATAAACCTTTTTTGAAAGCTTTATGTTGAAAAACTGAAACCCTTCCCAAAAGTTTGCTATCAGTATGTCCATTATGGAACTTTTGAGAAGTTTCTTAACTTACTTTTGCAAAGACATCTTCCCTCCAGGATATCACACGCATCTCTCTGCCGGAATGCCAGGGAGTCTCCTCTCACCTCCTGCACACACTAAACGCTACCCGTCCTGGGTGTCATGAAGCCTTCTTCCCATGATGCTCACAAAATCTTTCTCAGAAATGGTCTTGATTGGTGCTCTAGGTAAAAGACAGCCTGCGATTTTATGTAAGGGGTGTGACACTCCCAACTCCCAACTAGTGAGAAGTTTTTTCCTTTCTGCAAAGCAGGTTTTTTTAAACAAATGATTAAAATTATCCATAAAAGATTTTGAATTCTGAGTCTATGGTTTTATGTTCCATAATAGTGAAAAGATGTAAGGTTGGGGAAAATGACATTAAGGTAATATATGCATGTTTTGTCACACCAAGTTTTATTATTTTAATGATGTATCCAAGTGGAGATGTCCTATTTGAAAATAGGGCTATAGAACTAGATTAAAAGTTAAATCTATGATGAATATTTGATTCAATAATGTCATAATTGAATTGTGTGAAATAATTCAGAATTTCTGATTATTGTTAAAAATAAATTAGATACTCATTTGCTCAGGACACTTAAGCATTGTTCATTTTAAAGAACTGTTAATAAAATGTGTTTGTATAATCACAATCTTTGCTAAAAAATTTTAAAGAAGAAACAGCACATATACACTTCAACTTTGCAACTTAAGACATACTATAAGTTATTGCAAGTTTCTTCCAATGTGTTTTACTATAGGAAAAAATTTAGTTTTTTTGTACCTTTTTCTCATGCTAGAGTCAAGAAAGTATTTTTATTGGAAGTTGTGAGATACATGAAATGAAATAAATCTTAGTTCTCAAATAGAATCTTTATTCATATTAAAATTTAATCTTTGAATAGCATTATTAAAATTTTTCTTTATTGATATTAAGGAATGCCACAAAATTTCACTGGGGCAGAAAGGAATACTTTTAAATCCAAAAAACCACCCAGACAGATGGCTCATTTTGGAAACATAAAAATTGTAATTATTCTTATTTCTTAGATAATTTGGCACTTTTAGTATATACAATTTTGAAACATAAACTTAAGAATTATCATATTATTTGTATATTTTCTATATTGTCTTGACTCATGATTCACCTACACATATTTGAGGTAAGGAATTGAATTAGATTTTACTTTCCTGATATTATAAATCTCTGCTGTTACCACATGAGAAATGAGATGTAAATTTATTTATCGGCTTGCTTAAAAAATATAAAAAGATTACGACATTTTATATCTCACCTTGCTTTTACATGTAAGGAAAATATATGTTCCATAGATTGTCTTTAAATTATAAAGTTTTAATTAATTAGAGTTTTCTGGAGAAGCAAATTAGTTGACATGTAAATAATGAGCATTTTACAATTGAGATTTAATTAGTCTTCCTGGATCATAGACACTACATTTATTTTGTATTCACCACCTTCCATTTTTTCCTAAAGATTTTCCTTAGGCATACAAGGGTCTAAGCAATACAAAATATGTATCATCATAAAATTTTACTTTTATATATTAATGGTTTACTGTAAGCACAATTGAAACAAGGGATATCATATCATTTACTACATCACTTGGTGTTTAATTGCCTAAAACTTATTCAAAATTATAAAATATATAGAATTTATGGAATAAAAATAAAATTTGAATTTGAACCATATTTTAGTAAAAACAATCTCTTTCCTTGAGAACTGCCTCTTTTGGTATGCAGCAAGTTTATTACTACTTGAATGTAGCTAAGTTGCAGAAAAGTATTTCATTTTACTTTGATGTAAGAGTGATATTATAAGTCAATATGTTACAAAATTTCAATAAGCATTTATACTTATCTAGTAAAATCTCAAGGTAAAAATAACAGTGAATATATATTTTAAATATAAGTGTTACTGTACACCTATTTTGTTTATATTAAAAATAATTTGTAATTGAAATGATAAATAGCACTTGAATAAACAGTAGAAGGGTTTGTCATGGTTTCCAAGGCCCTGGATAATCTGATCCCAACTAATCTTTAAAATCTTATACAACACTCACATTATCTCACTGTGCCCTGGACTCACTGACTTTCCTCATGCTCTTTCATCATGCCACACTCATTCCTGTTACCGGGCCCCAATTCATTACATGTGATTTAGTAGATGACTTTACACTTTGTCCCTTACTCTAGTTTCAATGCTAGAATAAAAGAAATTATGAATATTTCCTCATTGTTCTCAAACGTAGCTACAAATGTAGTCACCCACACATACATATATATGTATCATGCCTACACACATATACACCACACAAACACTTTCGATTTAATAACTCTTAGGTTCATGTGTTTTGGAATAAAAATAAATTATTTATCTAGTTTCTTTCATAAAAAATGCTTTTCTATTCAAGAAATAGAAAAAGAGTGTTGATGAGAAGAGTCATACTCTGTAAAATATTTGAAGATATTTATTCTGAGCCAAATATGAATGACCCATGACCCATGACACAGCCCTTAGGAGACCCTGAGAACATGTGTCCCAGGTGACTGGGACAAGTACAGCCTAGTTTTATACATTTTAGGGAGACAAAAGACATCAATTAATACATGTAAGGGGTACATTGGTTTGGTCTGGAAAGTCAGGATGACTGGAAGTGGGGGGATTTCAGGTCATTGGTAGATTGAAAGATTTTCTCATTGGCAGTTGGTTGAAAGAGTCAAGTAACTGCCTAAAGACTTAGATTCAATAGAAAGGAATGTCTGTGTTAAGATAAAGGGGTTGTGGAGACCAGGGTTTTATCATGAAGCATCCAGGTAGCTGACTTCAGAGAATAGATTGTAAATATTTTTTTATCAGACTTAAAGAGTCTGTTCTATCAGTAATTCTAAATGAGAGGAGGGTATAATGAGGCATGTCCAGCTCCCCTTTGCCATTATGTCCTGAACTAGTTTTTCAGGTTAACTTTGGAATAGCCTTTGAGGAGAAAAGAGGGCCTTTCCAATGGCTCAGCAGCTTAGAATTTTATTTTTGGTTTACACTGGTATTATACACTTAATTCGTTTTGTTGTTACTAAATCATATCAAAATAAATAATGTTTATTGACATACAATATTTTAACTGTATATAATCAGCTGAGTTCAATTTGATAATTAAGTTTAGATCTTATTATACAAGTGAAAATTATATTTTCTAAGTTTCATGTTGCAAAGCCATTAGCAAATTTATTAGCACTAAAATGTTTGTGATGAGATATCCTAAGGTTAAATTATTAAGCCACTAAAAGTTTCATGCACAGAAACAAGTTCCTAAACTTGAAATTAATCAGATCGTAGAAAGAAGTTCTCAAAACATTCAATATTATGAATAGTTATAATACAACATTCTAATAATGACAGTGCTGTGAATGAAAGCAATAGACTCATAATTTATGAGAATATTGATTTTTAAATAGCAATGTATGTGAGTAAATGTTATTAAACAGTACATTAACAAAATAAGTTACCATCCTCAAAGAATGAAATATCCTAGAAATTCAAGGTTCAATAACTGAAAATATAATACATAATTTACTTAGTTAGCATATTTTTATTCAGCACCTACTATGTGCCTAGCACAATTAAATGTCTATGGGGGCTGAGGCGGGCAGATCACGAGGTTAGGAGTTCAAGACCAGCATGAGCAATATAGTGAAACCTCATCTCCACTAAAAATACAAAAATTAGCTGGGCGTGGTGGCACACACCTGTAGTCTCAGTTACTCGGGAAGCTGAGGCAGGAGAACTGCTTGAACCCGGGAGCTGGACGTTGCAGTGAGCCGAGACTGCGCCATTTCACTCCAGCCTGGGTGACAGAGTGAGACTCTTTCTGGAAAAAAAAAAAAAAAAAAAAGTCTATGGGATACAACAGGTACAAAATTACCCACACTCATGAAACCTGCATTTTAGATAAAGGAGAGAGAAAATGATATTTAGCACAATATTTAATTTGTTTAGTAGGTTAGAAGGAGATAAGTGTTTTCAAAAAATAGGAGAGAATAAGAGGGATTGAAATTATTCATATTGCTCAATTTGACAAGAATAAAGGTAAGAACATTGATAAATAAAATCTAAGAAATTTAATACTGAAAGGAATTTGGAAGATGAGATATCTATCTAAAATATTAGGGACCTTGGGAAAATAGAAATAGAATAATAATTTTCCATCATAAAAATATCTGCAGCTGAAATTAACAATCAATAGAATTAGTTTCCGTTGTGTGTGTGTGACCTATAGCTTTTTCTATTTTTTTGTCCTGAAAATGTATTAATTCATTATAATATATATTTTTCCTGTGTGCTCATCTTGGATTGAATTTTGGTTCTTTTTCAGCTAGCATAATTGTTTTCCATCTTTTTATTTTCAATCTGATATTTATTCATTCATTTAATAAATATGTCTTGAAAGCCTACCAACTTCCAGGCACAATAATTTTACTTACAAATGTCAATGCATAAAATAGACACAAACGATAATCATCACTAATAAGTGAATTATAAAACATTAGAAAGATCAGAGTTATGGAAAACAATAAAGGGATATAGAACTCATAGATTGTCATATAAAATACATTGATCAGAATAAGCCCATTGAGGAGGTAACATTTTAGCAAAGATTTAAGGAGGCTAGGAAATTTTCCATGATGATATCTGAAGTAAAATTTTACCCGACTGGGGAAATATACAGGTCTACAGACAAGACGGGGCATAGTGTGTTTGAAAAGAAGCAGAGACAAAGTATGTGAGGAGTGAACATGTAATGGGGAGTAGTAAAATGTAAGCTCAAAAAAATAAGGGCGGTGGAGGCTTGCACAAGTCCTTGTGTGCTACTGTGTGTATTTCGTCTTTTAACTCGAGCAAGATGCAGAATCATTAGGTGATTTTAAATGAAGGAAAAGCAAAATCAGGCTTATATGTTAAAAGGAACATTCTGTTATTTTTAGGTACAGACTGGAGAGGAAATTGTCAGAAATAAGAAACCAAGCATTTATTGCAAAAATCAACATTACCTGAGAGATGATGATGTGTGGGAAGCACCAGGATGTTAAGCCAGTACCTAAGGAATAATATGATTATATTGTCAGGGTAGAAGAACCAGTATTTCCTGGAACAGTGGATTTGTTATGTGATGAAAAATGATCAGCTATTAAGATAGGACACTTAGAATATGTGTTGTCATAAGCTCAAATAAGAAGATTATGCATGGAATAAGTTTGAGAGGGAAAAACAAAAAGTTTAACTTGGATTTGAAATGGCAGTGTTTGCTAGGTCTCCAAGTGGAGATGTTGAGGAGAGAGCTGGGTATGAATCTAGAGTTAGAAAATAAATATGAGCTTTCAATATAAATTAGGGAATGACCAGAAATTAAGTGATTTTTAGAGATCACAGAAGGAGTTAATGTAGTTAAATCAGAGAAGAGAATCAAGGACTGAATCATGGGAGTGAATCTTGAGACAGAATCCTTAACAATGACAAAGAAAAAAAGTTGTTTAAGAAGAAAAAATAAGTAAGGTAGAAACACAACCACATGAGTGTGGCATATTAGAAATCAAATATATACAAATGAGGAGCGCATGATAACATTTTACCAACACTTCAAATAACAGTACTTAAAATTAGGCATTTGGTGTAGCAATTGTAAGGTTAGTGATGACCTGGGTATGAACAATGGAATGGTGGAAGAAAAGCCTGATTTGAATAGGTTTAGGAGAAAATTAGAATACAAGTATTAGAAACAATGAGTAAAGAAATCTGTTCTTAAAAGTTGTCTGCAGATAGGAGCATAGAAGCGGAGCATAACCTGATAGAAAGGTAGAAAAATATTGCCATATTAATACTTTATAAAATTGGAAAAATATCAGCATAGTTCTATTTTGATGGAAATTATATAATAAAGAGGAAAACTTAACCAAGTATGAGAGAGGAAAGAATCTTTGGAGTCACTTCTTTAAGTTACTGAGAAGGGATGAGATCTAGTATATAAGTAGAGATATTGGCTTCATATAGAGCACAGATGGTTCACTATAGTAACAGGTGGGAAGGTAGATAATTTGGGTACAGATGGTGGAGGGTTCGTAAATGAAGTTGTGGGAGTTTATGGAAGTTTTCTTCTTATTATTTCATTTTTTTCAGTAAAGTAAGAAAAGTTCATCAGCTGAGAGTAAGCATGGGGAACATGTATCATAGAATTTTAAGATATAGAAAAGGTAAAATAATTATCTAGGGAAATCATAAAATATATGGGTAGAAGAATCTGGTATAGTGTACGTTTAGAGAACACTTCGTGATCGTGGTCATGAGTTAAAGTGGGAATGTCAATATGACTTTTTTTTCCCATAGCTACATTCAGTTGCATGGGTGTGGGTGTGGAGTAGGCTGAATTATATTTAATCAGAGTTGTGATCTTAGGAAGTTAGCATGATGATGCATGAGCCAATCTGAGAGTGGTGAAATGGAGGGTGTTTTCATGGAAGCGATTATGGTGCTGGACCATGGAAGTTAAGTTCAGTCCATAGAAAAGAACCAGGATAGTGAAAAGGTAGTGAGATAAATAGATTGATTGTATTAGTGGGAAAAGGATTTTAAGGCAGTAGAAGGTGTGAGAAAAACGTGTATGGGTTTGTGGACATGAGTGAGATGCACCAAATGAAATTTGTGGAAGGATTATAGTTACTGGAGAATGAATATTCTATGATAAGACCTTGAGAACATGTGGTTGAAAGTGGTTGATGGATACCACCATTTAAGGAAAGTTGAAGGAAATGAGAGACTAGAGTGTTGGGAGGATCACCCACATGTATTACCAAAACCACTGAGAATAAAGGTAGAAGTCATATGAGAAAGACTAAACAGTGATCCAGAAACAAATTCTTCAAATTCTTGAGAAATTAAGGAGAATGACTCACTGATAATTAACGACAACACTGAAGGGAAGTCTAATGCTAGGCTTTTAGGTAGTACAATATTTTAGTTGGACTAAAATTGTTGGGCATATTTTAACACCCCTCCCCAATCTCTCATTATCTTAATATCTTTTTACCAGCTCCCACCTCTGCTCCATTTCTCTTCTTTCTTTTTAACAAAAATAAACTTACCAGAGTTTAGCTTTATTCCACACCCAAAACTTTTAGTGTATCCTGGATTATTTTATGCTTTTAATCTTTGAGTATCTTATCCTAGATTTTTAATGTGGGTCTTTGTGTGGTAAAGACTCTGAGGGCTCGAATGTTTGTGCATATCTGGGGTATGCGATAACATTTGAATGGTGATTTGACTAAATACAGAACTACAGAATAAGGTGCATTTCTTGAACACTTTAAAACTATCATTTTATTATTTTTTACATCTAGCATAGTGTTCAAAATTATTTTATAAATCTAGATATTGTTCTTCTGTAGTTGATGTACAATTGACTCTTTCAACTTGGAATTAAATTTGTCTGCTGTAGTCTTTTACAATAATACAATGCATATAGGTCGAATTTTGCCTTATCCCTCCTATTTGTAATTCTATAAGCACATTCAATCTGTAATTTTCCATCTGTTTTGAATTTAGAAAAAAGTGTCACTGTATCTTCAGATATTCCCCATTATAATTTATATTTCTCTTCTTCTGAGATAGCTATTATGCACACGGTGTCATGACTATCTCCCTTCTCTATATTCCATGGGGTTTATAAATTTGTTTTCATTTCTTCATTGTTTTATATTGCCTACCATTTTGCTTCTACTGTCATTTTTTAAATGTAGCATTCTGAAGGCATTGCAATGTCCTTAGGAATGTCACTTTCATCTCCCTATCTGTTGTTGGCCTAAGGAATTTTGTCAGCAAATATCTTCTGGGCAGCTCTAGTTTCATCCCAAGTTTGTACTGACTAATTTTCTCTTATTTTCTTAAGACTTAAGTATGTGTGTTTGTGTGAAAAGAGAGAGACTGTAATATTTTATCAAGCATTTTCAGGTGTTCTGTAGCTGGGGAAATTTTCAGAATATATAGTCTGCTATTTTTTTTAGGTCTGTAAATCCCACGTATGTCTAACTTTTAGTATTGTGGATGAGAAGTTGAGTCCTATGTTGGTATTTTTTTTTCTTTTATAGGTAACTCTTTTTTATAAACTCTCCTCTCTTACATATTTTTCTTTATCATACGAATTCATAAATTCCAGCAAGATACAAGTGCATTTTTTTTTTAAGTTAGTATATCTGGCACTCAAACATTTTAATCTGAAAATCTAAGTTTGTCATGCTGGGGACTTTATTCCCTCATCCATTTCTTCTGTTTATGATTTCTTCATGTCTAACCAATTATTTCCTTCAGTAACTACTAATTTAAAAATATAATTTCTTATTTTCTATTTTCTTCAGAGGTTGCTCACTTGTGTTTTCATATCATTTAGATCAATCTTCCTTTAAAAAATGTTTTACCTGTGCTATAACACATACCCTCAAGTGAGCCATTGTTTGGATTTTTCACTGTGTCTATTCTTTTGCCACGAAATAAACAATTGCAGTCTGTAAAACGTCATGTCATCTTTCAGAAGATGATTTTCCAAGACATATTCTTCTGTATCTTTCCAGAAGAGTTTCTTTTTCTGGTTCTGCAGTGTTTGCTCCCATGACCCTAAAATATAATTTGTTAGGGTTGTTCTTTAAATTAATCTCCTACTGTTACCTTGATCTTACCTTGCAAAGCAGCAACTTGATGACTACAATCCTCAGGTTAATTTTCAGTTTTCAAATAATTTTCTCCTAGTGACCCTCTATTTTCCAGAAATGGAAAGTTCTATACCTTCACTGCCTGTTTTGTTGTTGTTACTTTAATACTCTGAATAAATCAAATGTTTCAAAAATAGTAATCAAAACAATGTACTTTACTATGCTTGCTCCTCCCAGAGCTTCCAAAACAGTACCTCTGGGTTCTTTAAATCTGTGAGTTGGAGGAGATACTATCTCTTGAAGCAAGAGATCATATATGCTAGCTGTGGTACAGGCAGAAGGCTATCAAATTCTGGCTCCTCATTCAAGAGGCTCAGAAGCTGTTTCCTTAGTAGTGCTGTAACAGGTTTCCTGGATTCTTCAATGCATATATAGATATATAGGCAGTGCGGGAGATAGAAGTAATTCTCACTTTTGCAAGTGATCTGTTTTATAAGATGTTTACAGAAGAGCTTCTTCTTGGTATATTTTGAGTAGGGAGTTTCTTCAAGCTCTTGCTAATAAATTATAATTTGGGGGTGGTTTGATGAGTTGTTGCAAAGATTATTTTATATTCCTAATCTCTTTACAGATATTGTCATTAGAAAATGAAATCAACTACACTAGGGACAACTATTCAGATCTCCTTTGCAGAGAAGTCATAATTTTATTTCTTTTGTGCAGATATATCTGATTTTTGCTTTAGAATCCAACTGATTCATTAGGGGATTAGAAATCATAGACCTGTTTTTATTTAAACTTCTATCTAATAACTATTTCTTCTGTTATTATAATATTTGAATTTTTTAGATGGCTTGTGTTTTGAAAGGTCTTTTATTTTTCATATTTAGGAGTCTAATAATAGACTTTTAAAAAGTTAATATAAAAGGACTGAATACATTTTTGTGGAAAATCCATGCCAGGGATGTTTTCTAATGCCACAGGAATCATAGTCAGAAATTTTAAGGTAAATTTTTTAAGGTAAAATAATATGATATTTTATATTTAACTTATTGAGAACTTTTTATTTTATTGAGTAAAAAGTAAATATGTAAAATTAGAGCTGCACTGTTCTGCAAAATATGGTTTGTTTGGTTTTGTTTTGGGGTACTTCTAACTATACAAGTGGTAAAAATGGTGGAAAGGGAGAGTACACCTTTAAAGGTGTAGATGGTGGAATGAAAAGGCATTACGTTTCTTTGCTACAATGCTCTCATCCCCATTTATGATTCAATTTTGATTTCTCCCAAACACATTTAGCACAAGTACTCTTCTTTTATTCTGTTTTGCCAGATTTCATACAGGTTCTGATGATTGAATTAAGGCATTTTTAACAGTAGAGTGCAATGACAGCCCCATATTTATGTAGGTGTATGTGTATTCGAAACAAAAGAAAAACAAAAAGAAGCATCAGTAATGTCCTCAGGATGAAAGAGGGTTGCCTAGGCACTGACTGCTGTTCTCTTATCATCATTTCTGCTGCCTAACAGTCTAACAGTCAGAGACTCAGAATATATGCCAGCAGATTCTGTTTAACTGGCAGACACAGTCATAAAACATAAAAGTAAAGAAAGTGATTTTTTTGCAAGTCTAGAGAAGCTAAGAATTAGTGAGACTGACACTGAGTTTTGGCTTCAAATTAACTCACAAAGTCAACAAATAAATATATTCATTACACATATAACAAATACACACATAACCATATTTGTTCCTTAAGGAGATTTAGAAGTTTTTGAATAGTGTTACTTTCATTCTAAACATACTTTTCCCTCATTCCTGATCTACCAAACTTATTTGATTTCAAAATAACTTCTTATTGATTTTAAAACAGATTTTAAAAAATCACAGTGATTATAAAATAGAATGGAATGAATATAAGATAGTCTTTAACTTAAATTGTAGTCATTTGGATACATCAAGATAATTTGTTTCAAACCCCACAATATTTTGTATCATTAAATGCAAAATATCAACTGCATCATTGTTATAGGAATAAGTGCTGTGATAGCAATCTTACTACTGTCATTGTCCATCTGAACAATGAGTTCTGTAAATGCATTAGATGTTGAATTATGTTCCAGTTAGCTATGGCTTTACAACAAGTGTCTCCCAAACTTTGTGGCCTCAACCAACAAACATATTATTTTGTTTCATTATTTTGTGGTGAAGAATTAGAGTATAGATCTCAGGGGAATCTTTTTGTTTCAACACAGCATTGGTAGGGATCACTGAATGGTGGTTAACTTGTGGTCTGGATGGTCCAAGATGGCTTCACTCATATGTATGACACTTATTAGGGATGGATGGAAGACTGGGCTCAGTTGGGCCCTTCTTTTTCTCCATTCAGTTTCTGGAACCCTGACATGATCTCTACAGTAGGGTTGCTGCCCTTCTTACATGGTAGCTGAGGGAACTAAGAGCAGTGTTTCCAGAAACTCAGCCAGGAGCTGTAAAACTTTATATGACTCAACCTTGGAAATCTCAAAGTAACACTACTGCCACATTACACTGGTCAAGCATGTCTTTAAGGCCAGCCCAAATCAAGGAAAGGGGCATTAAACCTCATCTCTCAGTAGGATGATTGCCAGTGTATTTGAGGCCATGTTTAATATGCCACAGCTGTGTTTGATTGTTTAGGCCTAGCTCCTATCCAGGACATCCTAGATAAATAAATAGCTTTTTGTTTCTAACATTAAGAAACTTTTGAAAAAATAATAGTTTCTGGGAATAAAGTCCTGATGGCACTTCTAAGAATCAAAGGAATTCATAAGATTAAATACGTAACCTTTCCTCTGGAGGATGAGAACATTTTTGGGCAAAGCAGAAAGGTTTCCAAATTATGAGGTAGAAGAAACTAGAGAAGAAGTGAATAGAAAAGCAGTTGTCATGGTGAATCTGAAAGACATAATGGAAGGAGAGAGTGAAGAGGTAAATTAAGATATCATGAGATTAAACTCAGCAGTAGCAGAAAATTAGATTCAAACCTACTCATCTGCTGCTTGGAAACTGTAGCCAATTCGTTTTTTAAAGAAAGAATTTATTTCCTAAGCAGGACCCATAGTTGTAGAGCTTGGTTACCGCCAGGTTATGCATTTCATCTGTTCTTTGTTAATAATAATGTAATTTTGTAAATTTTACTTAAAGGCTTAATATTTTTGAGTTGTAATTTATATTGTCTTTATGAAAGCAAAACTAGACAATGGGTGGAGAAATTGACAAATCACCATGCAAATGTCAGCTTCCAAGTCAAAAGTGCTTTGGATAAGATGGCCTCACTAACAAGACAGAGTTTGGTAGGGTGTATTTTTTAGTGATACCTAGGGTCAGAACAGAGTGGTATATGATAGTCAAAAAAGAGGATCAAATATAGTTTGGATATTTGTCCCCTCCAAGTCTCATGTTGAAATGTAATCCCCAATGCTGGAGGTTGGGCCTGGTGGGAGGTGTTTAGGTCATGGGGATGAATCTTTCATGAATGACTTGGTGCCTTCCCCACAGCAAGGAGTACGTGTGAGATCTGGTTGTTAAAAAGAGTCTGGGACAGCCTTGCTTGCTCTCCTGCTCCCTTTCTTGCCACGTGACATACCAGCTCTCCCTTTGCCTTCTGCTATGATTAGAAGATTCCTGAGGCCCTGACTAGAAGCAGATGCTGAGATCATGCTTTTTATACAGTCTGAAGAACTGTGAGCCCAAATAAACCTCTTTTCTTTATCAACTACCCAGTCTCAGGTATTCCATTATAACAAAATAAAATGCACAATTACAGGGTCACTTGAAGGGAACAGATTCTAGAAATGAGATATTAGAAAGTGTCAGAAACCACATACATTTCTTTAGCTATTTGGCAATCGGGGATATTAAAGTCAAAAATAGAAGTAAAATGTATATTTTTGTCCTGTAAGCCTCAAAAATCATGTGTCATAGATTAAACATTTTATTTTATTTTATTTTATTTTATTTACCAAATTGAAAAGGAGTTTTAGTGGCCATATATAAAGAAATAGAGGTCGCTGATGGAGAAATGAAGGCCCTGTTTCCCACAAGGCAGGAACTGTATCTTTACAATGATTTTAATGTATTTTATTTCAATAAATCCATTCTAGTCAAAATACATATATGTCTATAGCACAAACAGTTAGTGCATACCTTATTAATGAAATCAGTATAAACATCTTTGCAAAAAAACTTATTTACACCCAGAAATTTTATTTCCTATCATCAAATACAGAGCAACCTGATTTTGGAAATTTGAATCCAATAAAGAATTTCCAAGAATCCACAATCCATGTTCTGTACCCAATTATTAAAATTCAAGTGATAGATAACTATATAATCTTAAGAGAAAAGCAGATTATAAAATATAATATTGAATCAATTATGTTAAAAATGTATATAAAATACTCATATATACATACATCTTCTTTATGTTTTCTGCATCTTCTAAATTTCCTGCAATAAATACATAGAGGGCTATATTTAAAAAAAAAAAGGGCTATATAAATAGAATTATTTTGCAATGAGACATGTAGAGACTTGGGCCATCATCTCAAAGAAAACATGTAAAAGAAAAATCCTTATTCCTTCTTCCCCAATCAAAATGCTCACAATTTAAATTCCTTTTTATTATTATTATTTTTTATTATTATACTTTAAGTTCTAGGGTACATGAACATAAAGTGCAGGTTTGTTACATAAGTATACTTGTGCCATGTTGCTGTGCTGCATCCATCAACTTGTCAGCACCCTTCAACTCGTCATTTACATCAGGTATAACTCCCAATGCAATCCCTGCCCCCTCCCCCCTCCCCATGATAGCCCCTGTGTGTGATGTTCCCCTTCCTGAGTCCAAGTGATGTCACTGTTCAGTTCCCACCTATGAGTGAGAACATGTGGTGTTTGGTTTTCTGTTCTTGTGATAGTTTGCTAAGAATGATGGTTTCCAGCTGCATCCATGTCCCTACAAAGGACACAAACTCATCCTTTTTTATGGCTGCATAGTATTTCATGGTGTATATGTGCCACATTTTCTTAA
Source organism: Macaca fascicularis (assembly GCF_037993035.2). Lineage (NCBI taxonomy): Eukaryota > Metazoa > Chordata > Mammalia > Primates > Cercopithecidae > Macaca > Macaca fascicularis. Next base: position 44,110,245 of record NC_088387.1, read on the forward strand.
TCCAGTCTGCCACTGATGGACATTTGGGTTGATTCCAAGTCTTTGCTATTGTGAATAGTGCCGCAATAAACATACGTGTGCATGTGTCTTTATAGCAGCATGATTTATAATCCTTTGGGCATATACCCAGTAATGGGATGGCTGGGTCATATGGTACATCTAGTTCTAGATCCTTGAGGAATCGCCATACTGTTTCCCATAATGGTTGAACTAGTTTACAATCCCACCAACAGTGTAAAAGTGTTCCTATTTCTCCGCATCCTCTCCAGCACCTGTTGTTTCCTGACTTTTTAATGATTGCCATTCTAACTGGTGTGAGATGGTATCTCATTGTGGTTTTGATTTGCATTTCTCTGATGGCCAGTGATGATGAGCATTTTTTCATGTGTCTGTTGGCTGTATGAATGTCTTCTTTTGAGAAATGTCTATTCATATCCTTTGCCCACTTTTTGATGGGGTTGTTTGTTTTTTTCTTGTAAATTTGTTTGAGTTCTTTGTAGGTTCTGGATATTAGCCCTTTGTCAGATGAGTAGATTGCAAAAATTTTCTCCCATTCTGTAGGTTGCCTGTTCACTCTGATGGTAGTTTCTTTTGCTGTGCAGAAGCTCTTTAGTTTAATGAGATCCCATTTGTCAATTTTGGCTTTTGCTGCCGTTGCTTTTGGTGTTTTAGACATGAAGTCTTTGCCCATGCCTATGTCCTGAATGGTACTACCTAGGTTTTCCTCTAGGGTTTTTATGGTATTAGGTCTAACATTTAAGTCTCTATTCCATCTTGAATTAATTTTCGTATAAGGAGTAAGGAAAGGCTCCAGTTTCAGCTTTCTATTTATGGCTAGCAAATTTTCCCAGCACCATTTATTAAATAGGGAATCCTTTCCCCATTTCTTGTTTCTCTCAGGTTTGTTCCAATCAATAGAAAAAGAGGGAATCCTCCCTAACTCATTTTAGGAGGCCAACATCATCCTGATACCAAAGCCTGGCACAGACACAACAAAAAAAGAGAATTTTAGACCAATATCCCTGATGAACATCGATGCAAAAATCCTCAATAAAATACTGGCAAACCGGATTCAGCAGCACATCAAAAAGCTTATCCACCATGATCAAGTGGGCTTCATCCCTGGGATGCAAGGCTGGTTCAACATTCACAAATCATTAAACATAATCCATCATATAAACAGAACCAAAGACAAGAACCACATGATTATCTCAATAGATGCAGAAAAGGCTTTTGACAAAATTCAACAGCCCTTCATGCTAAAAACGCTCAATAAATTCGGTATTGATGGAACGTACCTCAAAATAATAAGAGCTATTTATGACAAACCCACAGCCAATATCATACTGAATGGGCAAAAACTGGAAAAATTCCCTTTGAAAACTGGCACAAGACAGGGATGCCCTCTCTCACCACTCCTATTCAACATAGTGTTGGAAGTTCTGGCAATCAGGCAAGAGAAAGAAATCAAGGGTATTCAGTTAGGAAAAGAAGAAGTCAAATTGTCCCTGTTTGCAGATGACATGATTGTATATTTAGAAAACCCCATTGTCTCAGCCCAAAATCTCCTTAAGCTGATAAGCAACTTCAGCAAAGTCTCAGGATACAAAATCAACGTGCAAAAATCACAAGCACTCTTATACACCAGTAACAGACAAACAGAGAGCCAAATCAGGAATGAACTTCCATTCACAATTGCTTCAAAGAGAATAAAATACCTAGGAATCCAACTTACAAGGGATGTAAAGGACCTCTTCAAGGAGAACTACAAACCACTGCTCAGTGAAATAAAAGAGGACACAAACAAATGGAAGAACATACCATGCTCACGGATAGGAAGAATCAATATCGTGAAAATGGCCATACTGCCCAAGGTTATTTATAGATTCAATGCCATCCCCATCAAGCTACCAACGAGTTTCTTCACAGAATTGGAAAAAACTGCTTTAAAGTTCATATGGAACCAAAAAAGAGCCCGCATCTCCAAGACAATCCTAAGTCAAAAGAACAAAGCTGGAGGCATCACGCTACCTGACTTCAAACTATACTACAAGGCTACAGTAACCAAAACAGCATGTTACTGGTACCAAAACAGAGATGTAGACCAATGGAACAGAACAGGGTCCTCAGAAATAATACCACACATCTACAGCCATCTGATCTTTGACAAACCTGAGAGATTAAACATTTTAATCCCCCACCCAAACTGTTGTTTCCTTGTTTACCAATATGTAGACCACTAAGGTGGGCAAAAAAGGGCACCCAAATCCCAACTGTTGGTCTAGAGATATTGTACATGATCAAGGCTTTCCCAGATTAGAAGCAGAGGAACTTCAGTAGAATTTAACTACAATAAACTTGAAATGACTGGGACACATTCAGAAACACGTTTTTGGAAATTGATGTCACTGGAGACATTCAAAGTGTCACATCTTAAAATATGTGTCCAGTCAGCTGGTATAAGTATTATTAATAGAACACTGTGTGAGAAGTTTACTTATGTATCTTTCAAATTATTAATTTGGGTAAAATGTTTCTGTATATAATCCTAATATTTAGTTGAGTTATCCACCATGTGTCCAGTATCATACTAGGTATAATGCACTGGATATATTTACATACCTAAATTCTGGCAGAGCCTTTTTTCTGTACTGGTTAATGAAATTATTCTTAGAGAAGAATTAACTTTATTGGGTCTATGAATTTAGTGTAAAAAGCAGTATAGTTTTTTGTTGCTGTTTTTTTGAGACAGGGTCTTACTCTGTCACCAAGGCTGGAGTGTAGTGATGGCTGCAACCTCTGCTTCCCAGGCCCAAGAAATCCTTTACCTCAGCTTCCCAAGTAGCTGTGACTACAGGCATGCCCCACCACACCTGGCTAGTTTTTGTATTTTTAGTGGAGACAGGGTTTCACCATGTTGCTCAGGTTGTTATCAAACTCCTGACCTCAAGCAATCTGTCCTCTTTGGCCTCCCAAAGTGCTGGGATTACAGGTGTGAGCCGCAGTGCCCAGTCAGAGCAGTGTAAATTAAATGGATTTTATAAAACATTTATCAAATGATTGTCTTGAATTTTCATGGAGCTCAAAAAGTAGTGTTGAACAATATAGACATATAAAGGTTAAGAAGGTTGAGAATCATCATGCAGACAAGAAAGATCACAAAATTAAAGAATTACCGAGGATCCATTTTTAATAATAGCACATAAAAGTTTTCTTTATGGAGTATAATATTGCTTATTTTACTTCTTTCAGAAGGATTAAGCAGCACAGGGATAGGTGTTCCAGGTCAAGGAATTTCTTCTCTCATGAATACTTAATTATATGGCTGTCTTAATGTTTTTAAAAAATAATTTCAAATTTTATTCTAGATTGGGGGGAGTACATGTGCAAGTTTTTTAAATGAGTATATTGCATGATGCTGAGGTTTGAGGTACAAATGATTACATCAGCCAGGTAGTAAAAATAATACCCAATAGTTAGTTTTTCAATCCTTGGTCCCTCCTGCTCTCCCTTCTCTTTCTAGTAGTCTTCAGTGTTTACTGTAGCCATTTTTATGTCCATGAGTACCTGATGTTTAGCTTCCACTTATAAGTGAGAACATGTGGTATTTGACTCTCTGTTCCTTTGTTAATTTGCTTAGGATAATGGTCTTCAACTGCCTCCTCATTGCTGCAAAGGACATGATTTTGTTCTTTCATATGGCTGCACACTGTCTTCATTTTCTTAAAGCAATTTATAATTTTCTAATTGCCTACGTGCTTCTTAATTAACGCATCCAAAGCAAACATGTAATACAGCTCTTTCTGATTTAATAGATAAGAAAATAGGCACTATCCCACTATCTAGCCCTAACAGGCCCACTTTCTCCAAATGCTTTCCCATCCAAAACTTGGATTGTTAAGTGGATGAGAGTTGCTGCCATTTAAAAAATATGTATATGTAAAGATGCGAGAATTGGAGGTCATTAGTCTGGATCTTCACATAGTAAAAAAATTCAATAAACAGTAGAAGACACTGCTTTACATTATCAGTTTTAGTTTCAACTTTAAAAACAATTTAAGTGAGCCTATAATAGTTTCTGTTGAGACATGTGTTTTGGAGAAAGAATGAATGTTAGATAACACGATCTATCTATTAACCATGAGTAGCCAGGAATTATTTTATATATGCAATATTAAAAAGAAAACAAAAACAATTCTAAATTCATAGTTGAAGCCTGAATTTTATGTTCCATAATCAATTTGTCAAAAGTAAAAATGGGGCTAAAGAGGATATGTAAAGAATCTATGATTAAATGTTTTAGCTCTTAAGGGAGTTAGAATTAGTGTGAGTGAGAAACAACTCCTAGGAATTGTGTTGCATTGTATGCAAAGTGCTTTAACTGGGACATAAATAAATCAGAGTGAATTCCAAATAGAGAGCTGGGATACAGTGAAGACACTGAAAGCTATGACATGTGCAAGGTATTTAACTGGGGTGTGTTTATGTTTTGGAAGAGACCCATAAAATGGCACAGGAAATATTTCCTCAAATGCTTGAAAAACTGACCATGGAAAAGAAAGAAGTGTTTATGTGACTCTAGAGTCATAGTAAGGATGAGAGAGTGGAAGTTTCAGAGAAAAACATTTCTCCTCAATCAAAGGAGAAACTGCATACTAATAAAAGCTATCAAAAACAAGATAGGCCTATGGCAAATGCCATAATAAGGGTATAAGCACACAATATTATGTTTGGACCTTAAGGAAAGAATGAAGCAACATCTAGAGAATAACACTAGGCAACTTCTAGAATGTTCTAATCCCTCTTTCTGCTATTTGGTTAAATGATATACTCAAAATTACAGGCCTTATTTATTCAAGGTTGATTTTTAAAATGTGGTAGACAATGCTGCCAGAAGAATTAAGTCTTGTGTACCTTATATAAGTTTTCATTTTACATGATTTTTAATCTATAGTTTGTAATCTATTAGTAAGCAAGAAACCAATTTAGCAGCTAAGAAGAGCATTTTCAAATAAATTAAGTAAAAGAGATAAAATTGCAAAAGTGAAATTTCATCCAACAAGGATCAATATTGCTTTGCAAATCTTTTGTTTGAACATCTCTATGTGTATGTACATGCACGCACACACAGACACATGCAAGTACTCTGTAATGACACAAAATGTGCTTTTCACTGTGAACCATGTTCTAAAACTTTTTTTTTTTTTTTTTTTTTGAGACGGAGTCTCACGCTGTTGCCCAGGCTGGAGTGCAGTGGCGCGATCTCGGCTCACTGCAAGCTCTGCCTCCCGGGTTCCCGCCATTCTCCTGCCTCAGCCTCCTGAGTAGCTGGGACTACAGGCGCCCGCCACCGCGCCCGGCTAATTTTTTGTATTTTTAGTAGAGACGGGGTTTCACTGTGGTCTCGATCTCCTGACCTTGTGATCCGCCCGCCTCGGCCTCCCAAAGTGCTGGGATTACAGGCTTGAGCCACCGCGCCCGGCCTGTTCTAAAACTTTTTAAAAACACTGTCTGAAACCATGATTCCATGTATATTTTACATAATTTTGACTGCATTGGATAATGAGAATAATAATAATATTGTAAATAAGTAACCAATTGCCTAATTTTTGCCAATAAATTAATTTTAATTACTTTTATTTAAATTACCATAATTCCATTTTAGTAGTCTTCTTCCATAGTGTTTCACCCTTGAAAGTGATGGCAATTTCTTTCTTTGAGATTAGATTAAGACTCTTTGAAACAAAGAAGTGTTTAGGGACTGATGTTGCAAACAAGAATAGTGAAACTCCTGAATCCAGTGTGCATTTAACATTGAGGTTTGATTCTAAACTAAGTTTAGAGGAGTTGGTGGGAAAATTAGTTTTAGAACTGGGTATATCTGGATTCAAATATTGGCACTTATATTTGTTTAACCTAGGACAAATTATTTCATTTTTCTAATCTCCACCTTTCTATATATAAAATGAAGATTACATTTTTCAGAGTTTGACTTTTATGCAATATTCCTCCCCTAAATCTAACTTCATAGGACATATCAGGTTACAGAGAACACTAGAGTGATTACATTTTATAGTGAGGTCTTCAGTTTTAAAAGAGAAAAGAGTCAGACAGAGGAGAAAGAAAGGAAAGGGAAAAGAAAAAGACAAGACAGACAGACAGACAGAAAGAAAGAAAGAAAGAAAGAAAGAAAGAAAGAAAGAAAGAAAGAAAGAAAGAAAGAAAGAGAAAGAAGGAAGGAAGGAAGGAAGGAAGGAAGGAAGGAAGGAAGGAAGGAAGGAAAGAAGAGAGAGACAAAGAAGAGAGAGGGAGGGACAGCGGGAGGGAGGGAGAGAAGGAAGGAAGGAAGGAAGGAAGGAAGGAAGGAAGGAAGGAAGGAAGGAAGGAAGGGAGGGAGGGAGGGAGGGAGGGAGGAAGGAGCGAGCAGTCAAAATTCTTTTCATTTGTTTACTGTCTGTATTTGTTATTTTTTATGGAGAAGACTATTCCATCTATTTAGGAAACCCTCTCCTTCTCATGGGTATTTGAATCCAGAATAGGGAATTTAAGAGTTGGAAAGGGATCAAGAAAGGTGGATCTTGTTCCACAGCCATAATTTGATTGGGGTAAATGGGATACTTGCTAAGACTTTTCTCACAGGACCCCAAGGTAGAATGCCATCTAGGAATTTGGGACAGAAGGGCTATCTAAGAATTAAGAGCATTATTTTGACTAATGACAGCTATGTCATGCCTACTTGAGAATCCTAAATTTTGTTTCAGGTGGAAATTTAGTGTTCTGAGTCTTAAGAACAAGTCCCCAAAACTCTGAAGCAAGGTTCCCAAAGCAAATATTATTTGTAATGGTCCATTTCTTTATCTCAGCCAACAAGATTATCACTAAAGTAGTTGACATTTACAGACTATATCCTTATATCTAAGGATATAAGGCTGACTACTACATTTTGATTATAATAGGACAACTTAAATTAAGATGCGCACACACACACATGCGCACACACAAAGGTGTGATTATATTTAATATTTTGGATCCAGCTTCAAATGGCTCATGAGAGCCAATTTTTAAATTTTCAGAAAAGTTTTTGAAAGTAGTTGTTAAACACAGCCAGTTTTAAAAATTAAATTGCATAAATGTACATTTTTATAAATCCTTTTAAAGAGATAAATGCTTAAAATACTCAAATTCATCACTTTCTAATTAGCTTGATCTATTTCACTATTATCTATACTCTTGAGGTTATTATTCTGTTGTTTCATTATATTCATAAATACACTGGTGTGATACTGCACATCATTTTCCCAATGTTCATTGACATCATGGCATTAACTTGAAGTAGATATTGTTGGAAATATCTACACCACAGATACTGGCAGGCACTATAAATCAAGGCTTTGTTGTTGTTGTTGTTGTCGTTGTTGTTTTTAGAAGCATCAGTTGTTAAACATGGCCATTACACTCTGGATTATGTCAAAAGATTTCAAAAGTATTGGCGACACACATTTGTTTAGGAGGCCCCCAAAAAACGAATTCTTACCTATGTTAACTTCATTATTACGCTCCACCACAAGGGACATTAGCCCTTTTAGAGGGAAGAGCTGAAGCCACTTTGTCCAGGGACAGCTGAGGGCCACAGTATATGCAGCTAGCCCCTTCCACTGCCTGAGAATCACTGAAGAAACTGTTCCTTTTTTTTTCTCTCTTTTGAGACAGTCTCACTCTGTCCCCCAGGCTGGGGTGCAGTGGCGTGATCCAGGCTCACTGCAAACTCCCCCTCCCGGGTTCATGCCGTTCTCCTGCCTCAGCCTCCAGAGTAGCTGGGACTACAGGTGCCCACCACGGCTGGCTAATTTTTTGTACGTTTTTTTTGTTTTGTTTTGTTTTTTTTGAGACGGAGTCTTGCTCTCTCGCCCAGGCTGGAGTACAGTGACGCAATCTTGCTTCACTGCAAGCTCCGCCTCCCGGGTTCACGCCATTCTCCTGCCTCAGCCTCCAGAGTAGCTGGGACTACAGGCGCCCGCCAGCAGTCCCGGCTAATTTTTTTTGTATTTTTAGTAGAGACGGGGTTTCACCGTGTTAGCCTGTATGGTCTGGATCTCCTGACCTCGCGATCTGCCCGCCTCGGCCTCCCAATGTGATGGAATTACAGGTGTGAGCCACCGCGCCCGGCCAGTGTTTTGTATTTTTAGTAGACACGGGGTTTCATCATGTTAGCCAGGATGGTCTCCGTCTCCTGACCTCATGATCCGCCCACCTTGGTCTCACAAAGTGCTGGGATTACAGGCGTGAGCCACCACACCTGGTTTCCATTTTTTTAGATAAGACAAGAGCAAATTGAGACACTGTGAATAATTCTTGAAACAATTAATACACAGCATTTATTTTGAAATAACTTTTTTTTTCTTTTATCAGTGTGATTTTGTTTCTCCTTAAGCTGAATAATTTACTCTGCACAAATATAATTTAATACACAAACATGTAATGGAAAATAAATTTTCATTAGATTGCCACTGGATCATTGTTGATCTATAGCAATGCCTTTTCTCTATTCTCTACTCTTCATGCCAAACTTCCACTACAAACAATAACTTTGTTCTAATACTGAAATTCAATGAAAAGACCAGTGTGTAATAAAGTATCAAAATCATGAATCAACAATAGGGACTCTACTGACAGCTTCATAACCAAGTACAGAACACATCGATCTTTATGCTAGCTAGAGTTCTATTGCTGCATCAAGAGGGAGTTCATATATAGGGGTTTTCTGTCTACTAAGATGGATATAAAAAATGTATATTACCAAGATACAGTGAAAAGTTAAGGGTTTTTTTTTTTTTTTTTTTTTTTTTTTTTTTTTCAGACTAGAGGGTAAAAGAAAGAAAACCGCTGTATAGCTGTGGAAGTAAGAGCCTATGGCAAACTGCCTGCTGTGTCCTCTGTGGATAGAGTTCTTAATACAATTTATTCTGTTATCATTTCTTTGGAAAAATATATTATCTTGAGGTGTAAGATATTTGAAGATCTGTCTTGTTCAAATGCTGTATTTTAGTAGATGGACTTTTTTTTTTTCTATTAGAGCATATAGTCTATTCTCTTCCTGTGGATGCCATCAAGATATTTCTTTTTTAATAGATTTTTTTTAGACAGTTTTAGGTTCTCAGCAATACTGAGCAGAAGGCACAGAAATTTCCCATATACTCTCTTTCTCCACAAATGCATAACCTCATTCATTATCAATATCTCCCACTAGAGGGGTACATTTGTTAGAACTAATGAGTCTAAGTTGACACATCATCACCCAAAGTCCATATTTTATATTAGTCTTCACTCTCGGTATATTCTATAGGTTCTTGAATTTTGCAATGCTTTATAAACTTTGTTTCTAAAAAAAGCCAAATTATTTTGTGCAGATTCTACTATGGGGTATATCACTATGCATGAATTTAAAATTTTAGTAAGTGCACTGGGAAATCGACTTACCACCTAATCTTTTCTCTAGCAATAAGCCATTGTTCAAAATGTGGCAGGGACTCCGGCACTTGCCTCAAAAATGAGAACTGTCAATAAGATCGTTATTTATGTTTAGTAAAAATCAATGTAGTCTGAAGCACTCTGAAGAGAATTACACGTGGATTAAAAGTCAATTATAAGAATCAGAATCTTCACTAACATAATGTTCTCCAGACTTTGGTATTCTTTTCTTACCTTCACATTTACATACATTTTTATTCCTCCATACTTTCTCTTATGATTGTTGATGTCTTGCATAGGTTACTCCATTTTGTAGAAAGATTAATTAAACACTTCATTTTTGGGAGAATCTCAAGCTCAAGTTCAGACCAAGATAGCATATCATACTCCTGTGATATTTGGAACTTATCTTCAAAATAGGAAGGAAAGGTAAAGTTATCCATTCAATGTTAGCATAACCTATTGTGATAAATAACAGTTTGTTTCACTTCTAAGGTTGGTTTTTAGTAAGTTAGTATGCAGATGATATGTTTTATTTAGCTTTGTCTTACTTTTAGGCATATTTCACTATAGGTTATTAACCTCCATAATAGAAAGATATGTTCTGTAAGGAAAATATGAGGTTGTCTTAAGTCAGATAAACTACAGGAGCCTGAGATATGAATTCTAATCAAGTGATTCATTAAAGCAGTGCTCCAAAGAAAAGGGGAAAGGTAAAAGCTAAGTAAGCATGTAGACTTCCCTCAGCCTGCTCGTGTGGTGAAACTCTGGAGCTTGACTTATATTCACGGAGTTAGTCTTCTCTTTGAGTCAAAAAGACTCCCTTTCTACTCCCAAGTTAATTAATCAATCACTGGCTGTGTACTATAGGTTGTAATTGCCCAAGAACAATTTTTTGAAGAAGGGCAGCTATTAACTGCTAGTATGCAACAATCACGGGGTCTAGAGGATGGGTCTGAAAGAATACCCACTTTCAGTGCTCTCCTCTTCATTGAAAGTCATGGGGCCTAATTATTCTCTGTGATTCTTGATGCTTGGCTTACAGTAGAACTGTCCTTGCTGCATTCCTCCAAGATAAAGGAGAGTCTAAATGGGGCATCAAGAGAAAGCATTAGAGAGATTTAGAAGAAAATTAACTAATAAACATATATATTTACATTAATTACATATATATAATAAAAATATTTGATGCCTATAGTCCAATTGCAGTGTGAAGATTTATTTTTGCCTAATTACCATTTTGATTTAAATTTATCTGAATCAGAATGTTTCTAGAGTAGATGTGACCAGACACTGCTTTCTAAATTCCTATAGTATTATACTTATTTACCCCACAAATTTTTATTTTAGCCCCCTTGGATCCTGAGGGATCTGAATCTGCCAAATAAGGTATAGTTGTATTGGAGGAGCTTAATTGTAACAGCCTAGGATAGTTATCTCAAAACTAGGATAGGGTGAGGCTAGGGCTAGGATACTTATCTCAAAACTATTCAATCTTCAGTCACCTCTTGGTGCTACCACTTTTCAAATCTTCGGTTTTACATCATAAAATCAGTATTAAAGAGCTTCAAGGGCTTAAAACTACCTAATTTTATAAATAAAATAAGTTATAAATGGTGCTTAACACTTGATGAATGAATATATAAAACAGATGTATATGTGTATGTATCATTATTATTGCTAATTTTGCTAATCTTGTCATTATTTTTATCCAAGTAGCCTAAGACAATGCTAAAGCACAGAAAGAAGTTATTGGCCTAGAATTTTTCAAGTAGTGAGCAAAGAGTCAGGACTTGATTAACAAATTTGGGATCAGCACGTCCAACTAGATCAAAAAACTGAACTTGATCACCAAGATATATTTTCTTTTCTACAATTTCTAGTGTGAGTCCTTACAATCAATACTTTTTCTATTCTACAACTGAAATTTTTCCAAGACTAGAGCTGAAAGAGAATACCCACTTTCAGTGCTCTCCTCTGCATTGAAAGCCATGGGGCCTAATCATTCTCTGTGATTCATGATGCTTGGCCTAGAGTGGAACTGTCCTGGCTGCATTCCTCCAAGTACTAGGTTCTGCTTATTGTCTTAATATCAGAAATGCTTTTTCCATTCCCTTAAATTTCTATTAAGAAAACCTCTCCTCAGTCATTGTCTATGATTATGTGCTGTGGTGAAAGAATGACATCATAGGAATGAGCAAGTGAAGTGCTGGTAAGAGTGGGCATCTGCTAATGGTAACGGCTGAGTTTATTACCCTTTTTGATGCAAGTGTTTTCAAGACCTGTTAACTTGTGGACTAAATAAGCAGACAACAGGCATAGATTTGTCTACTTCACTTCCCTTCATATTTGAAAATTTCTTTGAATCTCACCCATTGATCTCCCTTGTGCCTTGATTTTAGTTGAGATAGCATCATGTACTCTCTTCCAATTTCCAGAGCATTAATTCATTTTGGTTCTCTCTCTCTCTCTTTCTTTTTTTTTTTTTTTTTAAAGACAGCTCTCTGGGCTCACATATAATCTTAACATCTTTTCAAGTATTTTCTGATCCTGTGCCTTTGCACTGTGATTTTCTAATTTTCCCTATATTTGTGGTTGCTTTTGTATGTCCTACTGTTTAATGCCTGCCTCCCAAAAGAGGAAAAAGATAAAAATGAAGAAGGTGAAAAGGCACTGCCCTGGAAGTTATTTCAGCTGCAGAGAGTGGTTTGCAACAATATGAAGAGATGCAACAGCAGTGACTGACTGCTTCTGTCTCTGCCCCTCCAGGATTAGAAGCAGAAATCAGTGATCAAAACACTGATGGCTGACATTTGGAGAACAGTGTCCTTATTACTCACCTTTGATCTTACAAAATGCATGTATACTGCTCCAGGAATATGTACGTAGTTGCCTACCATAGGGGAGGGAGGTGGAGGATGGGTGGCTGTTGCCAAGCTAAAACTAAAATTGACCAACACTAGCCACAATTGACTGTCCAAGCCTCCTTCTGGACATTGAATGCCTTTGATAGATTCCAAAGTTCAAAAATAGTCACATCAGACAATCCTGCCAATGTAATTGTTGTCTGAGTTGAGAGATGGATTTCTGGTATATCCTACTCCACATTTTCCCATAATTCTCTAAGCTCTTATTTTTATCTTTATTTATTCATTTTCTCAGCTTTTCTTATTCATTATATCTACAATTCTTTGCCAAATTATTTATTTATTTATTTATTTATTTATTATTAGTCTTTTTTTAGAATAAAAATGCTCACACAAAAAATTATCAGAAAAAAAAAAGTTGTTCCAAGATCTCAGCTTGGTCACCTCAGTCATCCTCCACAAAAACACTGAGGGGTATTTTTAATTTTATTAAAACTGGTGAGTAAACCTATATCTCTAAATAATGGTTTATAAACCTTGTTAATGTTAATCTTCATTAATTATCAGTTGTTCATTTAATATTGATGATTTGTTCTATCCATTGCTATGTTTTCTTTTTTTGCCCTGAAGACTCCCTTCCAGGGAACTCTATGATCTGTAGACCAGCTGTGACTATAGGACTCCTGTTCACTTTTTTCTGGAATTAGTGCCACTGGTTACTGATTATCCATGGCTTTCCCTTTATTTTCACATCATTTTGCATGTAATAACATAACATGAATCTCAAAAGCATCATGCTAAGTGAATCAACCCAGATACAAATGACTAAATACCTTATTATTTTATTTATATGACATTTAAAGAATGGTAAAACTATACAAAGGCCAGTAAACAGATTGGTATTTGATACTGTCTGGGAGATGGAAGGTGATTAACTGTAAAGAGATGTAGTGAAAATATGTGAGATGGTGAAATGTTTTATGTTTTGAATTCGGTTATGGTTATACAACTGTACACATATGTCAATATTCATTGAGTGGTATCATTTATAAAGATGAATTATTTTATGCTGTTAATATTTCAATTTCAAATAATTGTTTTTTTAAAAATTCTGTTATTTATGGACAGTTTCGATATTATTACAAATATCTCCAAATTTTCAATATCTTAAATAGATATTTATTTTTTCTGCCATAAAGTTTGAGTTGGTATAATATTTCTCTTCAACAAAGGCAGCAAAGGCAGTCACGCCTGCTACCCTCAACCTCAGAGAGTTGAATATGACTACTCTAGCTTATGCCCAAATTCAATGAGTAGCAAAAATGAGGAAAAAAACTAAACCTATTTATTTTAGGAACCATACCCATTTATTTTAGGCACCTATTGGAATTGTATTTGACATTTTCTACTGACCTGATGTGTACATAAACAAAGATAACCCAAAGGAGAACAAGACACAAGCTATATATTTAGAGTTTGCAAGGGTGTCAACCACTGATGCCTGCATTTGGCACAAAGCTAAAGGCAGGTAGACGAGGAGAAAACTTTATAGAAAAAAAAAATTGGAAAGGATTCAGATATAATCTGTTTGTATATTTTTTTGCTGTAGGAAGTTGGAGCCAGGCTAACTAGAAGTGAGTGTCTTATGTGCTTTGTTTGGTTGGAGCCAGGCTAACTAGAATTCAGCATCTCGTGATTTATTTGAAAACCATATTTGGGTTTCTTTGGCCCTGAGTTGGATTCAGGGGCAAAATTATCCAAGCAAACAATTGATGACCCAGTACTGACAGTTCTCAGCCAATTGCTTCAAATTTTGTGGTTCAGCTTCTCAAGTGGTTGATGCAGATTTTCTGCTTTAGAGTTCTATTGTCATATATTGGCAGGCCATTGCCTACTTGTATATTCAGTCTAATAAGCAATTGGTCACATGGCAATACTTTCTTAAAATGGAGACTAGGCAATGTATTTTGTTTTTCTGGTTGGGTATCATCAAGCCGAATGTATATTTTTATACAAAAAGTGAACCCCCATACCCACACTTCATTACAGCCAAACATTTGTGTATATATTTGTTCCCATGCATAGAATACATTCAATGATACCCTAAGAGATATAATCCAATGTCCAAACAGATTATTGCTTACAATCTAAAGTTTTGGATCTTTGAGTTATATACTGTTCCCTTTGTGTCTCTATATAATGTCCTCTTGGTGAGGATGTCCATAAATTAAATACATATTCAATATACAGTAGTTGAGTAGGAGCAGAATAATTGCAATTCAATTTCCCATCAAGGAGAATGAGAAACATGTCATTGCCACCATTGAATAAAATGACTAGATCCTGTAATGAAGAAATTGCTAAGAGTCCCCTACTCCAGAAGTAGAATATGTTCTAAGTTCCTTGGATAGCCCGCTTTGATACCACTGATTATGCTTTCTGAGTGCTACATAGTCAACCTTAACCTAGTGCAAAGTTTTTTTCCTTTTACATTATCTTCTCTGGCCCATCTGAAGTAGGCATTAAAAGAATATGACCTTCTTGGAATCAGGTTTTCCAACTTACAGTCTACTAGTCAGTTTGGGGGTCTCTCTGAGGTTATTTCAGGCATCTAACAACCGTAGGATTGCTCAAGCAAACTCGTATTTGGAGCAATATAATCTCTTCAAAACTTTAGTAGGTTTCTGTCTATTGGATTCCAAATAATTCTAGGGCAATGATATTTAGAAATAGTTTCTAAGCCTAAAATATCTAGTCTTTTATATACTTGTCTTGTGCTTTGTCCATCAGAGTCTCTCTGAACTTAATCACATATAACTTGGGGCCATCTGAAACAATAGGTTTCAGTGAAGAGAAAAAGACGTTCTTTTCATCTATCCTGCTTGGCTGGCTCTCATTATCTGGTAGAAAACAATTACTGGGAGATGTTTCAAAAAGGCTTAAGGGCACAATCTTATTTTTTGAGAGCCATCTCTTATAACAGCTTTATTTTAGGGATAGGGGGATAGGTTTTTTCCCATTTTTATAGAGTTCAGTCATCTTGAAGTTCAAGCTATAGCCAAAGAGCATCCCTAACAGAGGTGTTTGCAAAAAAAAACTTACCTAATGTCTATATTTAAACTGAATTCATCCTGTTTTATAAGACTTTTGTAAAAGCAGAGAAAATAGTAGCCATATGCATTAAATTCTTATTTAAAAATTATTAATTTACTTTTGTAAAAGCAGAGATAATTTTAATATGCATTAAAATTCTCATTTAAAAAAGTTATTTCCTCTAGAATTTTGAGCTCTATTGGTATATAGTTTACCTTAGAAGGTATTGTACACTCTACAGAAACCACCAGAATTCTAGACTATGTTATTTAGTCCTTGATGTCCAGTACTTCACTGCTAAGCCATGTCACATATTTAAATATTTAAGATTTTGCTAGGTCATACCCCACTTCTAGATATTAAATTTTGTGTAGGATAAGACAGCATTTCAACTGATATAGAAGAAACACAAAATTAACAATGACATAAAAAATATTCATTTATATCATTTTCATATGTAGTTGAAGCTTGTAGATTGAATTTTTATGTTGAAACTTGACATGGTCCTAGGCTCCCTGTAGCTTGTTGCTTTTTTTCTGTTCTCAATTGGTGGCTTCCATTTCACATACATGATGACTGTTCCAGTGTTTGCTACCATTCCAACCAGTAAGCATAAAGGAAAGTCAAGCAGTGACAATTAAAAGGCATAATCAGAATTGTATATTGTCTAGATCGTGCTTATATGTTGATACTTGGCTGGAAGAAAATTTAGGAGATATATATTCTGGCATAGAAGTTCACTGCATGTGATTCAAACTATTAAAGAAAGTTTACGAGATAAAAGGAAAATAATACTAGATGAGGACTGAGATACACATAAAGGAATTATGAGCAGTAGAAATGATAAATATGTGGGTAAATACTTTTTAAAAAATATCTAATTTATTTAAAAGATAACTGAATATTTCAAACCAAAAATAATACACTGTGAGGTATAAAAGGCATTTAGAAATAAAAATCTATGAAAATAATATCCCAAGATAGAGAAAAGGAGCTACAAGAAGTATATTTTCATAAGGCCTTTTCCACATATATATGGAGTAATATGATGTTATTTAATTATAGACAGTAATAAGTTAAACATGCATATACAATCCCTACAGCAATCCAAAATAGAGGTAAATATGTAAAATGGATAACATAATCAGCTATTATAATCAACTAACAGTAAAGGAGGAAAATGAAGAAACCTGGATAACTTTCCCATTTTTATTTTTTTTTATTTAATTTAATTTAATTTAATTTTATTTTTATTATTATACTTTGAGTTCTAGGGCACATGTGCATAATGTGCAGGTTTGTTACATATGTATACTTGTGCCATGTTGGTGTGCTGCAGCCATCAACTCATCAGCACCCATCAACTCGTCATTTACATCAGGTATAACTCCCAATACAATCCCTCCCCTTTCCCATTTTTATAAATTTTTATTTGAGAAAAGTTCCCACCCAGTGTAATAAATGAGATAACATGGATAACATAATCATCTATTATAGAAATAATTAACTAATACAGAAAGCAGAAAAATGAAGATATATTGGATACCTTTCCAATTTTTATGAGTGGAAAAGTCCTCACCTAGTGCTATAAGGTAAAACTCCAACAGAAAAACGATTGTCTGAACTGACTTGAATAACCAGAGTATGTAAATCCAGATAACTGCCACAACTGGAAAAGGAGGAGGAAAATTTCTTTAGAAACAGAGCAACAGAAGGCCACGTCTTTCTTACTTATAAACTAGATCTAAATATTGGTCAGGTCTGCAAAATTCAAATTCCCAGAAAATACTCCAAGTAACACAGCTAGAGCTAAAAGAACAGAAAAGATTTCTGCTGCTTTCCAACACAGGAGAGACAGACATCTTATTTCAAGTACTGACATGTTATCTTCCTTTTAAAACAAACAACATTAAAAAAATAGAAACAGGTCACCTCAGAAGGCCAAAACAGAATCCAGTCTCTACAATGTATCATTTACAATGCCTAGGAAAAATCTAACATTATCAGATATGCAGGGAGAAATATGACCCTATCTTAATCCATTTGTGTAGTTATAGCAAAAGACGATCAACTGGGTAGCTTATAAACAAAAGAAATGTCTTTCTCACAGATCTAAAAGCTAGGAAGTCCAATGTCATCATACCAGCAGAATCAGTATCTGGTGAAGGCCTGCTTTCTGGTTCAGAACTAGATTTTTTTTTTCTGTGACTTAACAGGGTGAAGGAGCAAGAAATCTCTCTGAGGTCTTCTTTACGAGGAGAGCAATCCCATTCTTTAGGGCTCCATCTTCATGACCTAATCACATGCCAAGGTCCCACCTCCTAATACTATCACATTGGGGTTAGAATGGCAACATATGAGTTTTGGGAAACATATATATCTAGACCATAGTAGACCTACATGGCAAAAAATAGGGGCAATCAACTGTGATATACATTGAGATGAACTAAATATTGGCTTAACAGAAAAAATTATAAACTAACTAGTATAGTAATGATAAATGACATAAATGAAAATATGCTCATAATAAATGAAAATATATAATTTAGTCAAAATAAGATTTTTTAAACCAAAAGCAAATTATATTTAAAAAATAAAATTTATAAAATTAAAAACAAATAATTAATGAACTGATCATCATCATAAACATGATAGAAAAGAGAGTCAGCAAATGTAAAGACAAATTAATAGAAATATCTGATTTAAAGAGCATAGAGGGACCACTAGAGAGGAAAATGATGAATCTTTGTGATCTGTGGGACTATATCAAGAGGTTTATCATATCATTTTAAGGGTTTAAGAGGTTTATCATATCAATTTAAGAGCAAAGTACTTGATAGCCTAGAGAAAGAGAAGAGATATTTGTGGAATAACAACATATTTCATGACTTTTTCTAGAAGACTTAAAAAGGCAAAAATTTCCAAATGTGCTAAAATATATTAATTTATAAACATAATAAGTTTAGAGAACCCCAAGCACATATAGTATAACTGAACATTTAAGGTACATTAAAAAAATCTTACAAGCAGCTAGAAAAAATTACATGGAATAAAGAAAACAGCATTATGAATTATTACTGACTTCCTTTTAGAAAAGTTATGAACCAGGAAACAGCGGAAGTCAAATAACAATATGGCAGGCATAATAGAAAACATATAACAAATCACACAAAATATAAAGGCACCAAATAATCCAATTAAAATGAGAGCGTATCAGGATGTATTAAAAAAACAAGACACAATTATATGTTGATTGTAACAGATTCATTTTATAGTTAAAATTAAACATTTGGATGCACTATGCAAACACCACTTACAGAAAGCTAATGTCTCCACATTAACATCCGACAAAATACACTTTAAGACGGTGAATGCTACCAGTCACCATCTTAAAGTAGTGCTTCATAATTTAAAAATAGTAAATTTATTTAAAAGATGTGACAATGCCAATGAAGATAAAACCAATAAAGATATTCAGAATCCATGATGCAGAAACTCACAAATATATTGAAAGATTGTTAACATCTATTTCTCAGTAATTGATATAATAGACAAAAAATAAAGATGTAACTGATTTAAACAACTTCATAACCTAACAGTTATTTATAAAAATTGTACTCAAAAAGGATAAGATCAAGGTTTATTTTTGAGACAGAATTTTGCTCTGTTACCCAGGCTGAATTGTGGTGGTGCAATAGATAAACATTTTTTTCAAGCATACATAGATCATTTAATGAGATGGAACGTATGTTGAGTGATTCTTTTAAAAGTCTCAGGAAATATCAAAGATTTGAAATTATACAGAGTTTGGTTTTTCATTACCAGGGATTTAAATAGAAACCAATAACAAAAACATATCTGGAAAAATTCAGAACAATTTGAAAAATAAGAAACACACTTTTATGTAACTAACTAATCAAAGAAGAAATCAGAAGGATATTTAGAAAATATTTCAAGGTGA
Organism: Macaca fascicularis; assembly: GCF_037993035.2. Lineage (NCBI taxonomy): Eukaryota > Metazoa > Chordata > Mammalia > Primates > Cercopithecidae > Macaca > Macaca fascicularis. The sequence continues at coordinate 44,129,634 of NC_088387.1, forward strand.
AAAAGATTTGTAAAATATCTTATTAAAATGTGTGGGGTACAAATTCCTTCTATATGCTTAGAAAAATTATAAATCTTGAGCGCTTGTACTAGAAAAGAAGAAAGGTTTAAAACGCATACTTTAAATATTCACCCACAATTTTAGAAAAGAAAGTTATATCCAAAAAAATAGATAGAGAAAATGTATCAAACCAAAATTTTGCTCTTTAGAAAGACAAATAAAAAGGAAAAGCCACTATATAATCTGATGAGGGAAAAAGAAAGAAAAAACATAAATTGACACTCTCTGTAACACAACAGGGCACATGACAATTGATCCTATTTATACATCTAGATATGTCTAAATTAGGAATCAGCATATTAAGTTCTCAAAACCAAGTATTGCCTACAGCCTGTTTTTGTGGGGGAAAAAAATTGTACTGTAACATAGCCACATCCATTTATTTTTGTGTTCTCTATGGCTACTTTCACATTACAACAGATTTGAACAGTTATGTCAGAGACCACACTAATTGAGAAGCCTAAAATATTTCCAATCTGGCTTCTTACAGAAGAAAAGTTTGCTAGCCTCTGCTACAAGTGTTACAACAATAAAAAGAAAAAAGTATCAGTAAATCTTTGTCAAATTTGACATTCTTGATGAAATGTGCAAATGCTTTAAATAATATAAACTAACAATATAACTGAAGAAACATAAAACCAGAATAACACTATGTCTGTTAAAGAAATTAAATTAATTAATAAAAATATTCCAATAAAGAAAAATCCTGGGCTAATTACTTTCGTTGGTGAATTATATCAAATATTTCAAGAAAAAATAACACTTTTACACAAAACTTTTCCAAGAAATTAGTGGAAAATACTTAAAACTCATTTTAAGAATTCATCATTACAGACCAAATTATGTCAAAGCTTTAAAAATACAAACGAGTACCCCTTAAATATAATGCAGTGATTTTTTACAGAAGTTTAACAACCAAATCCAGCAACATAAGAAATATTTTATTCCAGGAATGAAATGTTAGTTTAGCATTCAAAATCAATTAAGGTATTTTCTCCACATTGCTATAATTAAAAACAAACAAACAAACAAACAAACAAAAAACTATAGTCATCTCAAGAAGTACAGAAAATGCTTTTGACAAAATTAAAAATTTATTCATTATAAATATGATCAGAAAAATATAAATAGCTGTATAAAGGGTATCTGTAAAAATTCTACAGTAAGGATCATATATAATGGTAGAAAATTCAAGAAAGAAAATACATTTGCTTCCATACTTCCAATTAGCATTCTACTAGAGATCCTAGCTAATACATTTAAGCAAGAAAAAACATTTAAAAATATATTGACTGGAAATAAAGGAGTATAATGCATTTGTTTACAAATGACTATTTATGTAGAAAATCCTAAGAAAGATGTTAAAAATTTAAGAACAATACGGAAATTTAATATGGCCTGCAATACAAAGTCAATATATAGTAGGAATAGACCTTTGAAAAATAAAATTTTAAAAATACAATTTTAAATAACATTACACAACATTAAATAGATAGGGATAACTTCTATATCCCTAGTAACTTAAACCTGAAACAAATGTTTACAGCTAAGTCTGTTTATTTTGGAACTGACAGTGTAACTAAGATTTCCACTTATTAATTTCCACGTGCAATACAATGTTTATTACATTTATGTAGGAAGAATGTGTTGATTGGAAGGTTATATTTTATACTCAAAAAATTTACTAAATTCCCATAGTAACCATAGCAATTGTTTCTCAATTAAACCAGGAACTAGTTTTATATTTAGGGGGAGAAGCATTTTTTTCCCCGATGATTATAAATGATAATAATAATAATCAAACTCACGTTTTTATTATTGTTTTAACATATTCCACATTAATGGACTCTAGTGTGTTTCCTGGAGCAGCAGCTGTAGTATTATTTGTCATTGTCTTGAAATGCAACTTCTTGAGCCCTATATCAGATGCTCTTAAATGTTTGAGAATGACCGCTCCTTAGATAATGCACCTTAGATAATGATAACATATTAACTGCACAAGCATTGACAGCTCATACAACTTCACTCTTGGTATTTGACTGCCCCTTATATTCTCCCTCAAATCTGTTTCTCCTGCAGTCTTCCTCTTTCACTTAATGGCAGCACTATTTTTCCTGTTGCTTTCTCTCCCTCTTCCTATAACTATATATGCAGGTTGATGCAGAATTGGTGCTTGCTAAATATTTTTGAATGAATGAAAGAATACTGAGACCCCAGGTGACTATGTCACCTGTTCAATTTCACAAAGTGTATTAGTAACTTTTTATATTCTTAATATTATTATTCAAATACATGAGCTTCAATAGCTAATATTTAAGTGCCTACTGTGAATCAGGCACTGCTCTAAGATCTTTGTATGTATATTTGGGTTTTAAACTTGAAAGAACTTGATGTGAGAGGTACTATTATTATACCTGCTTTATAAACAAGTACATTAATATATAGAAAGTTTATAAATTGACTAAGGTAAAGAAGCTAAGAATTATGGAGCCAGAAATTCATCACAGGTCATTTGATTATAGAATCTATGTATTAATACTTAACTGTTTTATTTATGTATTGTTTCCTAACAAATAACCCCAAAACTTAAGAGCTTATTCAACAAGCATTTGTTACATCACAATTTCTCTGAATTAAGAATACAGGCACTATTTAGCTGCGTACCTGTGATTCAGAATTCTCATAAAGCTACAATTAAGGTCTTTGCCAGGGTTGTTATTATTTAAAGCCTCCACTGGGGGTAGAATTCTCTTATAAGGTCACTTACTTGGCTGTTGGCTGCCCTCAGATTGTTACTGGCAGTTAGCCAGAAAGATAAGCATTTTGGCACACGTGCCTCTCTGTAGGGCTGTTTATAGTATGTATTTTAATTTAGGATCCTTAAGATAGAGAGTATTATTTCAATGATCTGGCAAGACACAAGATGAAAATAAAGATTTTATTACTTAGAGGTCGTGAGACTTACACTCATGCTGGAGGCCACTCAAACAGATCAGGGATTGTGCAGAGAGAGAGAGAGAGACAGAGAGAGAGGCCCCTATCAGCCAATGCCTTTATTGGATCCAGGACCTTATCCAAATAGGTTACCCACAGAGAGTTCTAGTTGGTGGGTTTAAAGCAAGTAAACATGAATTTTAGAGTTCCAGGACGTAGTGCTGTGACTGGGAGGTAGTCACTGTGACATACCTGTACAGTTCATGTGAGGTCTGAGGGTCAGTGGGGCCAGTCAGGTAGGCTATATCTAGCTGTCCCATAGGGAAGTAGAAGTGGTCACCAGGGAGCAGTTGTTTCAGACAAATATGTGGACCAATCAAATTTGGGAACTGAGTGGGGATGTGGTTAAAGAACTAGAAACTGTGTCAAGTGTGACTGAGTCCTGCTTCTAGTATGAGAACGTTAGATTTACATTCAAAATGGATGCTGGGGCAAAACAAAAGTATGAGAATTCACTAAAACATACCTTCCTGTTTTCCTTAGAATCAGGGCTTTGACAGAGAGAAAGAGTGAGAGACAGATGAACAGAAAGAGAGACAGAGAGAGAGAAAGAAAAAGAGAGAGAGAGAGAGAGAGTAAAATAGGGCCTAGTAAAGAAAAAGTCATAATCCCTTTATAATCAATCTTGGAAGTAACATCACTTTTTCCATATTGTATTCATTTGAAGTGAGTTACATGGTCTAGTCCATGCTCAAAAAGAAGGGATTCCACAATGACATAAATACCATGATTTGGGGATTGGTCGGGGGCCATTTAGAGTTTGTATATCATAGTAACATCCTTTCTGAATGGACAGATGAATGAACAAATTAATTTTAAAATGTAGCAAGACTGGTTAAATATAATGTCATGCTTACCATGCACTTACAATAATGGTTACATTTTAGTCATAAGTGTATATAAATCTTTAATCCTGAATTTTAAAAAAAATTGCAGGGTGTATTTTTTGTTGGTCTGTAGCAAAAAACAAAGCTCATTGCATTATTGATCTTTTAGTTCTTAAGGCCTTTGTGGTAATCTAAGCATCTACTTGTGAATGCATTGTATGTGTCAGTGGTCATTATTTATAATTGACTGAAAGTCAGCTAATTATAAATCTGGTCCATTTATAGGACTCTCATGGCAACAGGTCGAAGAGTGAAATAACTTGTATCCAAAATGTTTTGTTTTATTGGTTCTAAATTTACCTATCATTTATTTGATTCAGTGACCTCTTGTTTTCAAATGATGAGGCAATCAATTATGTTTGGTATTTTTGTTAGTTACCATGTAGGTCCAGCAATTAAACCCAATTGTAGAGTGATTTATTCTCAATGGGAGGAATGTATTTTGCTGTTTCTCTCAGTCAGTAATTTCCAGTCTCAATCCTACCCAGGGTGCTAAAAGGTTTTTAGCCACCTAATGGTTAGGTGCATGTCAGCAAAAATATTTCCATATTTATGTTCTTAGGCAGTGGTCCCCAATCCCTGGGCTAGGGACCTGTACCAGTCCATGGCCTGTTAGGAACGGGGCTGCAAAGCCACAGGTGAGCAATGGGGAGCAAGCATTACTGTCTGAGCTGTCTCCTCTCAGATCAGTGGTGGCATCAGAGTCTCACAGGAGCATGAACCCTACTGTGAACCATGCATGTGAGGGATCTAGGTAGGGTGCTCCTTATGAGAATATAATTCCTGTTGACGGAACAGTTTCATCTGCAAACTGTACTCCCCACCCCATCTGTGGAAAAAGTGTCTTCCACAAAACTGGTCCCTGGTGCCAAAAAGACTGTGGTTCACTGTTCTTAGGTATCTGAATGACGAAAATCCAATTGTGACTACTGGAGCAGTGAAAAATATCTTCATTATTATCTTAATAAGGTCCTGTTCTAATATATAACTGCATTGCTAATGTGAAAGATAAGAGAATGAAATCTGCAGTGTATATGCCACTAAATAAATTGTAGAGACTCAAAAAATATTACTCAACCTCACTTTTCTTAAAAGTGATTGATATAAATTAAGGCCCGTGAAATAAAAAAAAAAAAAAAAACAAAAAACAAAACACAAGTTATTTTGTATTAGGTTGGTGCAGAAGAAATTACAGTCTAATTAGAAGTATGTAGAAAACACTTAGAAGTATGAGTGTTTAAATTATAAAATAGATAAGAATTAATCCACTTATGCACAGAGAGATTGTTGTTATATGAGGACAATCATGGGAAATTCTTTAAATGTGGAATGAAAGGATTAAGCTGTGAGGCCAACCCCATACCTGGTGAAAGGAGTTTTGAAAATATCAAGTAGACTGAAGTGTGTTTCTTCCATTAGTCCTTGGTGACAGTTTACTTACAAATGATAGTAATAAAAATAATATAATTTGCCTAAAATATCACTTTTAAATATTAAATTCCATATAATGGAGTTTTACAGGAAAAGGTATATTTGACAGCTATATTGTGATTCAAGTGTAAAGGTAGTATTATTTTCTGTCATAACGTCACAGAAATAATATGATCACTTTCTGAAAAATAAAACAAATATAGATATACGTGTTATGATCTGTCCCCCATAACACATTTGTGCCCCCTGCCACCAAATTCACATTCTGAAATTTTAACACTCAGTGTGATAATAATAGGAGGTGAAGACTTTGGGCGGATATTAGGTCATAAGGGTCAAGCCCTCATGACTGTAATTAGTGCCCTTATAAAAGAGAACACAGATAATTAACTTGACCCTTTCACCATGTAAGTGTGCAGTAAGAAAATGCCATCTATGAGAAATGCATGCTCCCAGACACTGAATCTGCCAGTGCCTCAATCTTTGACTTCTCAGCCTCCAGAACTGTGAGAAATAAATATGTGTTGCTTATAAACCATCTAGTATATGGCATTTTTGTTATAGCAGCCCAACTGGACTAAGACACTGTGTAAACAATTACAAAGAAAGGTCCATTCCATTAGGACATGGATTGTAATGAACAAATTATAAAAAGGGAACCAAAGCATTTTAATAATGAATTAGTAAGCTTTTAATAATGAGTTAGTAAGATTAGTCCTAAGCTGACAGAGTTCTGAGTAGAAATGCAGATCCATTTTCTGATGTAAGAAGTTGTTCTGTAATTAGAAAATTATAGTGAGTTGGTTTTAAGAAAAGATTTGGGGCAAAAAATTAAATTATTAATTTATGTGTGGGTAACAGAACTTTCAATTCATATAATACAGAAATGCAAGCTCTTAGCTCCTTTCCTCAGATACTGTAATAGAACCAAAAATAAAAAAATAACTTAAGGTAAAAACCTTTTGTAAACTCAGGCATACTGAAGTCACCCTATGTGCCCTGAACACTTCAGTCAGGTAGAAGATTTGTGAGAAAATAATGACTCAAAGAAAGGAGATTGCCCTTGTTTGGAAAAGGCAGAGAGGTCCGTGAGAATTCAGGTTAAAAAGTACGCAGAGGACCTTCACTCTTTTCACCAGCAACGGTTCTGAAAGGTAGAAAGATGTCAGAAGGAATAGGTGTTTTATGTGCATAAGGAGGTTTAGAAATTTAAGAACCTGCCTCAAGAAAGATTGAGAAGAGAGGCAATGTTTTGTATTTTTAGAAGTAGGGGCTTGAGTTTGAGCAAAGAGAATATTCGGCACAAACCTGAAAAACCAGGAAAGAGAAGACTGTGTTAACTATCTACTACTGCATAGCTTATTATCAAAAATCTTTGTGTCTTAAAGAAACAAGCATTTATCATCTCAATTTCTGAGGATCAGGAATTTAGGCATGGCTTATGGGCACCTTTGGCTCAAGGGCTCTCCTGAATTTACTGTCCAGTTGCCAGTTGGGGTTGTGATCTTATCTGAAGATTCATTTCAAAGGAGGTGGTGGAGGGATCTTCTTCTAAACTCACTCATGTGCTTTCTGATGGACCTCAACACCACCACCCTGTGGATTACTCCACAAGACTCTGCCTCATATCATGAGAGCTGGCTATCTACAGAGTGAACCATTCAAGAGATCATCTGAGACTGCCTCACATCATGAGAGCTGGCTATCCGCCCAGTGAACCATTCAAAAGACCATCTGAGAGAGAATACCCAAGATGTAAACAACAGTCTTTTCATCACCTGTAATTTTGAAAGTGAAATAGTTTCTTAGAATTATTTTGAAGCCAGTCCAGGTCACACTTAAGGGAAAGAGGGGATGACCTAAGGCTGTGAATACTATGAGGCAGGAACTATTAGGGGTCATCTTAGAAGCTGCCTACCACCGGGTACTTTAGTATGTTTCAGATACTTTACCAGCAAAAACAACCAGTATGGAATTTTCCACTTGTCCAAAGGGATGGAAGATTGAAGACCCAGGTAATTTAAAGATAAAAGCAATGATTTTTTTTTAACTTTGTGCTTTTGAGATTAGCATTCATAATGTCACAAAGAGAGAAATGAGAGTCAATGGCTCTATAAGTGAAGTTTCTACTATTTTCAATTGTTTTGACAAACTTAATGGCACAAACAAAAAATAGTGAATCAGGAGCAATGTGAAGCCATTAACATCCCACTCTCAAGAGGTAAAAGGTTGAGGTCCTGAGACAATATAACAATATTAAGATCTTATTTGATTTTTTTCATTCTCTCTCTATTTCCTCTCATGTGTAAAGTAAGTAGAGTTTTCCAGAGACTACATAATGTATGATATCACAACATACCGAAAGCAGAAGTAGATCTAATAAATCAGTATGTCTTATATTAAGTCAGGCATTAAAGAAATTGTAAAAATATAAAACAATGCCATTCTTTATATCTGTAATGAATATTGCCAGTGAACAGGATGAATTTTTTCAAATGTAATATCCAGCATAAAATCAAAGATAACCTAGGACAGAAGGAGGCAAAACAAAATGAATGAAAACAAGGAAAAAGAGCAAAACAACAGAAAAGACAAGCTAGTGATTGAGAGAGACCGGAGGCAGACAAATCCTTAGGCAGATTGGGACGGGTTCCCTGTGAAATCCAACCTTCAAGCTGGAAACTGTGCTGGGTAAAGCCTTGGATTGGATTGAGACCCACCTTCTTGTTTGGTATGCTTTCTTCTGATTGATCCTCATTTTTCACCCATTTTACCTATTGTTTTCTTTTCTTTTCTTCTCTTTTTTTTTTTTTTTTTCAGACAGAGACTTGCTGTGTGGCCCAAGTTGGAGTGCAGTGGTGGGACCTCGGCTTACTGCAACCTCCGCTTCCTGGGTTCAAGCGATTCTCATGCCTCAGCCTCCCAAGTAGCTAGGATCCTCCCAAGTAGGCACATGCCAACCTGCCTAGCTAATTTTTGTATTTTTAGTAGAGATGAGGTTTCACCATGTTTGCCAGGGTGGCCTTGAACTCCTGACCTCAGGTGATCCAGTATCCTCGGCCTCTCAAAATGCTGGGATTACAGGCATGAGACACTGTGCCCAGCTGCCTAATTGATTTTCTACACTCTCATGCCCACCTTTGCGTGGTGTCTTTGCTTTAACCATTTTGCATACTCACAAACCTATCAGCACACACTACCTATTCAGCCCATAAAAAACACTAGGCTCAACCATGTTGGGGAACTTTCCTGTCTTTGGGTAAGAGAATCAACCCCCACATCCTCTCTTTTTTGCTGAGAGCTTTCCTTTCACTTAATACATTCTACTCCACTCACTCGTTGATGTACACTTGTCTAATTATTCCTCGTTGTGAGACAAAAATCTGAACTAGCTGAGCTAAGGAACAAAAATTGTGCGTCACTAGTAGAATTATCCCAGGTAGTAGAATTATTCTGAAGATAAAAAACAAAATGTAAACATTTTATTAAATAATTGGAAACCTTAAAATTGGCATTTCAGATGTGAAAAGGAAACAATATAAAAAAACACAATAGACAGGTTGGAGAGTAATTGATAAGGAAATTAATGATCTAGCAGATATGTTATAATAAAGTATGTAGAATCAAACGTGATAAAGAAACGGATAGAAAATATTGTAGAGTGCAAAGGTTAATGAAAAGTCTTACATATAATTACGGGCTCAAGAAAGTAGAACAAGAACAAGGAAGATATGCTTCTAAATGAATTATTAATTGAAAGGGAAAAATGAATCCAAAGCAGAAAAACATGAAAAGCAATTCAAAACCTGATGACACAGAAAGGAATTACAGAAACATAGAGTAAAAGAGAAAAATATCATGGAAAGTCAGGAGAAAAACAGATTACCTTTAAAAGAACACCTTTAGCTCTTAACTTGCTAAGTGAAACAATGTAAGTGAAAAGACAATAGGATTATAACTTCTATGCCCTAAAAGAAAATAATTTATAATCTTCATTCACTTATAAACTTCACAAGTGAAGATAATACAAAAACCTATTTAGATCACTGAAAACTGAAGTACTCCACTAAGACAGAACCCACACTCATGGTTACCTTTGAAACAAAAATGAAATGGTATTAAGTGGTAGTTTATAGATTCAGGAAGTAATAAGAAACAAAAAGTTGTATTCAAATGGGTAAATTTAAATGAATATTTACAATGTAGCATAATAAGAGCAATAACGATGTTTTGAGGAGTCATAGCATTTACTAAAATGTATTATAAAAATAGCACGGAAATTGAAAGGGAGAAATAAATGGAGTTACAATTTTAGAAGGTCTTCATTTTCCTCTAAATTGAGGCAAATATTAATTCATGTTATAGTTTAATACATCATGAATGCATGTTGTAAATGTTAGGATACTCTAAGTGTCAACAGAAAAACAGAAACTTTCTGCCAACAGAGGAAAAAATGGAATAAAGGAATATGATTATGAAAGCAATAGAAAATGCATAGTGAAATGGTAGATTTAAGGGAAGTGTAATTTAAATATATTCATAGGATGTGGACTTTTTCTGTAAACTGCATGTAGTTATTTTATTTGGTTTTGATTACTACTGTTCTTATTTTGTTCCCCAAATTATCCAGAATTGTATCTGTTGTATTAGAGGTAATATAAAATAATTATATCAGGGTGGAGAAACCAGAGACTGACAGCAAAACCCACTCTATACATTTGACGTAATATTTATAATCATGCATGGTATACTATATAACATAATTTCAAAAGTTTAAAATGTATGCATTTTAATTTCAGTAAATATTATGAACAAAAATTATGAGGATAAATTATTCAATAAAAGATAAATTTGACACACATATAAAAATGATTGATGGCATTATTATATAAATAGTCCTAAACAAATTAAAATAAAAATAATGCTAACAGGCAATTCAAAAATGAAAAATTGAACTAATAAAATTAAAGACTATAAAAATTAAATGAGATAGTATGTGGTGTACTTGAACTTCAAAGATATTTGGATTGTTTCTTCTTTCTAATTAAGATTATTTTGAGTCAGGTGAAAGAGGGCCTCCAGCCATGACACTTAAGAGTTTAAACTTATACAAATTTTCCCGAGTGCAATTTAGGGACACTTATCAGAAATCCTAAAAGTAATTGCACTTTGGGCTCAATAATTCATTTTTTAGACATTTACCCTGAAGAAGCAGAGGTAATACTTACAAGAATTCCTGCATCAGAATGTTCATTGACCAATAATTTTCAAAACGTTCTAAATATGTTTAGAATGATTCAACTATAAAGAATAAAATCATTTGATTTTAGTATATTGAGAGCATAGAGTTTCATTCAGTTTTGTATGTACTTTTAAAGGAATCACTAATAATTTTAGAAAATTATAGCATATTGTCAGTTTGGGTAGAATGCCAAAGTGAAATAAAACACATTTTCAATTTTGTAACAAATACAGGTATAAATACTTTAATGAAAGCTCTCAAAGGATATATACATATGTGTAATAATCATTTTGGGGGTGTTAGATTTATTGTTAATTTTGTCTTTATTTTCCTTACATTTTCCACATTTTATAATTGGATCCATGTTATAATTCATTAAATAAAAAATGTCAATTGACAATTGTTGTAATTCATCATTAAAACAAAGTGACGCTCAGTCTGCTAAGTCACTGTTGTGTTGGAAGTATTATGCACTGGTTTCTAAGAAAGCTCATTTCTGCATCTTTTCCTGGTGCTATGTTCAAGATCTCATGTCAGTAGCTTGAAATTGGCCACTGGGAATTTTTACACCATGAAAATCTGAAAATACCATAAATCTGGCTTTTTATTATACAAAGCTAGTTACTAAACATTTACCATCACACCTCAGTACTAAGAAAAAAAAAGATATTTCAGAAAATATATTTGTATACAATTCACAATTCTTCTGAAAGAGATAGATGTATACACATTTATTTCTTCAAAAATAATAACATTTATATTTAAATAACAGCTAGCAAATATATTCTTTCTGTGACTCTTATTTCATGGTGTTCTTGTCATCTTACTTTACATTTAAGCTAAGTTATTATTTTCATTTATTCTTCAGTCATTTTTGTTTACTGCTTACCCTCATATAATTATGCAAAAGACCCTAGTAAGATTCACACCTCTAGCAGTCACTATTTATGAAGTAAACAGATACTAGAGCAATAGCTATAGGCTTGGTTCCACATAATAACATAGCAAAATGAGCGATATATAAATATAACACATATTAATAAAACTGCATCTTGCTGGGAGAAACTCAGGCTTTTAAAATCACAGGTGTTAATGAGACCATCCCTGCTGAGAATGAGAGAAGCCGAACATCTTATGCAGATATATGGATATAATACTCACTGTGAACTTTGTATCAATGTTAGCGGGTCCTATAAATGAAGATTCATAAACCATGTGGAGAAAAAAATGTATTTTAAAGCTTGTATTTTTAATATGGTTTAAAAAGTATTTTTGTGGATTTTGAATGCCAGATTTTTTATACTTCTTCCTAAAAAATAAGCTTATTTTTTGTTATTAATAATTGAATAATCTATTGTTACTCATAGTTCATAGAAGAACATCAATCTCATCTTGAAGCTTGTGAGAAGCATAGCTTCTCAGGTCAGTACAGAACTACTGAAACACAGCCTCTGTTTTAACGAGATGCCATCATATATATGAACATTAAAGTTTGTGATCTAATTGACTCTAATCAATACTCATTGTCACCTTAGTAGATAGTTTCTTTTTATTTGTTTTAAAACCAAGCTAGTTTATAAATCAACTATTTTAAATGAATGTGATTGATGTTACCTTATTCAGGTAATTATTATTTTACTATAAAATTTTAAGAAACTATGTCATGCATATGCTGTATACAACAATATTCTTTTAAATGCCACTTTACAGAGTCATATTTAGCCAAATCCATATTATAGAGCTATATGAATTTATTATACTATTACATTTATTACGCTAGCTGGAAAGGTAAAAAGATAGCCAAATCCATATTATAGAGCTATATGAATTTATTATACTATTACATTTATTACGCTAGCTGGAAAGGTAAAAAGATTCATTTCTTTCAGTATTTGATTTTATTTGTAGTATTGTGCTAATGCTAGCTAGATATCTATTTTTGCCTGGTTTATTATAGAAACTACTTCAAATACCTTTGGAAAAATAAAATGAGTTTGTTGATAAAAGCTGCTGACATGCATTAGTTAATAGAAATTTGTTCATTTAAATTTATTAGCATGTAGATTTCTGATATATTTGAAATATTTGTTTTTCTAAATTCTCCAAATCAATGTATTAGAGGCATATAATTGGCTTTGATAATCAAGATCCAGTTTAGAAAGTTTATTAAACCTGTTCTGGGTATCGTAAGTTTTTTCAACCATGCTACAAAACAAAAACAAAAACAAAACCCGATTAGCTTGTTTTATTAGGTTTGGCACTAAGGATGCTTCATGTGATCATCCCACATAGGAAGCTTGAGATTCCACACAGAATCTTGCCAGATATTTTATTGTTTTGGAAAGCATCTAAGGAATGGAATGCAGATATCTTGAATGCAATTTGAAGCAAACGACTACAGTGTAATCCTGTGACTTTTATGACTATACAGACACCAAGAATATCATAAATGACCGGATCTGGCATGCAAATAATCTTCCTGATAGGGTTTCTTGAATACCTTCTATAATCCCAGATGATTTTTAGTGCATTCTTGGGGGGTGTCATAAGTCCTCTAGGTCTTGATTGAATTTCATACACTCTAAACTAGAGAACAGGTCCTTTAAGTCTTGGCTAACTTAAGACTGTCTTTAATAATGTTCATCATAGTATTATTTACAATAGGAAAAATTTTAAATAACATACATGTTCAAATATATTAGACAGAAAAATTAAATATGGCATGTTTTTACATGGGGGTAACCAGTTGTAAATATATATATATAAATATTTGTTGACATAACAACCTATTTATATTATTTTAGTATATTGTTCTATCTGGAAGAATATAAACCAAACTTTTAAAAGTGATGATATCCGGTAAAAATACAAATGATTGTTTTTACTATTTAATCATCTTTTTTTCTGATTACTAATTAAAAACAGATATTTGATCGTATGTTCTATAAAATAAATCCTTATTTCAAATTTAGAATTTCTTGCAAATTTTATGTAAAATATCACAAAATTTTAATGTTCATATGCTTTATGATGAACGTTAAGAAACTACTATTTATTCACTCATCAATAGAAGGCATACAATTAATTTAAAGCACTATAAGTTGATTCAGCCTTCCATTTTAATATGAAGCAAAAATGAAATCAATCAAGATATCCATGTAAAAAAATGGTATATAATCTTTAAGAAAAAAATGTAGCTGTGCTTCCTTTCTCTGTTGCAGTTTCTCTGTTCTAATATCAATAACTTAGACATTTTTGACAATAGAAAAACAACTGAACAATAAATCCAGGTAAAATATGTGATTACACTGCAGAAATGTGATATCAATTTTTCATGAAAGGAGCTTTTTTTCTACACATAATACTTTTATATGTTAACAAATTATAAAATTGAATATAAAATAAAAATAACATACATGGTGAATATTAAAGTTTACTTTCTATATATGTTTAATATTTTGTATCAATGACTTGTCTAAGAATATTTACCACTGATTTGAATATCATTTCTGTGTTTTAAAGAGAACAGGAAAGAGTATTTGTGAGTTGCACAACTGACAGAACAATAATAGATTTGAGGAGTTGAAAAGAGATTTCTTTTCAAATAACTTCTATGGAGCAAACCACATTACTTGAGTAGAAATATCAAATAACTAGAACTGTATTTAAAAAGTCATCACTTGGTACAATTTCATGTAAGTTATACAAAAGATGAGTAACTCAAGATTTATTCTTATTTTACAAGCATGTAATTTTTCAATTTTTACAAGGTTATATACTCATTTAACATATTTGGTAGATATCAAACCGAAACCTATTTTTTCATGTATCATGCACTTTCTTACACATTGTAGATTCTCTTGTCATCTCTTAATCTTTCTTTCATGACCTTCCAGATTATTCTAGCATAATACACTGTTTAATGGTGTAATTTGTCATTGTAATGAATTGATTCTCTGTGTGATTCCCGCTGGATATATAGTGGCAAAAAACCAATTGCCATGACTATGTTTCTTTATATGACAGAAAAGAATAATAACTATTGTTTAGAGGTAGCATTAGGTATTGTGAGACAGCAGAGGCAGCATTTTATAAAAAGTTTGGTTCCTATTTTAATATTCGGCATATTTCACGAACACTACAAAGAATGATTCTACAAAGAAGGGTAGTATAAGATAATTCAGTAATGCAGCTTTCATTCTTTTAACACGTGGATTGAAACACCATGTAAAAGTCATGGTGATTCTTAATATGTAGGGTATCAAGAATAAAACTGTCATCTCTCACAGAATATTTACAGTGAAGATACGACCCAAAGCATTATAATGATCAAGATTTTTAAGGTTAAATATAATAAGAAAGAAATACAATTAGCGTGGAGGACATTTGGAAGAGAAAATAATTTCTTTTTTCTTATGGAGAAGGGACATAAATTCCAATAATGTAACTTTTCTGAGTATGTAAAAAGATTTCCTATATGAGGAGGAAAAACAAAGTAAGCTTTGAAGAAGATATAAAATACAATGCATCCTATTGTTAAATAAACTGTGACTTTTGCTTTTAGATTTCAGGAACCACGGTAGCTTTCATAATTAGAGGTTTGATTATTTGTTGTACGACTTGATTGCTACATTCTGTATCCTAGGTCTCCTGTGTTCCACATTAAAATGTTTTATAATTAAAATACAGCATCTCCATGTTGTATAATTAATTATAAATTCTAATTTCAAAAGGAACAAAAACATGGAAAATGAAATGAAGTGCTATCTGACATGTGAAAAACAGTTCAGTGCATGAGGTTAAGGCTGATGTTAACTTTTTCACAGAGCCGGTTACCTGGGTTAATTGTTAAGATTGTGAGTGGCACTTTCATTTAAAATGAATTGTAATGACACTTTTTTGAGTCACTAGAGAGGTACCTGAAGTGATTCAGTGTTTCACTAAAGCAAAGTCATAAAAATAAGTTTTTTTAAAAAATAGTAATTCATAAAAGTATGCTTTGAGTTCATATTCCTTATCTTTTTTAAACTTTGCTAATTGAGGGATGGTGAAGAAATGTTAATGAAATTTGGCTAAGTTTTCTAGAGTCAGCAAAAATCCCAATGTATGATGTATCTTTATGCAGTTGGGGGAAGATCTCAAATTTATTACAAGAACCAACAAATGTTGCTACACATAACGGAAATAATACACTGATTACAAAATTAAATGCAACTTTTCAAAAGTTTTTCAAACTTCTTGGTTACTTCTTTACCTGTCCCAGAGAGAATGAGGACATTTTCACTCTCATCTGGCTTTAAAATTCCTAAATTAAAACCATTCGATTTGTAATTGTTATCAAATAATTACCACAATATCTGTTAGAAAAGTTTTGGCATACATTTGTGTAGCCATAACAAAAATAAATAATATTCAAGGACTAAAGTCACTTTTCACATATTGAAAATATTGGATTCAATTATTACAAAGCATATGGTTCTTAGCAATGTCTTTAATCAAATAAAGATAATTTAGGTAATAGAGACTCAATGCTTCTGTTGGTTACATAAAAATACATTTCCCAAGTCATTAATTTAGAGGAAGTATTGTGTCTCAATAGGCTGTATCCTCTGTCTTTAATTAATTGCTATTATTCCCCAATGTTGTAGGTGTACTTCTCTGATAGACTAGGAAGGGGACAAATTTAGGATCCCAGTGGCAAGCGTAAAAACTCCAGAGATCATGGACAGTAATATAAGATCAAGTCTACAATAAAAGTCAATTTCTCAAGTTTAATTTTCAGAAAATGTACAAGAATTGAATTAGAGGGCCAGATTCTCAAGCTATTAGTTAGATGTTGCTTGAGCTGTTGGAGGAATACAGGCAAGGCTCCAAAAGTGAATTGCGTTGCAAGACAGAAATAAGGACATAGCCAAGGCAAAATAATAACTTTAAACTCTTTTATTCAACTGGCAACTCTCAGAGAGGGTAAATTATATTTTAGATATTTTGTATCCCCAGAAAATTGTTCTGTAATTGTCATGAATTATATATTTAGTATTTTGTACATGGTTATCACTAATTACCTGACTTTTAAAGAGAAAATGAAAATGACAGTCTAATGTTGAGACAAAGAGAGAGAGGTGCCAGGATATAAATGACACAGATAAATGTGCCTGTGTCTTTACCTCAGTTAATCCAACATAAATTAGAGGTGGATATCAAAAGAAGACTTTTAAAACACAGAGGGTGAGAAATTGGTCAAAAGAGGGAATTTTTAAGTTTGGGACACAATAAATATTATTATTGTTATTCTTTATAGGACTCAGGATTCCATTTGTGTACTTTTCTTTAATTCATATTTCTTGTACTTTGTAGACATTTTAACTTTAACATATTTACTTTTTTCTTTCCTCATATACAAATTCTATTGTAACAAAACACAAACAAAAATAAAAATATACCTAATGCAAAGCCACAGTCAACATGTGGTTCACCTAGACATTTTATATTAATATGAAATACTGATTTATGCACACACATGTGAGCATATATAGATTAGCACACACGTAAATTGGGAGAAGATAATTTTGGTTTGCTACCTAGTTTTACACTTGACTATGTATTAGAGATCACTACATATTCTCTTACATTTTAATGGGCTCACAGTTCTCCATTGTATGAGGAAATATGACTCTTGTTTTTTTTTTTTTTTTTTTTTTTTTGAGACGGAGTCTGGCTCTGTCCCCCACGAGACCATCCTGGCTAACACAGTGAAACCCTGTCTCTACTAAAATACAAAGAAATATGACTCTTTAACACAGGATTAGCTTCTTGTATAGTTCTAATTTTTGCTCCTATAAAAATAATTTATAAAGATCCCTGTAACTGTGTCATACTTTTATTATTTATTTAGGATTAATTCATTGAAAGGAATAGTTTAGTAAAACAAGTGCACATTCCATTTGCTAAATGTTTTTAAAAGTTGCCAAGTAGAAAACCAGAAAATTTGCCAGTTTTTAGTTCTTTAAAATATGTAGGATAGTGCCCATATCAGTTCATTGTAGTCACTGCTGAACATTGCAACATATTTTTAGTTTTGATTATTGAACAGAAAAATGTGACAGCTTGTCATTTAAAAAATGTATTAATTTGACAGTTTTTTGAGGTCCAACACTTCTTTAGATACATATTAATATTCAAATTCTTTATTTTATAGATTACTTTCAGTGAACGTTTTTCCACTTTTCTATGAGTTAAATTTTTATTGATTTGTAAGAGCTCTTTATGAAATAGTAATATTTTTTATTTGCATTTATTATAATTTTAAAAAAATTTGCTTTTTATTATTAATTGTTACATATTTAAATAGGTTCCTAAATTATCTCCACTTTCAATGTCACGACTAGGCAGTTCTTCTCCAGCCAAACTTTTATACATATTTGCATATAATATTCTATATTTGTAATAATTATCTTATCACATATATATACTTGTTATGAAATAAATTTAATTTTCAGTAAATGCGGGGGAGGAATCTAACTTTAAATTTCCCTGAATCGTTAGAAACTTGTGTCAAAGTCATTCAGTGAATAATCTAATTTTATCTCCTCTAATTATTTGTAAATATTTTTTGAATTATTAAATCAAAATATATATTGAGATTTTGATAGAAATTCTGTTCAATCAACAGATTAGTGGATTTTTCTCTTATAAAAATATCATCAGGGTAATAACACTTTGTTTTCTATATTTGCCTCTCAAAAAAGTTCTGTGCCGTAAGCTTACTATTTTGTTGTGTATCACAGTAATGCTGTTCATTTAAATGTGAACATTGTTCTCTTCAATAGAATAATCATATCACCAACGAATAGAAGGATATACTGATTTTATTTTAATAATCACAATACTTATTTTTGTTTTCTTGTCTAGTTTCAGTTGTTAGAATTTCCAGAAACAAATGTTAAGCCATTTATATGCTTGAAAAAATTGTTTTTTCTAATTTTAAATGTTAATGTGGATGCCTCACAGTAAAATAAACTCAACACTTGTGTGGTATATGTACATATCTATATAGATGTTTATATACATTTTATAGAATTTTTAAATCACTGTCAAGACAACTATTAAATTTTTCACTCTGTACCATTCACAGAATAATTGTATTTATAAGCTGAAATGTTCATGAAATAAATTCATCTTCAGAAGAGCTTATTAAATTCTTAATATAAAATGAATTCAATATCCCAGCTTCGTAATATAGGTTCCCCCAATATTCCTAAATAACATCTTGCTGTATTTTCTTCTCATTGATATTGTGGTGATTGTTTTCTGTGCTCCATCAGATTTTGGAATCAAATAGAATAATTTTTATATAATCTAGGACCCATTAAATATTATAAATTAGTGAATATAAAAGGATTTGAAAAAAAAAGCTTAAAAATAGCTGGGACTCAAAATTTGGAGTAAGAATTTCTTTGCATTATGTTTTCTTTTTCTGGAGTTATGGTCTTCAGGTTTTTTTACTTATTTACATCACAACTTCATATTTTCCTAGAGAATTAAAATGCTAGGTGATTCCCTAACTTAATTTGAAAAAAAATAGTCTTTGCTTTTAAAATAAAACAATTAACCTGACAAATAAGTATCTTTTTAAAATTCTTATGCTGCGTGTTTCATGTTTTTTTTAGTAAACATGTTAGGAATGGCAGATTATTGGTCTTTTTAATGACACGGCTTTATTAAAAATACTTTTTAAAACAGTTTTATAAATGTATAGTGTAAATACTATATATTTTTCTTTTCTGGACATTTCATAAAAAATGAAAAATCCAATATATAATTTTTTGTGTCTGGCTGCAGACTGTGCATATATCAAATTTCTTCCTCTTTTAAAAATACTTTTGGCTAGATTATTTTTGTTTTCACAAGAACTTTTTAACCAAATGTTGGGCTCCTCCAGGATTTGAACCCAGGACTTCTCGCACCCTAAGTGAGAATCATACCTCTAGACCAACCATCTGCACTCACAAGAACTTTTAAATGGCTTTTCAGTTTCTATATTAAAGCCAGCTTAGATTTTGATTGGGATTGCCTTAGCTCTATAGATATTTCGGGGAGAATTGGAATATTAAGAATATTCTGTTTCAACCAAGGCGCATGGTCTATTTATTTTGGTCTTCTTTAATATCTATGAGCAACGCTGTGTAGTTTTAATGCACATATCTTGCACATATTTTGATAAATCTGGTTTCATATATTTTAGGTTTTAATGCTATTATAAATGGTAGGTTTTGTGCTTCAGAAATTTATTACATTTTCTTTTTCGGGTACTCAATGTTTTGGCATATAATTTTTCATAGCAGTCTCTTACTGTCATTTTTATTTCTGTGACATCAATTATGTCTTCTCTTGCAATTCTGCTTTTATTCATTTGAGTCTTATCTTTTTTTTTTTTAGTCTAGCCAAAGGTTTGTCAATTTTGTTGGTCTTGTCAAAAACAACCTAATTTTCATTGTTTTTTAATCATTTTATTTGTGTCTATTTTATTTATTTCTATACTAATCTTTAATATTTCCTTCTTCTTTTGTCTTGGACTTATTTTGTTTTTCTAGTTCCTTGAGGTGTAAAGTTAGGTTAGTGGTTTAATAACTCTCTTTGTTTTTAATGTAGAGATTTATTAACATAAACATTTCTCTTGCTACTACTTTTGCTGCATCTCATAAGTTTTGGTGATTTCTGTTTCAGTTTTAGTTTGTCACAAGATGTTTTTTAATTTCTCATTGGATTTCTTTTTGACTCTGGTTGTTCAAGAATGTGTTGTCACTTGCAATGTATTTGTGAATCTTCCACTCTTTCTTCTGCTATCATCTCTTGTTTCATTCCACATATATTAGAAAATGTACTTGGTATGATTACCATCTTCTTAAATCTGTTAAAACATGTTTTGTTACCAAACACTATACATTCTAAACAATGTTCCATGTGCATTTGAAAAGAAGGTGTATTCTGCTGTTGTTGAGTGGCATGTTCTCTATATGTGTCTTTGGTTAATTTGATCTGGAGTGTTGTTCAAGTTAAATTTTACTTTTTTGTTTTTCTGTCTGGCTATTTTATCCATTATTAAGAATGGAATATTGAAATATGCTACTATTATTGTCTTGCTATTTCTTTTTTTAGTTTTATCAATGTGTGCTTTATACATTTGTGTGCTCTGATGTTGAATACATGTATATTTATAATAGTTATATATTTCTTGTGAATTGACCCATTTATCATTATATAATGTTCCTCTTGTCTCTTGTGACATGTTTTGGCTTAAAGCCTTTTTATCTGTATCATTATGGCCATTCTGGCTGTTTTTGCTTACTGAATATACATTTTTTCATTCCTTCATAGTTAGGCTATGCGTGATTTTAAAAACAAAGTGAGTCAAGGCCAGGTGCGATTATTCATGCCTGTAATCCCACACTTTGGGTGGCTGAGGCAGGTGGATCATCTGAGGTCAGGGGTTTGAGACCAGCCTAGGCAACATGACAAAACCCCATCTCTACAAAAAAATACGAAAATTAGACAGGCATGGTGACGAACACCTGTGACCTCAGATACTCGGGAGGCTGAAGTAGGAAGATGACTTGAGCTTGGAGGTCAAGGCTGCAGTAAGCCACGATTGCACCACTGCACTCCAGCCTGGATGACAGAGTGACACCTGTATCAAAACAAGAAACAACAAAAGAACACACAAAAATAAAGTGAATCTCTTGTAGAGAGACTTATACTTTATAGTTAGATGTTGTTTTATATGTCTTTTTAAATGCAGTCAGCCATTCTATAATTTTTTAACTGGAGAGTTGAATCTATCCACTTAGGCCAAGGCAGGAGGATAACTCTAGGCCGAAACTTTGAGACCAGCTTGTACAACATGGTGAGATCTCATTTGCACCAAAAAAAAAAAAAAAAAAAAAAGGAAAAGAAAAAGAGAAAGACAAAAGACAGAAAAGAAAGGAAGAAAGAAAGAATAAGAGAAAGAAAGAAAGAGAGAGAGAGAAATACAAGGAAGAAAAGAAGGAAGAAAGAAAGAAAAACAGCTGAGTGTAGTGATGTGTACCTATAGCCCTAGCTAGTAGGGTAGTTGAGGTGAGAGCATTTCTTGAACCCAGAAATTTAAGGCTGCAGTGAGCTATGATTGCACCACTGTATTCCATGCAGGAAAAGAAGGTGAGGCCCTGTTTTATAAACATTTTAGTTCCTGTTTTCTTGTTTTTCAGTCCTCCTGTGTACTTCACTGGTAATCTTTACTGACATCTTATGATATCTTTCTCATTTTCTTTGTGCAATTTTTATACCTTTTTAAGTGGTTACCAACTGGCTTACTTAAAACATAGTATAGTTAATAACATGATATTTTAGCTTATAACTTAATTTTAAATAAATGAAAAACTCTTTTACTCCCCACTCATGCTTTAAAATATTGATATCACTAGTTATATATCTTTATATTCTCTTCAACAGTACATTTTTATAGTTATAGCTATTTTTTATACTTTTTTATTTTACTTCTGTACCAATATTTAAAGTGACTTATGCACTACCATTTCAGTATTATCATATCTGTATTTGTTTATGTCTTTACCTTTACCAGTGACCTTTATATGTCATTTGCTTTTGTGTCACTTACAAGCATTTTTGCATTTCAACCTGAAATTCTCCATTTAGTATTCTTGTAAGGGAGATCTAATCATGATGAATTCACTTTTGTTTATCTATGAAAGTATTTTTCTTTAAATTGAGAGATAGTTTGATGAATATAGTATTTTTGGCTGACAGGTTTTGTTTTTGTTTTAGTTTTTTATTTTCAGCACTTTGAAAATACCATTCCACTCCTTGTTGGCCTGGAAAGTTTCTGCTAAGAAATCTGGCAATAGTCTTAGGGAGGTTCCTCATACATTAAAATTACTTCTTGCTTCTTGCAAAAAACAAAACAAAATGAAAACAAAAACAAATTGTTTCACTTTTGACCACTTGATTATGTATCTCGTTATGTATTTCTTTGCCTTCATTCTGATTTTTGCCCATTTGTTTCTTGAATCTGGATGTCTGCCCATTTGTTAACCACGATTTAGGTAGTTTTTCTTCATTATTTTCAAAAGTAATTATCAAAAATAATTAAATAATTATCCAAAACTAAATAAAAATAATTATCAAAAAATCTTTGATCTTTTTATTATCAAAAGAGTGGAATTAAACAGAGATTTTACAGAAATCAGCACACTTTCCTCTTTTAAACTTTTGAAGTTTTTCATTAACCTCAGGAATTTCCTACATGCAATGGTATTGTTCTTAATTAACTATGAGGAATGATCAGTTCCTGGCACTCAAGTTATCACCACCTCCTATTATAATCTTACTTACACAAGACAAGGAGCCATTGTGGGTATTCTCTCAGATGGTCAGTTGGCCAAAAC
Organism: Macaca fascicularis; assembly: GCF_037993035.2. Taxonomy (NCBI): domain Eukaryota; kingdom Metazoa; phylum Chordata; class Mammalia; order Primates; family Cercopithecidae; genus Macaca; species Macaca fascicularis. The sequence continues at coordinate 44,152,691 of NC_088387.1, forward strand.
TGAATAGAGTTGAAATGCCAAAAATTCCTTCATATAATGTAGAAGGATGAATCCAGTGATTTTGGGAGTAGAAATGTTAGATGATTTACCAAGGATTCACTGAATGATTCTAGATATGTCCCATAAGAAAGCAGGGAGCATAACATATTTACCAAAGCTTAACAAATTTTTTTGTGTGTGAGTTGTGTAGTTTTTATTCTTTGTATGATGGTTGAATATTTAATTTTGGAGCAAATTACTAGAGCTTGGTCATGAACTCACTGGAGTCTCTGTGAGATTAATCTAAACAAAAGTTCATTTATTATTCAACCCTCTTGACTTCTACTTCAACTTATGGATTAGAAAGGTGCTGTGATCACCCAAGAAATGAGTTAACAAAGAGCTAGTGTCTAATAATTTTTGAAAGCTCTGGGAATTTTATTTACTCCGTGAGTCCAGTCATCTTATAAATAACCTCTGTTTATACCTTTAGGCATTCTAAGAATATTTAGAGTAAACAGTTGTGGAATATTTTACAGACCTTCATTACTATCAATTTCCATCTTAATGTGAGAGTATCTGGAGCTGCAAATTGAATCAGACTTGGAACTAAATGAAAGATAACGAATGTCTGTCTTACCACTCAGATTAAGTTCCCATTGCCATAACTAGTTTTTTGTTGTTATTGTTGTAGTTGTTGTTGCTTCCAATTATAGAAATAAAATTAGACTGTAATTTCTTATAGTGTATTTTCTTTCCTAGTAGCACAATAATCAATTAATAATTGCCAGTGATTACTTGGACAAAATCAGTTTGACCTCTGGAACCTGCTACATTGTATGCTAACTACTAAAATTCTGGCCTTTAATCTCTCAAACTCTACGTTTGCATCATCCCTTGAGAAACGAGAATAAGTATTTATGTTCTGTAATCTCCCACTTAATCCACAGCTGACAAATTGCAATCACTACAGTTTTCCCTCACTAAAATCTCAGGAATAAATTGTCCTCCTTTCCCTTTGGTGGGGCTTACATGAGATTGAGTTAATGGGTTAAAGTATAAATCAAATGTGATACCTCTAAAGGTTTTGGATGCCTTCCTCAACATTAAACTTGAATTCCTGGTATCTCAACCCTTTTTAATGTTTTCCACTATTGAATCTAGGTTGGACTTTCCCAGTTGAGCAAGGATACAGAAATATTTCTAGCTAGTTGAGCTGAAATGCATAATGCAGTATCTCTAATAAATATACCATCTTGACAAATTTGACTTGATCCAAAATTTTCTTTTTTAGACCTACTTTAGCACATTTAAATTTTATTTTGCATGTATATTATTTGGGTACTCTTGATAAAATTCATCAAAATATAATTCTTACAGTATGTGGATTTTTTTTCCTTTGCTCAGCTTTTATTTAATGATTCATTTGTTTTGTGTTTAGAGGTCTGATGGCAAGGAAAGGTAGCAGATGTGAGACATGCAAGGAAATAGGTATCCCATTCCTCAGGTATTATTATTTCTGAAAAAGGGAGAGTGTGATTCATCAGACAGTGAAGAAGAAACTATGTCTCCAGACAAAAGAGCTCTGGGAATTTTGGACATAAGTACTTAAAATCGTATAATTGCCTAAGCATTCCTATTTCAGTTTTTTGAGTCTTAATCAATCTCAAGTAACACCTAACTTTTACATAGGAGATCTGAAAAGATTATGAATTCATCATAGTAATTCAACAACCCACAGGCTGTAACTTTGACTGTACTTGACCACTTCAGTCTTATGCCTTTACGATAAAAAAGATTGGTTTAAGGAAGTAATAGAAACTTGTTGGTCCTTTAGTCACACATAAAGCCAAGCTATTATCTTATCATTTTATTTACTTAAGCTGCACAGTAGAGATAAATGCAACTAATTTACTCTTGAATGTATGTATTTTTCATTGCCTTAGTGTCAAAAGGCACTTCATTCTTGTTAAAGGAAATATTTTAAGTTATCCTTTTCCCTCTGAATGCCATGGTGAGTGATGATGAGGGAGTCAATCACATAAGTGAAATTTATTCAAGATTTTTATATTTCTATATCTTTATGTTTCTTCCTTTTTTTTAAAACAGCAATCTTATTTTCTAATGGAAAGAAGTTATCACTACCTACAAACTCTATCAGGTGATAGAAGTTCTTAATTTGTGTGCTTGAGGGTTTGTTGCTTGCAATCACTTCTTAAAGTTTCAAATACTTTTTAAGTCAAGGTTCAGTTGCAAAAAATAGAAACAATGCTAGTATATTAAAGTAGAAAGCAATTTAATACAAAATATTAGATTTTTTACACAATCTTTAGAAGAGCTGGATAAATATTCTCTATCTTGAAATGACTTTCAGATTAACATTGCCAGCCTGATCCAAGAGGGCTGTTGTTACTTTGCTACAACTAAAAAGATGGAAATAAGGAAGCTACCTCTGAATATATTGAAACAAGAACACACCATTTTGTCTATGATCTAAATATCAAGATATCTGCTACTATTATAAGTAGCTAAACCACCATCTAGGTCTAGGGAGGATCTTTGTGTCCTATTCATTACTTGCTTAATAGTGCAGCAGAAGAGAAATAACATCTGCAAAAAAACAAAGCCTCCTCCTTAATCATATCCAAGCTCCCAGCTGTAAGATTGTCTGGAAAAAAAGAAAAATCCATATTTGAGTTGTCCTGCCCCTTCAATATAGATGGACACTAGAAGAAGGGTGGAACAGACACTGAGAGTCATTCAACCATATATCCCATTTGCTGGCTATTCCTAAGGGGACATATTATTCCATTAATTTATATCGCAAACTCAGTGAGACTTTAGATTGGAACATCTTTTTGGGAGCAACCCCACCAAAATCTGGCCATAAAGTGGCCCCAAAACTGGCCACAAATAAAATCTCTGCAGCACTGTCATGAGTCCATAATGGGCCCAAGCTGGAAGGTTGTGGGTTTACGGGAATGAGGGCAAGGAACACCTGGCCCCCCCGCAGGGAGGAAAATCGCTTAGAAACAATGCTAATGACTGGTTTGCTGTTAATCAATGTGTGGGTAAATCTCTGTTGGGGATCTCAGCTCTGAAGGCTGTGAGACCCCTGATTCCCCACTTCACACCTCTATATTTCTGTGTGTGTGTCTTTAATTCCTCTAGCACCACTGGGTTAGGGTCTCCGTGACAGAGCTGGTCTCGGCAAGTGGCATCCATTGTGGGGGCTCGAATCCAGGTTGAAGTGTCGCTGGAGCGACGGTTGGAATGGAAAACTAGCTGGAGGACACCAGAGTACTCTTAAAACAATCCCTGTGGTGAGTAAGAAGGGGAGCTCAGAAGCGTCCGGGTAACAATGGGACATGTACGGGGTCTGGTTTGTTCCACCTTGGAACTTTTTAATACTACTGAGGAGGAGGAAGGAGAGTAAAGTGAAGTAACAGAAGAGGTTACAGAGCATGTTTATTTGCCAGCTAAAGCTAAAGCGGCAAAGGAAGGAGAGGTTCATCCCTACCCTTCTGCACCCCCTCATTATTATTTTAAAGAAAATGACCCCCCAGATCTTTCTTTTCTGGAAGACACTGGGTGAAAAGTAGTTGCCCCCGTGACTGTTTGAGCAGTTTCTCGAGCGACTGCTCTTAGTTCTATTTAGGCAGGAATTCAGCAAGCAAGACAAGAGGGTGATTTAGAGGCTTGGCAGCTCCCTGTTAGAATACACCCCTCAGATCAAGACGGAAATATTATAGCTACATTTGAGCCTTTCCTTTTAAATTACTCAAATAATTAAACAGTAACATTCTTTAACAGTCCTATTACAAAAGGAGAACGTGGTCCATACTGATTTATTGCTTGTTTTTAATTTAGCATTATTTGGTGAAAAGATCCAGTAACAAAAAGTTGGGAAATAGGTAAAATAATAACTTGGGGTAGAGGTTATGCTTGTATTTCTCCAGGCCAAAATCAACAGCCAATTTAGATACCACCAAGACACCTGAAACCTTATCATGAACCAGATGCCGAGGAGGAGATTCCGGGAGGATCCCGAGGACCCCCGGTTGCAGCCACGTCGAGGTTGACGCTGAGGAGGGCCCCATCTGTCACGAGCAACACCCGTCGAACACAGCCAACCACCTGGGCACAGATCAAGAAGCTGTCACAGATGGTGGAAGGAAACCTAAGGAAAGCGGGACAACCAGTCACAATGAATAATTTAATGGTAGCTATGATAGCAGTTATCACCACTGCCCTAGTATTCCTTCAATAAGGGCTGGCAATAATGCCTGGATGCAATCACTTTGACACAGTTACACATGCTCTCTGATCTCAGTATTTACCATAATAAATCTGCTCCTATAATTGAGGCATACCACCCTCAAAAAGCTTTTTGTAAACAGGATTGGACTCAGTTAGAAAAAAAATGAACGTACTTGTTTAGGAAGATTGCTTTGCAGAACAGGCAGATGTGCTGCACAACGATTCCTATGGAATCATTATTAATTGATCTCCTAGGGATGTTTAGCTTGAATTGCACCTCTCAGTCTGCGTGCCATGGCCACACTATGTTCAGATGATCTGAACAAAACGGTCAGATGGTAGAAATGATAAGAATTACAGCCAAAGTTCCTATTATCTGGAACCATGGAATATAGTGGCACCTCAACCTCAAATGATATGTCCTGCTCTAGGAGCTAAACAGAAGGATTTGTGGAAACTAGTACATGCTCTTAAAAAAAAAATTTGGGAAAGAATAAAAACGCTTCTAGAATGACACTCTACAAACTTGATTTTGGATATAGCAAAATTAAAAGAACAAATATTTAAAGCATCCCCGGCACACCTGACCTTAATGCCAGGAACTGGCGTGCTTAGAGGAGCTGCAGACAAATTAGCAGCTAGTAACCCATTTAAATGGATGAAAACATTTGGAAGCTCTGTGATTTCAATGATGATTGTACTTTTAATCTATGTTGTTTTTCTTTGAATAGTCTGCAGATGCGGATCCCGACTCCTGCGAGAAGTAGCTCACTGTGACAAAGCTGCCCTTGCTTTTATTTTTTTGCAAATTAGAGAAGGGAGACATGTTGGGAGCAAGTCCCCCAAAATCTGGCCATAAACTGGCCCCAAAACTGGCCATAAAAAAAATCTCTGCAACCCTGTGACATGTCCATAATGGCCCTAACACCGAAGTTGGAAGGTTGTGGGTTTACGGGAATGAGGGCAAGGAACACCTGGACCGCCCAGCCCAGGGCGGAAAACCACTTAAAAGCATTCTTAAGCCACAAACAATAGCAAATGATTTATGCCTTAAGGGCATGTTCCTGCTGCAGTTAACTAGTCCAACCTATTTCTTTAATTCGGCCCACCCATCCCTTCATTTCCCATAACGGATACTTTTAGTTTATTTAATATCTATAGAAACAATGCTAAGGACTGATTTGCTGTTAATCAATGTGTGAGTAAATCTCTGTTTGGGGCTCTCAGCTCTGAAGTCTGTGAGATCCCTGATTTCCCACTTCACACCTCTATATTTCTGTGTGTGTGTCTTTAATTCCTCTAGCACCACTGGGTTAGGGTCTCCCCGGCATATCTAAAGAAAATGTCGGTATATTATTATTATTGTTGGTTGTTGCTGTTGTTTTCTTTTCATGGCTTCTTCACTAATTTTTAAAAATCCCTTAATTCTGCTTCAAAATTACTGTGACAGCCAATTTATTTGCTTGTTCTGTTACCCAGTAAATGATTCATTAAAAAAGAATAATTATACACACACACACACACACAAAATATATGACAAAACTTGTAGCAGAATTAAAATGCTAGAAAGGATGTTATTAAAGAATCAGAATATTAAAAAAATTGCTGATATAAAAGAAATGCCATTAACAACTGAAAAAAGTACAATGCCATACAGCATACAAGTCACAGTGAGTTTTCCCAAAATAATAGCTCAGATTCCCAATTCAGTTTCAGAAGAAGAGGAGAGTGAGAGAAGCCCACAGAGCAGCCACTAGGGTAATTAATTACACAATTTGGGAAAAATTGTCTCCTCACATGCTGTGATGTTGAACCCAGATTAAATCCAGAAAACCTTCTCTTTCTATGATGAGAATAAGCCATTGGGAAATTCCTTTGCTGACCCTATGGATGAGAGATAAACATGGCAATACTTGCACATGACTGCCAGCTTTCTCTAGAGACGTGTTTAATAATGTTTATGTCTGCACAGTTTATTACTGTCAAAAACTGGAAGTAACCCCAATTTCCATCATCAATAGATTAATAAATACATTGTGGTATATTCATAAAATGGATTGTTATACAGCTATAAAATAAACTAAATGGAACAGCATGCAATAGCATGGATGGATCACATAAATATAATATTGAGTGAAAGATGACACACCTACAACAATCCATCCTACATAATTACATCTATTAATATATCAATTTCAAAGAACAAATCTAAATGATGATCTTTAGATATTTACACATTAGATGAAAAAATATATCTTTATATCTATCTTAATTAAAATGTCAAGATGGTAATTATCTTGGATTATATAGACAGGAATGAATTTTGGAGGAGAACATGAAGTGGGGAGTTTTGGGGTGCTGGCAATGCTCTCTTGACATGCCTTATGGATACATAAATATCCATGTTGTGATAATTCATCAACCTGTAAAATTCGGTGTATGTACTTGTTTTGTATGGATAAATTATTTTATGGTTAAAAAATAATATCAACAGTATTGTATACAGCAAATTGAAGAGGAATTAACTATCCTCAAGCCAAAAAGCAAGAAAAATAAAATATATTTTTAAAAGAAAATAATCAGCTTTAAATACTAGCCTCACAGAAAACCAAGAGATTTTATATATTTGAACAAGAAGAACCAGTGGCGAGAAGAGGCGACAGACAGAAAGCGAGAGGGGAGAATGCTCTTGAAGCTGTTCCTTGAAAATAAAAGAATTGACAAGTATAACTGCATAACTAGTTATCATATTAATTACATAAAAAACCTGAGGAGTCCTTTTAGAAAATTGTTCAATACAACAAAGATAAAAATTATGAAAAACTTGAGAGGTTAATAATTAATCCAATGTTTTAATATCCATTTATTATTTATGGGAAAATCCAACAAGAAGGATATAAGGTAACATCCATGCACAAATACAAACACATAATTAAAAAATATATGCCAAAGCTTATAAAAAACATGGAAAGACACCAAAGTATCTTTCAAAATTATTAACATTAATTTGAAATAAACTCATTAATATGTACACAAAAAATATTAAATTCAAAAGATAATCAGAAGTACTAGATGTCCTACAACAGGAGACTACATTTACATGAGAATGAAGTGATGGCAGTTTGTAGACTATTTACCTCAAATACACAATATGAAAATGGTGGAACACTGCCTTCAAATTCTAAGAGTAAATATTTTAACTTAGTATCCCATAGCTGGACAAACTTTTGGTCAAGATGAGGCAAAATAAACCCTTTTGGCAAGTGAGGACTCATAAAGTTTATATCCCATATATTCATCCTAAAAAATAATTACTGAAATCTAAGAAAAGAGAAGACATAGATATAAGAAATGTGATGAGAAAAGTAAGTACTAAAACATATAATTAGGACTAAGTTGCAGAGAATTCACTTGAGAAATTTAAAGCAACTATTAGGGATTCCCAAAATAGAAAAAATCATAATGTTTAAGAGAATAAACTTCCTTTTTCCCCCCTAAAATATACAAACAGAAGAAACAAAAATGGCCAAGGGAATTTTAATAAAAACTGTGACTAAGGATATTTTAAGCAAATTTCAATATCAATAAAAGCAGAATCTATAATATTAAAATTATAAACAAAATTACCCATAATAGCATTAAACAAATTATAATAGCGTTTTAACAAGATTTACATAAAATCCAACAGATTAACAACAAAATTCTTTATGCACCTTGAATGATAACATTATATCATAATGTTGAAACTATTCAATATAAAAGGACAACAGATAATCTCAGTGGGCATATTTAACAAACCCACTTTCAGATACAGGTAAAGTCAGTCAAGAAAATGAAATTAGGGCACCTATAGAAATTAAGAAAGGTGTAAGCATACCTGGACAAATTTTGACATACGAGTATGTTGTAATTGAACTTGCCAATGAAATGAAGTATCTTTAGTGTACACTATAGAACTTTGCATGCTGAAGACTGATTCTTGCTTTATATTCTGTTCCAATAATTGATCCAACCATTTCTGAGATTCTATCAAACTGTTGTAATGATTGTGGTTTCAAAGTGGTTTAATGGTAGCCAATGTAAATTAGCCACTATTCTTTTAAATTAAGATTTTCATTGTTGGCTCTGCAGCATTCTTACATTCTCAAATTCCAAAGGTGATCAAATTTGTGATGATGAAGATAATTTGATCTTTAAACATCTGAACATAAAAATAGGTTTATGATAATATTGAGTTGTCTTGTCCATCTCTTTAACTTGTTTTTTGCCTCTCACTAAACTTTAAAACCTGCTTAATTTTTTGTTTCCTCATTGATTATGGATGGGTTTCCATCTCAACTGCATTCCCTAACCAATTTTAAGCTGGTACTTCCTCCAGTCTGGGCCATTCTTTCTCATCTGCTTGCTCTTTCTAATAAATGTGCTGAAAGCTCTTGTCTATTATGGCTCACCATCACTACTTCTTGCTTATGTGAATCACTTTCCCTTATCTTGCTTTACAAAAAGTAAATGCAGTGATTGAAAGTTGAGACATGACTTTATTTCTCCACATTTAATTGAAATTCACTATCTGTGTTTAAATATTCTTATTTGTATTTTGCATTAGAAGCCCAGCTGTGGGAATCTTCTTGGGAGAAAAGTAAGCTAGCTGACTGACTTAAGTTAATTTATTTTCACTTGGGTATATGCATTTAGAGCAGCAAGCAGGATTGTGATGTGTTGCTATATAACAATATAAACTTCTGTATTTTATTTCTTTTTATAGCAGGACGAGCCACAGACAAGAATCCTTCAGACATCGAGTTGTGGAAGGAAAGGACTTTATTCAGCTGGGAGTATCGACGGACTCATGTCTTTAAAAACCGAGCTCTCCAAGTGAGCAATTCCTGTCCCTTTTAAGGGCTTATAACTCTAAAGGGGTACATGTGAGAGGGTCATGATCCATTGAGCAAGCAGGGGGTACATAGCTGGGGGCTGCATGCATCAGTAATAAGAATGGAACAGAACAGGACAGGGATTTTCACAATGCTTTTTCCATGCAATGTCTGAAATCTATAGATAACATAACTAGTTAGGTCAGGGGTAGATCTTTAACCAGGCCCAGGGTGCGGCACTGGGCTGTCTGCCTGTGGGTTTCATTTCTGCCTTTTAGTTTTCACTTCTTCTTTCTTTGGAGGCAGAAATTGCACATAAGACAATATGACGGGTTATCTCCTCCCTTATTCTAATAGTTTTGATTCTAATCAAATGATTTTTTTTTGAAACTCATATTAAAGCAGATAAAGAATTAAATTTAAAACTATTCCTTCTAGAAAATATTATAAAGAATGATGATAAAATATAAAAAAACTATTGTTTTCCACAAAAAACAAAAATGTTCCTGGAAAGGCTTACAGTAATAGAACAAATAAAAATATATCTTCTTTCTACTTCTACAATTATATGTAACTTAAACTTTACTTATTAAAGAATCCTAAGAAACATATTATTCACTAAAGGATAAATAGTTTTACTGAAGCAGATAGCTCAATTCATTTCATTTGTATCATTTAAGTTAAACATTTTCTGAGGAGTCGGAGGAAGAGAGAGGATATATGGAATTAGCTGGTCGATGTTTGCAAAGGATACAAAAATTGATTCTTCTCACTAAGCACCTCCACACAATTTATCATTATTCCATTTTATATATACATGAGAAGTAAAGGGCTAAAGTTGACCAGAAAAGGAACAATGCAAAGTTGTGATTTTAGCCCATAGCTTCTCTGAATTCTCCTGAGTTAGAAATGTCAAATGGGTGAATTAATTAATTCTCATGCACATAAAAATTGACATAGATTAAATGTTGTCCTATGAATTTTACTTATTTTAGGGAACAATGCTCAATTATCCCATGTAATTCAATGGCATGACGAAAATTTGGAGGCCCTTTTATGCTTATCTGTGATAAAAAGGTCAAAAATAGCCATGATCTGTTAGTAAAGCAAGAATTTTATTTTAGCCAATTCTCTCAAATGACTTTGTGGCAGCTTCCAATTAATCATAACAAATATGACATAAGATGGAATAATCTGATTCATCCAGTTAATTGGAGGCTGCCTCAGTCATCTTTGTGGTGAAAAAAATCTTAAGACTTTTAAAGGATGTTGCATGGTCCATCGCCATGCAAGGTGAACTGTTTTCCTCCCAAATCTATGACAGGTGTCCATGTGTTTGTTCCTAGTCTAAAATGGTCCATTCTCTACAGAACATTTAGAAGCCTTGATAAGTTACTTACTTTCCATACTTAATTTATCTTACTACTTCCTCACTAACTATATACATCTTTATCACTCTCCAGTTCCACCCAAATTCATCTCCTTGTAAAGGCTTTTCTGTTAGTTGCAGGTCTTTCTTTCAGTTCTCTGACATTTACCTGCATTTATCTTCTATCACTTTCATTTGTGGAGATTAAACGTGACTCTGTATCCTGTTTCTTTTTATCACAGCTTTCCAGCAAATACAGAAAATATAGAGATTGTGATTTATACTTTTTACCCATCATGACACCTAGCCCAGTTCTACATGCATATGAGGCTCATAAAATATCAAATGTAAATTAGTAAGATTTAAAACTAGCATTTTTCATTAAACATAGTGCCTTTGAGTTTGGCTTATTTTACAGCCTCTAGTATATGTACAGCTGTAAATAATTAAGTCACATTCATAAATGTCACCACTATATATCTCTACAAAAATATAATAAAAATGCTTATTTTTTCTTCCTACATTTTTTAAGATAATGAGCTACATAGACATTATTAATACCTATTTTGCTCTCTGAAAATCAGCATATTTCTACAAAGCTGAGAGAACTACGATACACATATGAAGAGGCTTTTAATTCTCTTTTATTTTTTCTAAGCCCTTTGTGGTGAATTTGATAGTAAATAAATTTAGTACATTTTTTCTATGACTTAACACTAGATACAACCTATGATATTCAGTGGACACATCCTCTTATTTCTTCATTGATTTATTCATTGAGCTATTGAATTAATATCTGAAGATTATATACTTACTATGTGCCAAGGCCTCTATTAAACTGTAAAAATAAAATGAGAGATAAGACGCCTACATCCACAAACCTTACAGCATATAAAGAGAAACAGATACAATTACAGTAGAACTAGGTGGGTGCTACAAGATAAGATGCTTGAGATGCTTTAAGAACCCATAGTTTACCCTCGTATGTCTGAGATTGATGATCTCCTCAAGTAAGCCATTTGAGCTAAGATGTAAAGAAATTACACCTTGGAAAAGAGAATCAGCTATGTAAAGACTCAGAATCCACCAAGACTCCTAGAAACTTTGTGAAAATGAAAATAATTTAGTAGGTCTGTAAGTAAAATGTATGGAGGATGTAGAAATACGTGACTGGAGAAGCATCTTTGTAAGTGATGTTAAGGTATTTGTGAGAGGTGAAGCCAACTGGGCTTCTGGGTCAGCTGAGGACTTGGAGAACTTTTCTGTCTAGCCAAAGATTTGTAAACACACCAATCAGCGCTCTGTGTATAGCTAAGGTTTGTAAATGCATCAATCAGCACTCTGTAAAAACACACCCATCAGAGCTCTGTCTCTAGCTAAAGGTTTGTAAGTGCGCCAATCAGCACTCTGTAAAAATGTACCAGTCAGTGCTCTGTGTCTAGCTAAAAGTTGGTAAATGCACCAATCAGCACTCTGTAAAAACAGACCAATCAGCACTCTGTAAAATGGACCAATCAGCAAGATGCTGGCAAGATCAAATAATGGAATAAAAGCTGTGCCCCCAAGCCAGCAGCAGCAACTCACTTGGGTCCCCTTGCACCATGTGGGAGCTTTGTTCTTTCACTCTTCACAATAAATCTTGCTGCTGCTCACTCTTTGGGTCCGCCCTACCTATATGAGCTGTAACACTCACAGCGAAGGTCTGCGACTTCACTCCTGAAGTCAGTGAGACCACAGACCCTCCTGGAGGAACAAACTAACTCTGGAGGCAGCACCTTTAAGAGCTGTAACACTCACTGTGAAGGTCTGCGGCTTCACTCCTGAAGTCAAGTGAGACCACGAACCCACTGGAAGGAAGAAACTCTGGATACATCTGAACATCTGAAGGAGCAAACTCTGGACACACCATCTTTAAGAACTGTAACACTCACTGCGAGGGTCTGTGGCTTCATTCTTGAAGTCAGCAAGACCAATAACCCACCGGAAGGAACCAGTTCCATACACATTTGGACATTATCCAGGAGGAAATAGTGCACCCGTGAAAAGTCTGTATCAGAAGTATTTTTATGATTAAACTCAAAGCATGACATTAGGATTCTTGACTTTGGAATCAGCTAGCATGGATTCCAGTCTCAGAACTAACACTGGGATTTGTTAATTTATGACAAGTAACAACCTCTGCATGCCTCCATTTGCTTGTTGTAAAATTAGGGAGTTGTAACAATACCTATCTCATAGAATCATTTGGAGGCTGAAATGAGCTAATGTTTGATGCTTAGAAAAGTGGCACATATATAGTGTTAAATCAATATTAAATATTAATATTATTTGAAACATTCATTATTATTAAAGAATTGAGAATAGATAGAATCAGGAAACTCAGAGAAAGATCAATGAAAGCAATATTAATGTAAATGAAACAAACAAAGATTGGTGGACTCTGATTCTACCAGGAGTCCCACTGATTCCATTAAGGTGGAAGCTGAGGCTGCCCTTTGTCACTTTAATCTCTCATACCACTGACAGAACAGGCAACCAAAGAAATTACTATACTACTTGAGGTGTTTTATTTGCACTATTAAGAGTAAATAACAGAACTATGGATGAGTCCTAGTATACCTCTAAGGTGTGTTATTGTATCTAGGAGCCAATGTGTGGGAGACTATAGTAAAACAGTATCACTAAGGATTAGATCTTGGAAAATTGAAGCTTTGATTATACCCACTAGGTAAAGAATCCCAATGAAATAATTTCACTGAATGAGAAGAAAACCTATAATAGATAGTAGAAGAAAGGAGTAAAAAACCCAATAGCCTTAGGACCACTGGCAGAAACAAGGACTGTAGGATCTACCTTTATGACTTTTTAAAAGTATTTGTATTCATTTGTGTAGCGAAAAGGGACACATTAGTTAAGGCCATTTTTGAATAATTGCTTTTTATTTACAACATTTTTATCAACACGAGTCAGTCTTTCCCAAATAGAACCCAATATCCTTAGATTTTTCTTATAACAATAGTGCATTCCTGTAAATTAGTTATACCAATCCAGCATGCATTTTTGAGGCTTGGATTAAGAGGTAAATGAGCAAGGGATGGAAACTGATCTTTTGACAAGTGTAGTTACTATGGTAGTAAACTGTTTAAGAGCAGCATATGGAGAAAAGAGGGATGACATCAAATTCTTATTTCAAAAGGATAAAGCATAAAGAACACATTGCAGAAGAGGTAAAAGAGTGTATGAAGTTGGAATAGTCAGAAAGAAAATCATTGTAGTAATCTTAGGCAAGAGATGATGGTGATTTGGACTAGGGTTAGGGTGGCGATTCAGCAGAGGAACATGCTCATTAGAAATGTGCTGCAGATAAAACTGGAAAAGCACCTTAATGAACTACTAGGAGTAGTGAGGGAATCATGGGGCTGGAAATGAGGAATCAAAGGCCTAAGCTTATCTAGATAAATAGCACATGGAATGATTACTCTTGTGAGCATATTTTACTGACTATTTTTAAAAGTTATGTGTTGCTATAGTTGCTTCTGGGGTATTAGTCTGTTATCATTCTGCTATGAAGAAACACCCAAGACTGATAATTTATAAAGAAAAGAGATTTAATTGACTCACAGTTCTCTGTGGCTGGGGAGGCCTCTGGAAACTTACAATCACGGCAGAAGGCTCCTCTTCACAGGCAAGCAGAGAGAAAAAAGAGCCAAGAGGAGGGGAAAGCTCCTTATAAAACCATCAGATCTCACGAGAACTCACTATCACAAGAACGGCATGGGGGAAACACCCCCATGATTCAATTACCTCCTACTGGGTCCCTCCCACAACACATAGGGATTATGGAAACTACAATTCAAGATGAGATTTGGGTGGGAACACAGTCAAACAATAACAGTGGTGAATAAAATGTAAAAAGTAAATAAGATAAAGCCTTATGAAAATAACTCACTGAGAAAAGTAGAGAAATTATTGTCAAAAATTACTGGGATTTTTTTTTTCCTTTTTCTTAAAATCAATGACATAGTTCTCGTCCAAAACCTCTTTGGGTATGTGTATAGATAAATTCCTTGGAGACACAGTTTCCTTAAGAGCCATTTTTAAAAAACTGAAGTGCAAGTAGAAACAAAATATCATATATCATTGTTTCCTCTGAGCTTTTCCATGGATAATTTTTTTTGTCTTCAAGTGAATTACCTAACTTTGAAATGAGTTATATTAGTCAAGTAAGATGTTAATTTTGCAATTAAGAAATCAGATAATTAACCATATTTTTCAATGTCAGTAAGAATACAGGCTCTTCTTCTCAATCTGATAGGCATAAACTAATTATGAAGAGAGATTATTAGAGCAGGTGTTGGGCCATGGAAAGTTATTTACTCTTCCCATGAATGCCAGAAATTAGTAATTTTTATATATACCCTTTCTGACTTTATGTATGGGAAAATTACTTTTGTTGGTAGAGAAAATAAATTGTTGTTTAACAGACTCTATTTGTCATATTACCTTGTTTACCATGATTTCTGCTTTTTTTTTTAGATAGAATTTCGCTCTTGTTGCCCAGGTTGGAGTGCAATGGTGCAATCTCAGCTCACTGCAACCTCTGCCTTCTGGGTTCAAGTGATTCTCCTGCCTCAGACTCCCAAGTAGCTGGGATTACAGGTGCCTGGACTATAGATTTTGGCATTAGATATTTCAGTAGTTAATTTTGAATCATGATAACTTGACCCAACTAATCTTGATTTTTTATTTTAAATATGGTACAGTAATGTTTTCCTTTGTTAGCTTTTTGAATGTTTGAGAAAGGAATAAAGATGAAAAATTATTTTTCAGATATTCAACAAAAATGTCAAACATCAGTATTCCACATTCAAGAACATGCAATGCAAAGTATGATTAGGGGGGAAGAAAAAGTAAGAAATAAACAGGAGGTAGGGAAATAAAGCTAAGTAAAATGGAATTTGGGGGGTACTGGGTGTTGGATCAACTAGCTTTGGAACTGTCAGAATAAAAGTAGTCCTAGTAAGCCAATTGTGTTAATCTTCTCAAGAAGAAGAGCTCAGTCATAAAGCACCTGACTTTAGATCAGTCTGCCTGAACTTTTCTTGTGGTACTAATGTTATTTTGAATAATTTAAGTAATTCTTGTGCATCTTATTCTATTTCTTCTGTAGTGGGGACAATATTGATCCAGATGAAAAAGATGTTTCAAGAAAGAAATGAGTTAGGATCTATGATGATGATGACGATGATAATGATGATGTAAGTTTCTGTGAGTCTGGATTAACAGCACAAACTCCAAGGTCTACTGAGTAATTATTTATATTGCTCCTGCCTAGGTCATCTGAAAATCCAGGCACAACCCAGGCACAACCCAGGCATACTAGACCTTGACCTCACTAGAAGTGCGTGAGCATGGGGATGTGGTGTTTAAAGAAAGAAAACATAGGGACAGAAATACAATACTGGAGAGATCACTTGATGTCTTTTCTGATGGCTTTTATCCATGCTGCCCAAATAAAATAAACAAATTTCCCTGATATTTTACAATGTCATTAATTTTTTTTTTAATTTTATACTTGGTTTGTATTTAGCAGGATTGCTCTAGTGTTCCTCTGATCTAAACTAGCTGCTTCTGTGCTTTTTCTACTTAAGCCATTAATATGCTAGTAAACTAATAACCAACATTTATATAAGGCTCTATATTTAAAATTATTTCATATTAATTATCTCACTAAATTCAATTTATCCTACTCCACAGAGACAACCTGATATTTCTAAAGTATAGCTTCTATAGAATCATTACTGAGTTTTTCCATTATTCCTATCTTATATTAATGAAGGTTATTACCGTTAGGTTTTTAAAAGAATCATTTTGATAGTACCTTAAGCTTTTACTGAAAAGTTAAGTAATAATAAAAATATATAGCCTAAAAACTACCTATAATTGTAATAACAACCAATTAGTTCTCATAGTTTATTTCCCATCTGTATGTTTTACCTATTGAAATTACACTCTTGCAGGGTATGCAGCACTCATTTCTGCTAATGGTAAACAGCTCAAGTAACAGCACTTACTGTATAATCTAATATTTACCACTTATTTTAAAACTTTAACATTATCGCAGTCTGCATTTGGATGATTTCCTGGATCTCTAGTTCTGAAATTATTTTTGTCTTTTATAAAATTCACTTTGAATCTGAGTATCAGAAAATTTTAATTATTAAAGCCAGTAGCACGTATCAATCACTTAAAGAACAAGTGCTCCTCTATGATTCATTTAGTTTATATTTCTGGCTATTCCCCATCTGAATATATTTTCATTGGTAAAAATACAGTCAATGAATATTTGCATATAGCTATATGGATGGGTAAATAGATAAGATAGATAAATAGATAATAGATACATAGACAAACAGAAATATAGATACAGACATGTGCATGTGTGTGATAACTTTTACACAAAGTTGGGTCTATATATTTCCAGTTAGTATTTAAATTTTAGGAAATGCATGTTTTTCCTCGTGATTAATTTTAGTTTGTTTTAAAGGTAAATAAATTACTCCTTTCCTAAGTCAAATATATATAACAAGATATATTCCCTTCTAGAATCTATCTAAAGTTTACACTGGAAAATATTGATCTACATCTATCTATCTATCTATCTATCTATCTATCTATCTATCTATCTATTTATCTATCTATCTATCAATCATATATATGATATTGTGAATAAGCTGTTAATTTCAGCCCTGTTTGTAAAAGACTGAAAACAATTCAAATAGCCATTGCTTGAAAACTGATTGAAATAAACTGTAGTATGTTTACAAAGCGAATACTACGTAGTTAGAAAGGAAATTAATCCCTCTTTATACTAATACATGTATTTTTAAATGGAAAAAGAAAGTTGCACAACATGTACACATTTGGGTTCATCACAACCAGACACTGGTAAGAAGAGATCAGCTAGAAAAGTTGATAATTTGGTGAAGGCCAAGTGTGGACTGGCAAAACAGTATAAAATACTTGAGAGTGTGAAAATGAATTTTCTCCCACTTTCTACACATTCTTGCAGGCTGTTTCTCCATGCACGAACCTCACTTCACACTCACAGAAAATACTGGAAAAGCCCTAGGAAGTGTTCATCATAGAGCACAACTACAGGAGGAGAATAGTAGCTGTGCAGAACGGGCAAGAAACTCTACCTGAAACTGTCTTTCCTGTATCTCTTGTGAACCAAAATTTTAACCTATGGTGGAAAAGGTAGCAAGGAACGCTTCCTCTTTATCACTCTCCTCTTTTTTCAGGGCACACACAAAGCATTTGCTATACGTAAAAATTTTAAAGGGATGAGTGCAAAGTACAAATGTGCTTAATCCATGCATGAATAGAGATGGGTTAAAGGAATTGCTGGAAGGTATTGGTGAACACTTTTTTAAGCTGGGAGAAGAGAACAGGGACACAGAGACAGGAATAAGTACTGAATCCAAAACTATATATGGAAGCAGAGCAGGCAAATAGCAAACATTATATCCGCTGATATCCAGAGAGAAGAACCTGCCTAAGGCTGATCCTTAATCAGAATAGCTAAAAAATACATTCCACCAACTGTATATAGCATTCTTGACATAACTAATTCCATCTTAGATAAATATCCCATTTTATATTTCATAGGGGACTTTCCCAACAAGGATAAGATATTTTGCTTAATAAATGAATAGAATAAGACTACATCCAACCAGATAAGGTCACAAACAAGTACACTCTTCAACTATCAGTTCTCACCAGAAGACTCCATAACCATAAAAGAGAAAGACTTTCAACAGCTCAAAATGACTATCTTAACTGGCACCATCTTACAGTCACTTATGATAAGAACTCTTCGACTTCTGCTGCCAAAGATTCTGCCACATCAAAGACTCTGGAATCTTCCTTGCAAGACCTAAGGACCGCCCTGGCCCAGACCAGGACTCCTTTTGTCTTCACTTTCCACGGACTAGTTTGTTAATCCTTTCTCCTATCTCTTTTTCTCTTGATGTTAATTCTTACCTTGTTTGTTGTGTAATGTTTAATCTACAACATTTATATATTGATTAAGTGTACTATTATGTATGGTTCACAATATTGATTTACTTGTGGAGTGGCTTGACCTGTGTGCCCACAGCTTTGACTACCAAGTGAATAAAAAGTACTAAGAAAAATTTCCTCCTTGGGAACTATATGTAGCTTGTGGCTTTTGTGATTAAACTAACATCAATAAAAGTCTGACATTGTAAAAAGACACAAACATGCATAGACTTGGTTATCGCTAATCTTACACCTCTCATGACACCAACCAAGCTAAAAAACCTCAAGAAACAAGCAACAGGAGAATACCACTGGCAAACCTATGAAGAGCCCAGTGAGACCTACCACACTTCCAACTTCCAACACAAAATATATGGTAGCCCCTTACAGAATGGTGAAGGAATAATCTCTGAAAAATTCATCCCACCAAAAATACAATGAAAACACTGGCAAAAATTGTCCAGCTTTTTCAGAGCTTAGAAAATTCACCAAAGACTTAGGAAATCTGAGGAGGACTTAAAAAAAAAAAAAAAAAGTGGAGCACAACTCTCTCTTGAGTATGTCTACACTCCCTTTTCTTGAGTGTGTACTTTTTGCTTTGCAATAAATCTCCTTCCTTTCATGAGAGAAAAAAAAGGGTGAATCTTGGTAAGAAGAAAACTTTGTAAAGTTTTAATCTTATTACCATCCTTCTTTCCTCAGCTTTATGAAGATTTTAAAAAGAAGTTTCACAATTAAAGTAGCTATGAAAGGTTGTAGGCTAGTAGTTACTTAAAAGAGCATAACAGATTTGAAGGTACCTATAAACTCCATCCCTAAAGAACTGTGAGTGTTTGACCTGTTTGGCAGTTCTCTGGGAAATCTCTCTATTAGGCTTTTCTTTATTTAGCCTGATTCATAACTTACTCATGAAGAACAACCTTTCCCTATGGCATTTATCAAAAATAATCAGCAGCAATTGTTTAAACCTGCAGCTAACCAAGCACGTACTTTAGTGGCCTCATCTGACAAAAAATATGAGTTCTAAATAATTTGCTTAGAAAAGACACCAAACAAGCAGTCACAATAACAACAACAACAATAACAAAATGAAGCCCTGGAAATGAAGTGAATCGACTTCCAGAGATTTTGTATATTGTTTTCAAAGTCCAATTTTTTAATTAAAAAGTATGTGCAAAGGTGTAGGAAAGTATACTAGTAGAATTTGCTTCTAAAATATCCTAGACATTATAATTGCTAGACAAACACTTTAAATCAGCTATCATAAATATGACCATTGTGATGGTTAGTTTATGTATCCAGTTGGCTGTTTTAATATAAGTTATTTGATCAACACTAATCTTAAGTGTTGCTGGAAGCTATTTTGTAAATGTAGCTAACATTGACAATCAAGTGACTTTAAGTAAAGGAGATTATCCTTATTAATGTGTGTGAAACTCACCTATTCAGTTGAAAACTCTTAAGAGCAAGGTTGCTTAGGAAAGGAATTCCACCTCTAGACTGCAACATTAACTCTTGCCTGAGTTTCCAGCCTGCCAATTGATCCTATAAATTTCAACCTCATCAGCCCCCACAGTTATAGTGCATTTCTTTTTATATCCTTATATGCTATTAGTTCTGTTTCTCTAGAGAATCTTTACTGATACAGACATAAAATTGAAAGTAACCATTGCCATGTCTATGGAATTAAGGCATAGTGTGAGAACAATCTCTAACCAAATAGAATACAAAAAACAAATAGAATGTGTGTATGTGTGTGCATGTGTATGTGTGTGTGCATGTATATGTGTATATGTATAAATATAATAAATTACATGTACATATAATACAACACAAATAATAAATTCTAGAGTTGAAAATTAGAATAACTCAAATGAAGAGTTCTCTAGAGTGGTTCAATGGAAGATTTGATCTGGTAGAAGAAAGTATTAGCAAATTTGAAAAAGGAACCATTGACATTATCTGCTGTAAGAAGCCGATGGGAAAACAAAAAAGAAAAGTGAACAAATTCTCAGAGGCCTGTGAAATCACATCAAGTCTACCAACATTCACATAATGAGATCTTAGAAGCTGAGTGAACTCCAAATATGGAAAACTGACACTAAAGATAAGAAGACATTCCATAGTGATGAAAGTGTGAATCTATCAAGAAGATAAACAGCTATAAAAAATATGCATCTCTCAGCAGAGCTTCAAAATAAATAAAGCATAACGTGGCAGAATTGAAAGACATAATATATTATTCAACAATAGTAGTTAGAGACTTCACTTACTTTAAACAATTGATAGAACGACTGCTCAGATCAGCTAGAAAATAGAAGCCTTGGCCAGGCATGGTAGCTCATGCCTATAATCCCAGCACTCTGGGAGGCCGAGGCGAGTGGATCACCTGAGGTCAGGAGTTCAGGACCATCTTGGTCAACATGGTGAAACGCTGTCTCTACTAAAATATACAAAAAAAAAAAAAAAAAAAAATTACCCAGGAGTAGCAACAGTGCCTGTAATCCCAGCTACTCAGGAGGCTGAGACAGGAGAACTGTTTGAACTTGGGATGGTGCAGTGAGCTGAGACTGCACCATCGCACTTCAGCCTGGGTGACAAGAGCGAAACTCCATCTCAAAAAAAATAAAATAAAATAAAAAGTAGAAACCTTGATCAATATCATAAATCTACTATATCTAACAGACATCAAAAGATATGACATTCACAATAGCAGAATACACATTCTTCTCAAGGGCGGATTAAATATATTTTAGAATAGGCCATATGATCATATGTAAAACAAGTCTCAATAAATTTAAGGAATAAAAATCACATGAAATATATTCTCTAACAACAATGAAATGAAACTGGTTATTAATAATAGAAAAATAACATTTGGGAAAGTTACAAATACATGGAAATTAAACAACACTCTGCCCCCAAATAAGTAATAGAACAAAAAAGAGAAAATTATAAAAGATACATAAAAGAGAAAAACACAACATACCAAATTTTATTTAATTCATTTAGCTCAATGCCTAGATTGATTTGCTAGCTGGAAATAGCTGCATTTTAAAAACGTATCTCAAATAAATAAGAAAAACTTCCACCTTAGGGAACTAGTAAAAGAACAAAGTAAACCAAAGCAAGCAGAAGGAAGAAAATACAAATAATTAGAGTCTATATAATGCAAGAGAGAATAGAAAAAAATTGAAAATAAAGAATAGAAAAATAGAAAATTTGTCAAAATAAAGAACATCAACAAATATTTAAAGTATATTTTAAAGTATTCATAAATTGACAAACTTATAGCTAGATTGATCATGTTAAAAAGACAGGAGGCCAGGCACAGTGGCTCACACCTATAATCCCGGCATTTTAAGAGGCCAAGGTCGGTGGATCACTCGAACCCAGGTGTTTGAGACTGGCCTGACCAACATAATGAGACCCTATCTTTACGAAAAAACTTTAAAAACATTAGCCAGTCATGCTAATTAAAACATTAGCCAGGTACACACAGGTGATGTGCACCTTTGACCCCAGCTACTTGGGAGGCTGAAATAGGAGGATCACATGAAGCCAGGAGGTTGAGGCTGCAGTGAGTCATGATTGTTTCTCTAGCCTGGGCAACAGAGCAAGATCCTGCTCCCCTCCAACACTAAAAGATAGGGAATTCAAATTACTAAAATCAGCAGTGCTCAGAATGAAGACTAAATAAATAAATACAGCAGTAAAAAAGGGGTAATTACTACTGATCTTAGAGAGTTAAAAAAGATTGTGAAGGGATACCATTAACATACCAATTTTATGCTAATAAAGAGGGCAACCTAGATGAAACTGACAAATTTATAGACATAAACTACTGAGCCCAATAAGATGTAACAGTGTATTGCTGCTGAGTAAAATAAAGCAAGCAAATAGATTGAATTCGTATTTAAGAAAAAAAAAATTGTTTTTCAAAAAGAAAATCCAAGGTCAAGATGTCTTTATTTGTTAATCCTACTGAACATTTAAGGAAGAATTAAACAAAAAAATTACACAAACTGTTCCCCAAAAATAGAATAGAAAGGTACTTCAAATGGTTGACTGGAGACATACAATACTCACCTCCTTCACAAAGAAGAACAAAAACAACAAGTAAATAATCACACTTCAAATACAGCATCTAAAAGAACACTGGAATTTAACAGAAAATTGACAGGGAATACTTGAATCACGGAAGGAGAAAGAAGGTAGGCAGCCAACTTTGCTGTGATTGGCTGGGAGCCTAGAGAGGTTCCCCAGGCAAATAAAGGGCAATTGAGAGACACCTAGCAGTTTACATTCCCACCATGGACTCCTGCAACCCTAGCCATAAAGTAATCCCTAGTAGGCCCTGAGAATAGCCTGGAGACCATATTATGGCTTTGCTCCAGAGAAGGAGCTGGCACCAGGTCTCACATACCTCCCAGGGCCTAAGCAGTTGCAACACTATACCATTTTGAAAGTCAGTCAGCATGAGACTACATTCTTCCATGGGGCCAAATAACCCTTACATCTCCACATCCCTGGAGCCTCACTGACATTTCTCTCAAATCCACCCAATGGGCTGCAAATGTGTGACACTATTCAGATCACGCAGAATAGCAAGGTCTTCAGCACTCTAGTAAACACAGGGTATTGTACCCTGAGAAATGGGCAGTGCAGTGCACAAAGGAGGCTTACTCCAGGACAAAGGGAGCCAAAGTGTGTCCTTCTTAGAACCTGAGAATAGTTACCTGAGACAGCTAGCACAGACAGTAACCTGCACTCCCAGCAGTAGTGGTATCACACACACACTCTGAGGTCATGCTCTGCTGCTGCCCTTCATAGCCACTACTGCTACCACTGAGAGCTGAAGTATACACCCCAGAGTCTTACAATTACATGTCTGTAGCTGCAGTTATTGTCAGCAATTTTACTCTCCAATCAGCGGGGAGAGCCACAGCTCACTTGCATGTGCCCTGTGGATAGGCTCCCCTTGCCCACCACCGCTGCTGCTGCAGCCACTTAAGCACTCCTCCGGGGGGCTGAGATATCACCCTGCCCTCCCCATCACAGCCTGCCTGGCCTGACATTGACCTTCAATGAGTGCCTGAGCATACAGTCCAGGGACTTGGGGATTACCCCACCCCGTGCATGCACCACTGGCATCACGCACTCCCCCAGAGAGACAGAAAATAGACTTATCTAGTCTACTGCTTTCACCACAGCTGGCACCCACCCAAATGTGCCACCTGGGAGAATAAGGACTGGCTCACCAAGTCCATTGCAGTACTACTAACACCATTATGTGACTTCATGGCCCAAAAGTTGTCCTGCGACCTCTACTGCCATTGCCAATGTTACCCAAAGTACCAAGAACCAGCTCATTCACCTTACTCACCACTTCCATTGCTATAACCAGAGAAAGAAACCTGGCAGCCCCAAATTTAGTCCATTTGGACCCACTAACACCAGTGCCTGAGTATACCAACATGTGTCCCAAAGGCAGGCACATTCAGCCCACAACTGCCACCATTGAGACCCAAAGACCCAAAGACTGACCACCCTGATGTCTTCATTCCCAGCAAAACCTCACCCAAATTACTACTAACAACTGTAGCCTAAGACACAAAGGGAATCACAGACACTAGTTAGAACACTTACAGTTGAAAAAAAAATGATATGGTGACTACACTACTGCATGCACCAGAATCAAAACTAAAATGTCCTAGCCAATAAACACCAAGATGCATATTTAGAAAAAATTATTCCCTTATGAAAGTCAATGCAAAAAAATTGAAGCAGTAACTGTTATACCAGATGCACAGGTATTAATGCAAGAATACAACAAACATGAAATAAAGAAGATATAAAACCTCCAAAGAAACAGAATAATTATCTAGCAGCAGCTACCAATGAAAAAGAAAAAAAAAATTATAAATCCCAGAAAAAGGACTCAAACTAATGTTATTAAAGAAGTTCAGCGAGACAAATACAACACCAATAAAAAATAAATCAGAAAAACAATAGAAGATATTACTGAGGAATTCACCAGGAGGCTAGAGATCATTAAAAAATGTAAATTCTAGAACTGAAGAATTCAAAAAGTAAAATGAGCAAACTCATTACAGGGATTCAACAATAGACTAGAACAAGCAAAACAACAAATTTTAGAACTTGAAGACAGATCTTCTGAAATGACCCAATAAGACATAAAGACATAAAGAAAAAATAATTAACAAGAATGAACAAAACCTATATGACCTATACAACACCACAAAGCAATCAAATATACAAATTTTGTTCCAGAAAGTGAAGGGACCAAAGGAACACAAAAAACCTACCTAATGAAATAATAGTCAAAAAGTTCCGAAGTCTACCATGAGATTTGATACTAGATACTAGAAGCTCAGAGATCTCAAAATACATGCAACCCAAAAATCTGTTCTCCATGGCACATTATACTCAAGTTGTTCAAAAAACAAAGAGAGGAACAGATAGATTGAGTGAGTGAGAGAGAGAGAATTCTTAAAAAAAGCAAGAGAAAACTGTTTAGTCACATGTAAGGGAACCCGGATTCAGATTAATAGTGGAATTATCAGTAAAAATCTTACAGGCTAGGAGAGAATGGAATGATATTTTCAAAGTTCCAGGAAAAAAAAAAAGCCTGTCAGCCAAGAATACTATATCCAACAAAGTTTTACTTCAGAAACAAAGGAGAAATAAAGTTGTTCTTAGACAAGCAAAAACTAAGCAATTTATCACCACTAGACTGGCCCTATAAGAAATTCTTAAGGTTGTCCTACACCTGGAGGTGAAAGAATATCTACCATCATGAAAACACCTGAAAGTATAAAACTCACTGATACAGCAAACACAGAAATGAAGAAGTGACGGGATTCATATGTTCTTGCTGCAGAAAGCCACAATAATAAACAATAAGAGACAAAGAAAGCAACAAAGGATATACAATTCAATCAGGCAACAATGAACATAATGACAGGAATAAATACTAACATATTAATAATATGTTAACACCTCAATAATAACCTAACATAATAATAACATTGGGTTTAAATGGACTAAATTTCCCACTTAAAATAAAAAGACTGGCTGAATGGATTTAAAAAACAAAAAACAATAAAACCAAACAAACAAAAAAACTCACAGGACCCAATTATATGCTGCCAACAAGAAACTCATTTAATCTATAAGAACACATTTAGATTGCAAGAAAAGGGACATATGCACTTCCACCTAAAGAGAAACCAAAAGTGAGCAAAACTAGCTATATTTATACCAAAAGAAAAACATACTTTAAGTTAAAAATAGTAAAAAAAAAAAAAAAGATAATGAAGGTTATTATATAATAATGTATTGACCTATAAGTGAGCAATTCAAGAAGAGGATATAATAATTATAAATATGTATGCACCCAGCACTGGAGCACATAGATCTATAAAGATCTACTAATAAGTAGATCTAAACGGAGAAATAAACTCAATACAATAATAGTTGAGGACTTCAAAACTCTATGCTTAACAAGAGAAAAATCATCTAGACAGCAAAGAAATATTAAATTTCAGCCACATTTTGGAATAAATGGGCCTAACTGACATATACAGAATGTTTTCTCCAAAGTTGCAGAATATACATCCTTCTCATCAGTACCTGAAAAATTATTCAGGATAGAATCTTATATTAGGAAACAAAACAAGTCTGGATACATTTCTAAAACTCAAAACCATATCAAATATCTTCTCAGACCACAATGGAATACAACTAGAAATCAATAACAAGAGAGATTTTGGAAACTGTACAAATATATGAAATGTTTAAAAACAGTCTTGAACAGTCACTGGGCAAATGAAACCATTAAAAATATTATGAAACAAATGAAAATGAAACACAAACCTATGGAATACTGCAAAAGCTGTTCTAAGAGAGAAGTTTATAGGAATAAATGCAGACATTATAAAAGTAGAAACATTTCAAATAAAGAATAGAACAATGCACCTCAAGGAGGTGAAAAAGTAAAATGAAACCAAACCCCAAATTAATAGAATAAAAAATAATAATAATCAGAGCAGAACTAAATAGAGAGTAAAAAAATATAAATGACAAAATGAAAAATGGTTTATTTTAAAGACAATGCTGCTAGGAAAAAAGGAAGAAGACTCAAACAAAATCAGAAATGAAACACTAGATATAACAACTGATATTACAGAAATACAAATGATAATCATAGACTATTATAAACAACTATATAGTAACAAACTGGAAAACCTAGAGGAAATGAATAAATTCCTGGACACATACAACCTATCAAGACTGAATTGAGAAGAAATAGAAAACCTGAACAAACCAGTAACAAGATTGAATCAGTAATAAAATATTTTCCAACAAAGAAAATCCTACTATCAGATGGCTGTGCTGACAAATTCTACAAAACTACAAATAAAAATTAACACCAACTTTTCTCAAACTATCCAAACAAAATTGAAAAGGAGGCAGTTCTTCCTAGCTCATGCTATGAGGCCAGCATTACCTTGAAACCAAAAGCAGACAAGAACACAATAAAAAAAATCTTTAAAAACTACTAGCTAATATCCCCAATTAACATAGGCACAAAAATCCTCAGCAAAATACATGCAGACCAAATCTAACAACATGTCAAAAAGGTAATAGACCATGATAAAATAACATTTGTCTTAGGGATGCAAGGCTTGTTAGACATACTCAAATACGTAAATGTGATACATCACATCAATAGAATGATAGACAAAAACCATATGATCACATCTCAATAAAATTTTCAAGAAACTAGACATAGAAGAAGCATATCTCAAAATAATAAAGGCCATAAATGATAAACCTACAGCTAATAAAATACTAAATGGAGAAAAGCTGAAAGCCTTTTCTCTAAGAACTGGAAAAGACAAGGATGCCCACTTTCACCGCTCTTACCTGATAATACTCGAATTCCTAGTCAGAGCAACCAGGCAAGATAAATAAATAAAAGAAGTCCAAATTGTAAAAGAGGAAGTCACATTGTTTCTCAGCAGACAACATGATCTTATGTTTAGAAAGATCTGAAGACTTCACGATAATACCTTAGTAATCATAAACAAATTCAATAAAGTTGAGGGATACAAAATCAGCATACAAAAATCAGTAGGGTTTCTATAAACCAATAATGAATTAGCTGATATCAGGAAGGCATTTTATGTAGCTATAAAAATCTATAATAAATTTAACCAAGGAGGTGGGGTTAGTATGTTTGCATTGCTATAAAGTGCTACCTGAGGTTGAATAATTTATAAAGAAAAAAATTTTCATTTGGTTCTTCAAGCTGTACAAGAAACATGGTGCCCGTATTAGCTTCTGGTGAGGCAATCAGGAAGTTTCCACTCTTCCACTCTTGGGAGAAGGGGAAGGGGGGGGTAGGCATTACATGGTGAGAGAGGAAGAAAGAGAGGGAGGAGGGAGTTGCCAGACTCTCTTTTTATTTTTTATTTTTATCTTTATTTTTTTTTACAGTGAAACTTGCAAAAACTAAGACTGAGAACTCATCCACTGTCATAAGAATGGCACCAAGCCATTCATGAGAGTTCACCACCATGACCCAAACACCAATCATCACATTCCATCTCCAACACTGGGGATCAAATTTCAACATGAGATTTGGAGGGGGCAAATATCTAAACTCTATCAGAGGTTAAAAACGAAACATCTAAAAGGAAAACTACAAAACACTGATGAAAAAAATTGAACGTGACACAAACAAATGGAAATACATATCATGCTCACAGATCAGAAGAATTAATATGGTTAAAATGCCCATACTACATGAATAAATCTACAGATTCAGTACAATCCCTAGGAAAATACCAATGTCATTTTTCACAGAAATAGAAACAAAAAATTCTGAAGTGTGTATGAAACCAAAAAAGAGTCCAAATAGCCAGAACAATCTTGAGCAAAAAGAGCAAAGCTAGAAGTATCACACTACTTGACTTCAAAATACATTACAAGGCTATATTCACCAAAACAACATGCTATTGGTATAAAAATAAACCAATGGAACAAAAATAGAGAATCCAGAAAGAAATGTATGTATTTAGAGCTGACTGATTTTCAAAATAGGCACCAAGAACATTCATTGTAGAATAGATACCTTCTTCAATAAATAGTGCTGAGAAAACAGAATATTCAGATACAGAAGAAAGAAACCAGACTCTCACATATACACAATCTCTCACATATCTCTCACATATACACAATCAACTCAAAATGATATAATGATTTAAACATAAGATCTAAAACTATCAAATGACTACTAGAAGAAAATAGAGAAAACATTTCAGAATATTGGTCTAGGAAAATTTATGGCTAAAACATCAAAGCACAGGCAATAAAAGCAAAAATATACAAATGGGAATATATTAAACTAGAAAGCTTCTGCACAGCACAACAAACAACCAATAGAGTAAAGAGACAACCTGTTGAGTGAAAGAAAATATTTTCAAACTATATATCCATCAAGGAACTAATATCCAGAATGTACAAGGAACTCAGAAGAACTCCACAGCAAAATAGCTAATAATCCCATTAAAAAATGGGCAAAAGACAGAAGCATTTCTCAAAAAAAGCATGCAAATAGCTAACATGTATATTTAAAAATGCTCAGTATCACTAATCATTGGGGAAATGTAAATGAAAACTACAATGAAATATCATCTTACTCTACTTGGAATAACCATTATCAAAAATACAAAAAACAAAAACAAAAACAAAACAGATTCTGGAAGTTGTGGAAAAAGGGAATTCGTATACACTGTTGGTGGGAAAGCAAATTAGTAGAGCCAGTATGGAGATTTCTCCAAACAAAACAAAAAAGCCAAAATAAAGAAAAAAAAAAGTACCTAAAAAGAGAACTACCATATGATCCAGTATTCCCACAACTGGGTGTTTATACAAAAGAAGAAAATCAGTACGTCAAAGGAATAACTGCACCACCATGTTTATTGCAGCACTATTTACAATAGTAAAGTTGTGTGATTAATCTACATGACCATCAATGGATAAATGAATAAAGAAAATATGGTATATATAGACAATCTAATACTACTCAGCCATTAAGAAGAATAAAATACTGTTATTTACAGCAACGTGAATGAAACTGGAGGTTATTATGTCAAGTGAAATAAGCCAGGTGCAGAAAGACAATTATCAGATGTTCTTACTCATATGTGGAAACCAGAAAAAGTTATCTTTTGGAGGTAGAGAACAGATGGATAGTTACCAGAAGATAGAAAGGGTGTGTGTGTCATTGGGAAGGGATCAAGAGAGGTTGGTTAATGGGTATAAATGTAAAGTTAAACAGAAATAATAAGTTCCAATATTCAATACCAGAATAGTGAACTATAACTACAGTTAACAGCAATGTATTGTATATTCAAAATAGCTGGAGGAGATGACTTGAAATGTTCCTAACACATAGAAATAAATACTTGAGGTGATGATGGATATCCTAAATACACTGATTTGATCATTATGCATTATATATACATATAATATATAATAAACAAATATAATAAATAAAAATATATAATAAATATATATAATTATATATATATTTTATATATATAAAACAAAATGTCACATGTACCCCATAAAAATGTACAAATATAGTTGTTGTTTTTATTAAATAAAGAAGATACTTCCCAACTTATTTCATAAACCTGTCTTACCCTGATGCCAAAATCAAAGTCATGACAGAAAAAGAAAACCTATCAAACTCTTAAACATATCACATTCTTAAAACTTATGAAAAGGCAATATAAAAAAACCCCAAAAGTTGGCCATATTAATTTTTTACTATGGCCAGGTACATATGAAAATCAATCTGTTTAAAATACCATATAAATATACTAAAGGACAAATCAAACCCATATGATCATGTCAATAGGTGCAGAAAATGTATTTGACAAAATCTCAACACATTCATGCTGAAAGTACTCAAGAACCTAGGAAGAAGGGAATTTTCTCACTATGACAAAAGGCATCTATGATAAACTGTAACCTAACATCACTGAAAGAATTAAAGCATTCCTTCTAAGATCAGACACAAAACTACGTCATCTGCTTTGGACACTTCTGTTCAATATTTTACTAAAGGTTTATCCAGATAAATATGCAGCAAATACAGATAAATATTAATATTAGAGTGAAACAAGTAAAACTATTTACAGCTGACATAATGTTGTATATAACAAATCCTAAAAAAAAAAGAAAGAAAATTGTTAGAACTAATAAATGAGCCATAAAAGTTACAGAATACATGATAAATACACAAAAATTAATTAGGTTCATATACACTAACAGTGAACTGTGCAAAATAAAACAGTGCAACTTAAAATAGCATCAAATAAAATAGAACATCTAGAAATAAATTTAATAAAAAAGGAAATAATATTTGCAACAGAAACTACAAAATATTACTAAAAGAAATAAAGATGACTTAAATAAATAGAAGGACATTCTGTGTCAATGGATTAGAAAACCAGATATTATTAAGATGGTAATGCTTCGTAAATTGTTAAAGATTCAACACAATCTGTATCAAAATTCTTTTTGCTTTTTTGGGAGAAGTTGACAAACTGATCCTAAAGTATAGACAGAAACACAAAGGAAACACAATAGACAAAATTTTGAAAAGGAACAAGGTCAAAGGATGCACACCTTCTTTTTCACAACTATTAATTAGCCATAAACATGACAGTGAGATACTGGTATATGGATAAACATATAGATCAATAGAATAGGAGTGGCAGTGCAAGATAAACCTATTAATAGTTGGTCAATTAATTTTCAACAAGTGTTCAAAACAATTCAATGTATAAAAGAATGGTCTGGCTGGGCGTGGTGGCTCATGCCTGTAATCCCTACATTTTGGGAGGCCGAGGCAGGTGGATCACCTGAGGTCAGAAGTTCAAGAACAGCTTGGCCAACATGGTGAAACCTCATCTCTACTAAAAATACAAAAATTAGCTGAGTGCAGCAGCGCACGTCTGTAATCCCAGCTACTCAGGAGGTTGAGGCAGGAGAATCATTTGAACCTGGGAGGTGGAGGTTGCAGTGAGCCGAGATCGTGCTACTGCACTTTTGCCTGAGAGACAGAGCGAGATTCTCTCTCAAAAAAAAAAAAAAAAATAGTCTTTTCAATAAATGATGCTGGGACTACCAGATGGCCACATGGGAAAGAATGAAGTGGAATCCTACATTGCATGATATATAAAAATAGACTTGAAATAGACCAAAGATCCAACTATAAGAGCTAAAACAATAAAACTCTTACATAAAACATTGTTATACATTTTCATTACCTTAGATTAGATAATAGTTTCTTAGATATGACACCAAAAACAAGATAAAAATAGACATATAGTTTATAACAGTTTTTTGAAAAAGTTTTGCTTTTTGAAGGTCACCATTGCTAAAGTAAAAAGACAAATTAAGAAACAAGAAAAAAATATTTGCAAATTATATGTTTGACAAGGGACTTGTGCAGAGAATATTAGGAACTTTAACAACTCAATAATACAAAGAAAAATAGCCCAATTTAAAAATGGGCAAAGGTCAGGGATTTGAGAAAACTTAGGTGGTAGCCAGGTAGTTACTTTAGGCCTTGGGCAAGACTCAGTGCTGTGCTGGCTTCAGGTCTGTCCCAGCACAGCCTCAGTGGTAGTGGCCACAGTGATGCTTGTGTCAGCCTACTACCAGCTCCACGCAGCTGAGAAAAGTGAGAGACACTCCATTTGGTCGAAAGGAAGTAGGGGAAGAGAGAGTCTCTGTCTGATAATCCAAAGAGTTCATCAAGATCTTATTCAAGACCACTAAGGTTGTGCCTCTACAAGTCTTTAAGTGCTACAGCATTACTCAACTTGGGATGCCCCCTAATGCAAATGTGAGTTAGATTACAACACCTAAGTCCTTTTGGATACCTGGAAAGCCTTCCAAAGTAGGACAGGTGCAAATAAGCCCAGATTGCAAAGACTACAACAAATATCTGACTCTTCAGTGTCCAGACACAGATGAGCATCCAAAATTATCAAGACAATTCAAGAAAATATGACCTCACCAAATGAGATCAACAAGGCACCAGGGGCCAAATCTGGAGAAAAAGAGATATGTGACTTTTAAGACAGAAAATTTGAAATAGCTGTGTTCAGGAAATTCAAAGAAATTCATGATAACACAGAGAAGGAATTTAGAATTCTATTACATAAGTTTAACACAGAAATTGAAATAATTAAAAAGAATCAAGTCAAAATCCTGGAGGTGAGAAATGCAACTGACATACTAAAGAATGCATTAGTGTCTTTTAATAGCAGAATTGATCAAGCAGAAGAATTAGTGAGATTGAAGACAGGCTGCCTGACAATACATAGTCAAAGGAGAAAAAAAAATAAAGAACACGAAATAATGAAGCATACCTACAGGAACTAGAAAATAACCCCAAAGGGCAAATCTAAGAGTTGTTGGCTTTAAAGAGAAAGTAGAGAAAGAGATGGGTGTAGAAAATTTATTTGAAGTGATAATAACAAAAAATTTCCCAAACCTAAAGAAAAATATCAAAATCCGAGCACAAGAAGGTTATAGAATACCCAGTAGATTTAAACCAGAGAAGACGACCTCATGGTATTTAGAGCCAAACTCCCTGATATGGTTTGACTGTGTCCCCACCCAAATCTCATCTTGAATTTCTATGTGTTGTGGGAGGAACCCAGTGAGAGGTAATTGAATCATGGAGACAGGTCTTTCCCATGCTGTTCTCATGATAACGAAGTTTCACGAGATCTGATGGTATTATAAGAGGGAGTTTCCCTGCCCAATCCTCTCTTGGCCTGCCGTCATCCATGTAAGGTGTTACTTGATCCTCCTTTCCTTCCAACATGATTGTGTGGCCTCCCCAGGCATGTGGAACTGTAAATCCAATAAACATCTTTCTTTTGTAAATTGCCCAGTCTCCCGTTTGTCTTTATTGGCAGGCTGAAAATGGACTAATATACTCCCAAACATCTAGGATAAAGAAAGGATCCTTGGCCGGGCGCGGTGGCTCAAGCCTGTAATCCCAGCACTTTGGGAGGCCGAGGCGGGCGGATCACAAGGTCAGGAGATCGAGACCACAGTGAAACCCCGTCTCTACTAAAAATACAAAAAATTAGCCGGGCGCGGTGGCGGGCGCTTGTAGTCCCAGCTACTCAGGAGGCTGAGGCAGGAGAATGGCGTGAACCCAGGAGGCGGAGCTTGCAGTGAGCCGAGATCGCGCCACTGCACTCCAGCCTGGGCAACAGCGTGAGACACCGTCTCAAAAAAAAAAAAAAAAAAGAAAGGATCCTAAAAGCAGCATGAGAAAAGAAACAAACAATATTTAATGGAATTCCAATACATCTGGCAGCAGACTTTTCAATGGAAAACTTAAAGGCAAGCAGAGAGTGGCATGACACACTTAACACACTGGAAAGAAAACAAATTTTACCCTAGAATAGTATATCTGAAAAAAATCCTTCAAACGTGAGGGAGAAATAAAGACTTTCCCAGACAAACAAAAGCTGAAAGAGCACCTTAATACTCAGTTGGTGGAAACGTAAATTAGTACAGACACTATGGAGAACAGTTTGGAGATTCTTCAAAAAACTAAAAATAGATATACTGTAAAATTCAGCAATCCCATTTCTGGGTATACAACCCAAAGAAAAAAAAAATAGTGTCTTGAAGAGATATCGGCACTCCCATATTTGTTCCAGCACTATTCACAACAACCAAGAACTGGAAGCAACCTAAGTGTCCATTAATAGATGAATGAGTAAGAAATATACAGTAAATATACATAATGGAGTACTATTCAATCATCAAAATGAAATCCTGTCATTTGCAGCAACATGGATAGAACTGGAAGTCAGTACGTTAAGTGAAGTAAGTCAGGCACAGAAAGGTAAACTTTGCATATTCTCACTTATTTGTAGGAGCTAAAAACTGAAATGATTCAACTCAGAGAGAGAGACAGTACAAGGATTGTCACTGGAGGCTGGGTTAGAGAAGTGGGCAGTTGGTGGAAGAGGGGATGGTTAATGGGTCCAAAAAAATTATTAGAAAGAATAAATAAGACCTAGTATTTGCTAGCACAACAGGGTAACTATATTCAAAATAATTTAGCTGTACATTTGAAAACAACTAAAAGTGGATGGGCACAATGACTCAGGTCTGTAATCCCAGCACTTTGGGAGGACGAGGCAGATGGATCACCTAAGATCAGGAGTTCGAGACCAGCCTAATCATCATGGAAAAACCCTGTCTCTACTAAAAATACAAAATTAGTCAGCGTGGTGGCGCATGCCTATAATCCCAGCTACTCCGGAGGCTGAGACAGGAGAATCACTTGAACCTGGGAGGCGGAGGTTGTGGTGAGCCAAGATCGTGCCATTGCACTCCAATCTGGGCAGCAGAGCAAGACTCTATCTCAAAAAAAAGAAAAAAGAACAACAGCTAGAAGAGTATAGTGATTGTAACACAAAGAATAAATGTTTCAGATGATGGATACCCCATTTAACCTGATGTGATTGTTACACACTGCATGCCTGTATCAAAATGTCTCATCTAATCCATAAATATATACACCTGCAATGTACCCATAAAAATAAAATAATTTCAAAAAAATGGACACAGGACCCAAACAGAGATTTCTTCAAAGAAGATATATCAATGGTCAATAATCAGAACACTTGAAAAGATGCACAATATTATTAGTTATCCAAGAAATGGCAAATCAAAAACACAAGGAAACACCACTTCAAACCCAAGGGATGACTTAGATTTTTTCTTTTAATCAGAGTATAAAGAGTGATGAAAATTATGTGGAGAACTTGGAACTCTCATATATTTTTAGTGGGAATATAAAACGGCGCAACATCTTTGGAAAATGCTTTGTCAGTTCTACAAAAACTTTAAATATGGAATTATCATATGACCCGGCAATTCCAGACCTAGTTATATACCCAAGAAAAATGAAAATGTATATTCATAAACATTTTTACACATGTTTATGGCAGAATTATTCATAATAGCAAAAAGATGGAAACAGCCCAAAATGCCCATTAACGAATACATTCATAAACTAAGTCATGTCTCTCCATACAGTGAAATATTTTTCAGCCATAAAATAAAATGAAATATCGATACATTCTATAACATGGCTGACCATGAAAATATTAAACTAATTGGAAGAATCTAGACATGAAAAACCAGAAGATATGATTTCATTTATATGAAGTGTCCAGACTAGGTAAATGCATAGAGACAGAAAGTAGAATAATGGTTGCCAGGGGTTGTAGGCAGGAGGGAATGAGGAGTACTTGCTAATGGATGCAGTATTTCTTTCCATGATGATGATTACACAACTTTGTGAATAAAGTATAAATAATTTAATCAAATATTTTAAAACATACAAATAAACTAAGAACATAGGAATTACACTTCATTCTTTTTCTAGGAAAATGAAGTCACCGTACCTGTTAGGGTAAAGTGACCCTATTTCTCACACTAGTTTATCAATTCCTGCTCTATTGTAAGTATCTTCTTTGGAATATTGAACCAGTTCTTAATATTCTTGTGATCCCATAAGTCAATAAAAGGATAATTTTATTTCTGTATATTATGTTAAGTATCAAATGAAGATTTGGTAGACTAAATAAAGATCTAAGATATTTTAGAAAATAAATATGTTAATGGCAGGGATCAGTTTGGGGTCCCTGTGACAATTTTTTGAGGTGGTACATGGTGGTTTTAAGCTGCAAGGAGGAACGGAACCGTATGTGGAAAGAGGATGATCTTGGGGATTTCAAGTGAAGAGCATCCACTAATTCACATTACCCATAGGCAGCACTGGAGTGCTCTGCCAATTATTTGATATTGGCACACATAACTAACACCTTCCTTGCTACCTTACATGGTCACTTGGTCTTAAAAAGTACAATATAGGGCTCAGTCATATGGCTATGTAATGTTAAAACTGAGAGCCAACATTCACTGTATTATTAAGAGAATGAGTTTAGCACTGTTAAATGCTATCAACTGGATGGCCAGTTAATTGCTGGCTTGAGGATTTTTATTAAAATTCACATGTTTCATCCTGAAGATAAATACATTTGCTAGCACTAAATTTCCACGAAGCCACTGCTTTCTGTCAGACATTCCATTTGCTGATAGCTACTGGATGCATTAATATGCATCATTCTAGCTGTAGCTTCTGAGTTTATCATATGTATCAGTTGCAGCAGGGGGATGTATTCAATTTTTCACACTCTTTGAACAAGTTTTGAATATTAAAGAACAGACACAAAGAAGGACCACACTACCGGAACTGCTGACAGGGCTTTGGGTCCAGTTAATTGCTGTAAACAGAACGGTTCCTAATACTCTTTTTACTTATGTGTTTGCGGCTGCCAGCAGCATTCAATGGGGCTTTTACAAATTCCCTCTTTATCTCCGACTCCAGTTGATTGACATGTGAACCATGAGCTGGTGGTGTTTGAGGAAGTGCACTGGATTTCTATAAAGCTATGAATATTTCCTGAACCAAACACAACCAGATCTAAATACTACAATTTCAACTGAAATTCTTTAACGTCTGAAAATCACTGGGGTGAAAAACCAGTCAAATATTTTAGTGTTCAGTTCATTCCTTCATTTACTGAAAATGCATTCAGTGAGTACAGATTTTGTGGTGTGGGTTTTTTATTGCAATATTTACTAACAAATCTATTAAGTATTTACCCGTTTACATTTTTGTTAAGAATATAAAATAAAGTTTCTATTTTGGTTTGTGCTCTAATTTTAATTATTTATATTAAGAAAATATTGGCATAATGCAATTTGCTTGTTTTTTCACAGATTATATGTTACTAAAGCTATAAACAAGCCAATTACTACTAATATTGAGGAAATACTATAATTGTGATTTTTTTTCAGAGAGGAGGTACAATATTTCTGTTCTTTATCAGTAAAACATCCCAGACAATAATGTAAATACACTTCTCTGTCTCTTGTCTCTGTCTCTCTCTTTTTATTGTACACCTCTGTGGTAACTCACTGTACTTACAAGGGGAAGAAGTTTTATCCATGAATAGTTCTGTGAAATATTGAAATAGCACTATTTATAGGAATGGAATTAAAACACACTATATTATATAGTTTGACCTAAAATTATCTGTCTTAAAATGGAAGAAATTTCTCATCTGAGAGATAGTAATTACAATTTTTTTCTCTGTTATAAATCCTTATTAAATTTTTCTAAAAAAGATTGCGACAGGGTATAATCCGATATGAATTGCCAAGGAAAAGAATACATTAGACTTTTTTTTATGCTGTAGGTTGCAACATTCTGCAGTGAATCTTCCCTTTGATAAGCAACTTCATAATAATTCTCATCTGCAATTGTACCTTTATATACTTTTTTCACTTCCTTTGTCGAAGTGTAATTTTTATTTTTCTTTGTGATATTTAATCTTTTCATAAACTGATTAAAGATGACATAGTTCTTAGGCATCGGCAGTGAATTCAGACAAGGATGATGAACAATACGGTCCAACCAGCAATCGATATTTTCTTTTCTTTTCTTTTTTTAAAATAAATACAGAGTCACACGATGTTACCCAAGCCAGTCTCAAACTCCCAGGTTAAAGTAATTCTCCCACCTCGGCCTCCCGAAGTACTGGGATTACAAATGTGAGCCACTGTGCCCAGCTGGAATCAGTATTTTTTATTCTGAAAGAAGCATAGCCTCTTCAAAAGCGTGACTTCTTGATACAGGAATAGTTTGTTTCATTATAAGTAGTATTGTATATTTTTTCATATTATTTGGTAACCCAGGGTTCATTCTTAGGTTTTTCTTCCAGTCTTTGGGTTGAACAGAAAATACTGATTCCCTGAACTCTATTTACTGGGCCATGTGAAATTAATTTGAAAGTGTTAAGCTGAATATTTTATGTAAACACAAACTTCTTTAAGGATACAAAGACTTAAGTTTAGGCTAATCGTGTCATGATCTCTACATGATTTAAGGTTTCTGGTTAATCGCTCAAGGTCTCAAATTGATCATATCTGAAATAAGAGATCAGGAGAAAATGATCTCAAAAGGTTTTGTATTCTAAAACTGTGATTTTTTTTAACAAATAAAGATGTGCGGTGTTATCTTTCTAAATGATATATTTCCTTGTGGACATAGCAATATTGGATAACATGTATTTGTTTACCTTACTGTTCTACTGAAATGACAATAGAATATTCTTACAGACTTATTTTATAAGCTACTAATTTTTAAAGCATGGACAAAACAATGAGAACTCAATTGAACTTGACAGTGACAGAAGTTACTGCGTGCTAAAAAGTAATGGCTCTGATTATGCCTTGGCAAAACTTTTGGTACATGTAACACTCATCTGTTACGATTTGGAAACCAGACTAAATGACTCTGGAGCAATGGATCTTGTTATCTAACCACCAGAATGTTGGGACATAGTGGCTGTATCTACGGTTTTTGGTAACAGAGAGGACCTCCGAGAAGAGTTAGACAATTGCTGAAAAAAATGGAAAGGAATACAGTTCTGTGAAACGTAGCTCTCTGCATGTGGGCTATCATCTAAACTGACTAGGAGTCCACTAATTTGGTATGTCAAAGCCTTGGAAAAGGTAATTGATTAAAAAAAAAAAAAACTAAATAGGAAAAGAAAATATTTTATCTTAGAGCCTTCTGGGAGGACCTCCAAAGCAATATTCTTGGCTATAATATTTGCAAGAAAAGAGTCAAAGATCCAATTATTTATTTGCACTTTTATAATTTTGCCATGAATTTTTTTTTTCATCTTCTCGTCGAGGCCCATGGTCTTCGATGAACTCAAGAAGGCAGAGACTGAAAAGCCAAGAAAAGACACCTTTAAATAAAAAAGAATATTTAGGTTTAAAAATTATGATCAGACGTTTTGGCTGTGCTTATTTTACTGTAGAACTTACCTGAACCAAATCAACTGGATTCTTTTAAGTTTTTAACAGAAAATTCATTGCCAAGAAATCTGCAAACCTAGCCTAAAAATACTTGTGATAATTTAACCTATACTCTAAATATAAAAGCCTAAACCGGCAGGAAATAGGGTAAAAATCCCCTGCAGGCTTTTTAGGTAGAATCTTTTATTGCAGCATTCTGCTTTCAATTCGTATAATAAAATTAGCTCAAAACTAAACTGAATAGAAAATTCACGTATATATGAGGATTTATATATATTACAGGTAAATATTATGGACTGTATTAAGTTATATTAAAACCATGACTCACAATTTGAGGAAAAAAACAAAGTTTTTATATATACTTTTTATATACTAAAATAAATTCCAGGTGAATGAAAAAGCTCACAAAACAGTATACACACAAACATAGATACCAGCACTTACATATACAGTAGTCTATGGCTGTAGATATACACAATTAAAGATATTAATATATAGTATGTATATAGACATTTAAACAATATTTTTGGCCTTGATAAACAAGAAGACAAACCATCCAGAATTTATACAGAAAAAGATTGATGGATTTAATTATATAAATTAAATCAACATTTAGGTGGCAAAGATAATAAGAACATTTAGAAAAACAAGACATCCTGAAAAAAAATGACTGCAATAGTTTATTTGCAATATATATTACAAATAATAAATTGGAACACAATTATATAAATTTTTATTTCAAAAGAATAAGGGATCCCACAGAATAAATGGGAGCAAGTGTTATGAACTGTCATTAACTATGGACATGAGTCAGTTACTATAAGAAGTAATACAACGACCCATAAACTAAACAAACATAGTGAAAGTGTTCAATATCTCAAATGACCTCTGAAATTCAAATTAAGAAACCTGTGGAATACCATTAAACCAATTAAAAAATACTTGATAATTGGCAAAGTTAGGAGAAAACGCTCATTCCACACACAATTGCTGAAAGTTTACATGGATAGCCCTTTCAGATGATTTGGCTACCAAATACAAAATGCATATCATTTTATCCACCAATTACATGCTTTCTATTTATCAGAAATACTGGAAACAAAATGCAAAGTTATGTGTTCAAGAACATCCATTGCAGCATTTTATAAAAGAGAGAATATTTGGTACAGAGTAATACCTATTATGAGGAAAAATTTTTAGGAATATTCTGCTGTGCTTAAAAAAATGATAGACCTATTTTTCATACAGTGGAAGAGTTCCAAAATATAATTCGATTTATGTAAAATCAAAATCCAGGATAAAAATATGAGTATGTGGTACTTAGAGAAATATCTGTGAGGATAGTAGTTTCTGAGGTGTGTCATGGTACTTTGTGGGGACATTTTAATATAGAATGCATAAACGAGTACCTATTTGGATGTCTTAACAATAATAATTATAATATTAATTTTCTAAAATATCAAAAAAACAGCTTTTCTTTTGTGGATTGTACTATTGCTATATGATGACAATTTATTTTGAGGTTTAATATGCATTGGCAGGGGTTTTGAAGAGTATTTATTTAATATATTTCTAAAAATAATTCTAAAATAATAATTTCAAATATAATCTGTTTAGCTGTCTGAGGCAAAGTCTTTATCTCTTCATGTTCATTACAATAGAATAACTTGGCATGTATATATTTTGAAGAGCTGGAATTTGAAAAGAACTAAAGATTCCTAAAACCGTGGGACAAATTGCATGATTGTTTTTCATGAATAATAAAACATCTGCAGAATCACACAAATAATGTCTACAAAATAAAGTGAACAACAAAACATCTGTGGAATACAAAGCTTCGTTACTTAAGTAGACAACAGAATATTACATTTTACTCTTATTTAATTAGCTTGTATGCTTATAAGTAAATGTTTAACCTGTTGAGATCTTAATTTTTGTCACTATCAAATGAAATTATAGACTAGACAATACGTACATTAAATATGGCTTTTGTTTCATATTTGTTCGATTTGTTTTTCAAAATCCCAGTTAGAAAACCTAATAGCCTCCCAAAAAGCATAGTCGCATTTCTTTCCTGTGTAGTGAAAAAACAAAAAAAAAGTTGAACAGGGATTAATAAAAGTTGTTGCAGCTGAAAGTACAACAACTGAGTTAAGGAGTAGGAATATTTTAAATTTAACTTTAGAAGCGGGGCACTGTGGCTCCTACCTGTAATCACAACACTTTGGGAGGCTGAGGCGCAGGAGGATCACTTGAGCCCAGGAGTTCGAGTCTAGGCAACATGGCAAAAACCCTTCTAGACAAAAAATACAAAAATTAACTGGGTGTGGCGGTGTGTACTGTGGTCCCAGCTACTCTGGAGGCTAACTAAAACATACACTATTCCAACTGTGCAGATAAAAATAATCTAAAATTCTAATACTACCATCAGGAAGATTCACGTGACAACTATATGAATAGTAGTATATATAGTCGGCCCTCTGTAAACGTGGGTCCCACGTCTATGGATTCAACTAAGCATGGATTGAAAATATTTGGGGAAAAAAAGAATGATTGCATCTACACAGAATATGTACAGATTCTTTTCTTTATTATTATTTTTCTCTAAGCAATGAAGCATAACAACTGTTTATATAGCATGTACATAGTATTAGGTACTATAAGTCATCTAGAGATGATTTAATGTATATAAAAGAATGTGCACAGGTTATATGCAAATACTACACCATTTTATATAAAGGAGTTGAGCATCCAGGAATTGTTATATCCACAGGGAGCCCTGGAGCCAATACCACACAGATACTAACAGACAACAAAGTGATAAAGAACTGAAGAATTATTATGTTTGCATTTGAATTTAGCATCTACCAATAATGAGTGAACATTAGAAAACTTGCTCCCAATCTATGGCCTCAGTTGTCTCATATAAACAATCAGAAAATAGCATAAGCATAGTTTTAAGTTTTTGTGTGTAGATTAAATTAGTTAATATACATAAGTTCTTAGAAGAGTTTCTCAAACATATTAAAAATTCAACAAAAATGTCACTTCTCATTGCTGTCATAGAGGTTTCCAGATTTTTTCTGACTTGAGAAGATTTTCTTTTCTTCCTAGGGGATGGATTTAGTTTAAATATTTTGATGCACATTTTTTAGTATTACTTCAAACAATGAAGACACATAACAGAAAACAAAATCTTGTTAAGTTTCCCTTAGGAAAACAATACAAATTATAAAATTGTGCCTTTTATATGTTTTTCTCATATCCATAATATCCTGAGAAAATGGTGATTTATGCTTGATCCTTTCAAACAACTACTCCAACTTCTCCTGAAAAAAGAAATACATATATATAATTTATTACTTGTCATTATATATAATGTATATATACACATTATATATGTATTAATGTAATTAATATATTGATATATATGCACATACATACATAATAAATATGTATACATATGTGTTAGTAAGATACTATATGTATATATGTACAAATATATGTATATGTGTTCATATAGAGGTGTGCGTGCATGTGTATGTGTGCACACTGTCAGTATCCCTTTGACTCTTTCTGGTTCATTGTCTTTTAAACAATGGCTCTTGCTCTCCCACTAGTTCATTTAAAATTTCAACATCTGCCTAAATGTCTAAATCCTGTTCCTGAATGTGTGTGTATGACTTCTAATTTTCGTGGGGCTTTTCTATGATTTCAGTACATTAAATTATATGATTTGATCACTTATTTTGATGTTAGTTCTAAGAAGTATTTCTTCTCTAATTCAGCCACCCATTCTCAAATGACTGTATATTTTATCAATAAAAATGATCATTAATCTTCAACTCTTATTTCTCCAGTTTATTGTCTTTTTAACTTTTTTTATAGCAATAAATTATATTCTCCACACCTTTTAACTTATACCTGATGAAAATTGTAATGAAAATCAGAAGACATGTATTTCAATGGCACCTAATAACAAATTATAAAAGATGCTGTTGGTTTGTTTTTATTTGAGCACTACCTGCCTTCCTGTTTTTTACCACTAGGCTGCAGAACAAGACTGTAATTGTCATGAGTATTTCCTTCTTCTGTTGTTAAAAACATGTTTGTGCATGTATACACTTGTACTAAGAAAATATGTTCATTTTATTTCCTTTCTCCTTTATCATGTGACATAAGATTTATTGACTTCATATCAGCATTTAAGTATTGTTAACTTTATGTAATAGTATTTGGGTTGGAGATTTGTGTGTTTCTGATGGTATGAAGGACCGTTGTATTATGTTAGGCATAATTTTGACCTTATTGTTGTCTTTATTTGAAGATTATGCATGATCTCAGAAGACGTGTATGTGTTCAAGTTGACAAGAGGTGGGCTTGTGATGGTTAAATTTGTGAGTGTTAACTTGATTGGATTGAATGATACAAAGTATTGATCCTGGGTGTGCCTGTGAGGGTGTTGCTAAAGGAGATTAACAATTGAGTGAGTGGGCTGGGAAAGGCAGACCCAGCCTTAATCTGCGTGGGCACAATCTAATCAGCTGCCAGCATGGCTAGAATGTAAAACAGGTAGAAAAATGTGAAAAGAAAAATTGACCTAGTCTCGCAGCCTACATCTTTCTCCCATGCTGAATGCCTCCTGCCCTGGAACATCAGACTCCAAGTTCTTCAGTTTCGGAACTTGGACTAGCTCTCCTTGCTCCTCAGCATGCAGATGGCCTTTTGTGGGATCTTGTGATCGTGTGAGTTAATACCTAATAACCCCCCCTTTATGTATCTATCTATTTATCTGTTTTATTAGTTCTGTCCCTCTAATACAAACAGCAAACAGAAAAAAAGGAACAAAAAGAACAGTAGAAAACAACTAAGATTGTAGTTTATTTAAATCTAATCATATCAATTATTGCATTAAAGCAAATGGTCTAAAAATCCAAATAAAGTGCAGGGATTTGCAGATCATACAAAATAACAAGGTCTAACGTTATACTTTAAAACTACTTAAAATAGAAAGAAAATATGGATACATTGGAAGTAAATGATTGGAAAAAATATGTATCATGCCATAATTAGTTAAAAGATAACTAAAGTACTTATGTTATTACATATTATTATTAGAAAAAGTAGAATCCAGCAAAATTAATTTTATCAGAAAAAAAAAATACGTAAAATTGCCAATTTACAAGTGCTTCAAAATACACAAAGGAAAAACTGATAGAAATAGTAAATTCTTGAATTATTTTTGGAGACTTTACC
Organism: Macaca fascicularis; assembly: GCF_037993035.2. Taxonomy (NCBI): domain Eukaryota; kingdom Metazoa; phylum Chordata; class Mammalia; order Primates; family Cercopithecidae; genus Macaca; species Macaca fascicularis. Next base: position 44,197,541 of record NC_088387.1, read on the forward strand.
AATTCTCTTTTGATACTAAATAAGACAAATAGAGACAAGATCAGTAAGAGTATAAATTATCTGAATAGAATTATCAAGTAACATAATCTTTATTTATACTTATATTTATGTAACATTTCCATTCAAAATAGATTGCTTATTATTTTCAGGTATGCAGAAATTTCAGCTAGATAGACAATATTCTGGACCATGGAAAAACTACCAACAAACTTAAAATAATTAAAAAAATAAATAATAAAAGGATTTTCTCTGGGAAAGGGAATTAAACTAAAAAAAAAAAAACAATAAAAGAGAATTCCCAGATATTTGGAAGTAAAACACTATAATCTTTAACTACCATAACTCAGATAGCAAATGGTAGTGAAATTTGAAAGCATTTTAATTTGAATTTAAACTGAAACCCAGATAGGCTACAGATAGAGCAGTGCTTAGAGGAAAATCAATAGCCCCAGAGCTCATATTCACAACTAAGAAAGTATCTTTATTTCTGAGTTTTCTGTTCTGTTGGGCTGGTCTATGTGTCTATTTTTATACAGGTATCATGGTGCTTTGGTTACTATAGCTTTGTACTATAGTTTGAAGTTGGGTAATGTAATGCCTCCAGCTTTTTTTTGTTTGTTTGTTTGCTTGTTTGTTTTTGCTTAGGACTGCCTTGGTGATTCAGGTACTTTTCTGGTTTTATATAAATTTTTAAATAGTTTTTTCCCAGTTCTGTGAAGAATGGCATTATTCATCTGATAGGAATGACATTGAATCTATAAATTTCTTTAGGTAATATGGTCATCTTAATAATATTGATTCTTCCTATCCATTAGCATGGAATGTTTTTTTCAACTTGTTTGAATAATCTCTGATTTCTTTGTGCAGTTCTTTGTAATTCTCATTGTAGAGATCTTTTACCTTCCTAGTTAGCTGTATTCCTAGTATTTTATTCTTTTTGTGATGACTGTGAGAGGGATTGATTTCTTGAGTTGACACTTAGCTTAGATATTGTTGGTGTACAGGAATGCTACTAATTTTTGTACATTGACTTCGTATCTTGAAACTTTGCTGAGCTTGCTTATCTTATCAAGGAGCTTTGCAGCAGGAACTATGGGGTTTTCTGGGTAGAGAATCATATGATCTGCAAAAAGGGATAGTTTGACATCCTCTCTTCCTATTTTGATGCCATTTATGTTTCTCTTGTCTAATTGCTGTGGCCAGGACTTCCAGTACTATGCTGAACAGGAGTGGTGAGAGAGGGCATTTTTGTGTTTTTCCAGATTTCAAGGGGAATGCTTCCAGCTTTTGTTCATTCAGTAGGTTGTTGCCTGTGCTTTTTCCTCGATGGCTTTTTTATTTTGAAGTATGTTTCTTCAAAATCTGCGTTGCTAAGGGTTTTTAACAGGAAGCATTGTGGAATTTTATTGAAAATATTTTCTGCATCTATTGAGATGATCATGTGATTTTTGTTTTCAGTTCTGTCTATGTAATTAATTACATTTGTTGATTTGTGTATGTTGAACCCTCCTTGCATCTCAGGGATAAAGACTACTTAATTATGGTGGTGTTTTTTTTTTTTTTTTTTGATATGCTGCTGGATTCTGTTTGCTAGTATTTTGTTGAGGATTTTTGCATCTTTGTTCATCAAGGATATTTTCTTTTTTGTTGTATCTCTGCCAGATTTTTGTATCTGGATGATGCTGACATCGTTGAATGAGTTAGGGAGTTCTTTCTGTTCAATTTTTTGGAATAGTTTGGAATGGTACCAGCTCTTTTTTATACATCTGGTAGAATTCAGCTGTGAATCCATCCAGTCCTGGGGTTTTTCTGCTTGGTAGGCTTTTTACTACTGATTCAGCTTTGGAACAATTACTGTTCTGTTGAGAGATTCAATTTCTTCCTTTTTCAGTCTTGGGAGGTTGTATGTTTCCAGGAATGTATCCATTTCTTCTAAGTTTTCTGATTTGTGTGCATGGAAATGTTCACAGTAGTCTCTTATGGATTTTTATATTTCTATGAGGTCACTGGTAACATCCCCTTTGCAATTTCTCATTGTGTTTATTTGGATCTTCTCTATTTTTTTATTTATTAGTCTACTAGCAGTCTATCTATCTTATTTATTCTTCAGAAACTAAATTCCTGACTTTGTTAATCTTTTCTGATTTTTTTTTCCATCTCTATTTCTTTCAGTTCAGCTCTGATATTGGTTATTTCTTGTCTTCTGCTAGCTCTGGGATTGGTTTGCTCTTGCTTCTCTAGTTCTTCCGGTGTCATGTTAATCTGTGGACTTTAGATCTTTCTAACATTTAGAATTGGGTGTTTAGCACTATACATTTCCCTCTTGCCACTTTCGTAGCTGTGTCCCAGAAATTCTGGTATGTTGTATTTTGTTCTCATTATTTTCAAAAAGTTTCTTGATTTCTGCCATAATTTCATTATTTATCTAAAAGTGATTCAAGAACATGTTGTTTAATTTCCATGTAATTGTATGGTTTTCAACAGTTTTCTTAGTTTTGATTTCTATTTTTATTGTGTTGTGGCCTGAGAGTGTGGATAATATAATTTTTGTTTTTGTTTGGTTGTTTTTTTGAATTTGCTTTGGGTTGTTTTATGGCCAATTGTGTGGTTAATTTTACATCATGTGCCCTGTGCAGATTAGAAGAGTGTATATTCTGTTGTTTTTAGGTGAACAGTTCCATAGATGTCTATTAGTTTCATTTGGTCAAGTGTTGAGTTCAGGTCCTTAATATCTTTGTTTTCTGCCTTGATGACCTAATTGTAAGTAGGGTGTTGAAGTCTCTTACTATTATTGTGTGGTTATTAAATCTCTTTATAGGTCTCTAAAAACTTTCTTTATAAATCTGGGTGCTTCTGTGTTATATGTGCGTATATGGTTAGGATACTTAGGTCTTCTTGAATTGAATTCTTTCCCATTGTGTAATGTCTTTCTTTGTCTTTTTTGATCATTGCTGGTTTATCATCTATTTTGTCTGAAATTAAAATAACAATCCCAGCCTGTTTCTGTTTTCCATTTGTTTGGTAGATTTGTCTCCAGCCCTTTACTCTGAGCCTACAGGTGCCCTTGCATGTGAGATGGGTCTCCTGAAGACAGCATTCTATTGGGTCTTTTCTTTCAGCTATTGTATTGTTTTATTGCAATTCTTAAGATTTCTTAGATTGGATTTTGACTTTCTCCTGAATCTTGGTTATCTTCGTTTCCTATCCATATTCAGAATTCTATTTCTGTAATTTCAGTCATTTCAGCCTGGTTAAAAGCCCTTGTTGGTGAACTAGTGTGGTCATTTGGAAGAAAGAAGACACTCTGGGTTTTGAGTTATCAGAACTTTTCTTTTATTATTATTTTTATTTTTATTTTAAGTTCTGGGGTACATTTGCAGGATGTGCAGGTTTATTACATAGGTAATTGTGTGCCATGGTGGTTAGCTGAACCTATCAAACCATCACTTTGGTATTAAGCCCAGCATGTATTAGCTATTTTTCATAACGCTCTCCCTCCCCTGCACCCCACGTCAGGCCCCAGTGTGTGTTGTTTCCCTCCATGTGTCCATGTGTTCTCATCATTCAGCTCCACTTATAAGTGAGAAAATGTGGTGTTTGGTTTTCTGTCCCTGTGTTAGTTTGCTCAGGATAATGGCTCTCAGCTTCATCTATGTTCCTGCAAATGACATGATCTCATTCTTTTTTATGGCTGCATAGTATTCCATGGTGTATATTGTGAACTCCCAAAATCTGAGGGAGGTCTCATTTAATTTAGAAAGTTTATTTTGCCAAAGTTGAGGACATTCGCCTGTGATACAGCCTCAGGAGGTCCGGATGATATGTGCCCAAGGTGGTCAGAGAAGAGTTTGGTTTTATACATTTTAGGGAGACATGGGACATCAATTAACATATGCCAGATGAACATTGGTTCAGTCTGGAAAGGTGAGACAACTTGAAGCAAAGACAGGATGACTCAAAGTTGGGGGGGCTTCCAGGTCATAGGTAGATAAGAGACAAATGATTGTATTCTTTTGAATTTCTGATTAGCCTTTCCAAAGGAAGCAATCAGATATACATTTATCTCAGTGAGCAGAGGGGGGACTTTGAGTAGAACTGGAAGCAGGTTTGTTCTAATTAGTTCCCAGCTTGACTTTTTCCTTTAATTTATTGATTTGGGGGCCCTAAGATTTATTTTCCCTTCACAATATATACTACTTTTTCTTTATCAAGTCTATTGTTGACAGGCATTTGAGTTTATTTCATATCTTTGATATTGTAAATAGTACTGCAATGAACATATCTGTGCATGTATCTTTAAAATAGAATGATTTATATTTCTTTGGGTATATACCCAGTAATGAGATTGCTGGGTCAAATGGTATTTCTGGTTCTAGATCTTTGAGAAATAACACACAGTTTCCACAGTGGTTGAACTAATTTATATTCATACCAACAGTGTAAAAGCATTCCTATTTCTCTGAACCTCTCCAACGTCTGTTGTTTCTTAACTTTTTAATAATCACCATTCTGAATACCTTGAGATGGTATCTCATTGTGGTTTTAATCTGCATTGCTCTGATGATCAGTGATGTTGAGGTTTTTTTCATGTTTTTTGGCCACATGAATGTCTTCTTTTGAGAATGTCTGTTCATGTCTTTTGCTCACTTTTTAATGTTTTTTTTTTTTTTCCCTTGTAAATTTGCTTAAGTTCCTTGTAGATTCTGGATATTAGACCTTTGTCAAGTGGATACATTGGAAAAATTTGTCCCACTCTGTAGGTTGCCTGTTCACTGTGCTGATAGTTCATTTTGCTGTGCAGAAGATCCTTAGTTTAATTTGGCCTCATTTGTCAATATTTGTTTGTATTGAAATTGCTTCTGGCAATTTCGTCATGAAATTTTTGACCATGCTTATATTCTGAATGGTATTGCCTACATTTTCTTCAAGGGTTTTTATAGTTTTTGGATTTTACATTTAAGTATTTTTCTCCATTTTGGGTTAATTTTTGTAGAAAGTGTAAGGAAGGGTCCAGTTTCAATTTTTTTGCATGTGGTTAGCCAGTTCTCCCAGCACTATTTATTAAATAGGAAATCCTTTCCCCATTGCTTGTTTTTGTCAGGTTTGTCAAAGATCAGATGCTTGTAGATGTGCAGTCTTATTTCTCAGTTTTCTATTCTGTTCCATTAGCTTATGTGTCTGTTTTTGTACTAGCACCATGCTGTTTTGGCTACTGTAGCCTTGTATTATTGTTTGAAGTCAGGTAATGTGGTGCCTCTAGCTTTGTTCTTTTTGCTTAGGATTGTATTGGCTATATGGGCTCTTTTGTGGTTCAATGTGAATTTTAAAATAGTTTCTGCTAATTCTGTGAAGAATGTCAATGGTAATTTAATGGAAGTAGCATTGAATCTATAAATTACTTTGGGCAGTATGAAAATTTTCATGATATCGATTCTTTCTATCCATAAGCAAAGAATTTTTTTTTTTTAATTTCTTTGTGTCCTCTCTGATTTCCTTGAGAAGTAGTATGTAGTTCTCTTTAAAGAGGTCCTTCACTTTCCTTGTTAGCTGTATTCCTAGGTATTTTATTCTCTTTGTAGCAATTGTGAATGGGAGTTCATTCATGATATGGCTCTCCGCTTGTCTGTTGTTGGTGTATAGGAATGCTTGTGACTTTTGCAAATTGACGTTGTATCCTGAGATTTTGCTGAAGTTGCTTATCAGCTTAAGAAGCTTTTGGACTGAGATGATGGGCTTATCTAGATATAGGATTATGTCATCTGCAAACAAAGACAAATTGACTTCTCACTTCCTGTTTGAATACTCTTTGTTTCTTTCTCTCGCCTGGTTGCCCTGGCCGGAACTTCCAATACTATGCTGTATAGGAGGGGTGAGACAGGGCATCCTTGTCTTGTGCTGGTTTTCAAGGGGAATCCTTTGAGCTTTTGCCCGTTCAGTATGATATTGACTTGGGTTTGTCCTAAATGTCTCTTATTATTTTGAGGTATGTTCCTTCAATACCTAGTTTATTGAGAGTTTTTAACATGAAGAAATGTTGAATTTTATTGAAGGCCTTTCTGCATCTATTGAGATCATCATGTAGGTTTTGTCTTTAGTTCTGTTTATGTGAAGAATTACATTTATTGATTCGTATATGTTGAAACAACCTTGCATCCCAGGGATGCAGCCTACTTGATCGTGGTAAATAAGCTTTTTAATGTGCTTTTGGATTCAGTTTACCAGTATTTTGTTGAGAATTTTTTCATCAATATTCATCAGGGATATTGGCCTGAAGTTTATCCTTTTTTGTTGTTTCTCTATCCAGTTTGGGTATCAGAATAATGCTGGCCTCATAAAATAAGTTAGGGATGAGTCCTTCCTTTTCAATTGTTTGGAATCATTTAAGAAGAATGGGTATCAGCTCCTTTTTGTATTTCTAGTAGAATTCTGCCGTAAATTCATCTGGTCCTGAGGTTCTTTTGGTTGGTAAGCTATTTATTACTCACTCAATTTCAGTAATTGATACTGGTCTATTCAGGGATTCAACTTCTTCAGTCTTGGGAGGGTGTATGTGTCCAGAAATGTATCAATTTCTTCTAGATTTTCTAGTTTATTTGTATAGAGGTGTTTATAGTATTCTCTGATGGGCATTTGCATTTCTGTGGGATCAGTGGTGATAGCCCCTTTATTATTTTTTACTTTATCTATTGATTCTTCTCTCTTGTTTTCTTTATTAGCCTAGCTAGCAGTCTATCAATTTTATTAATTGTTTCCAAAACAGTTCCAGGATTCTTTGATTCTTTTTAAGCATTTTTGTGTGTGTTTGTGTTTCTCTATCTTCTTCCGTTCTATTCTGATCTTGGTTATTTCTTGCCTTTTGCTAGATTTGGTGTTTCTTTGCTCTTGATTCTCAAGTTCTTTTAGTTGTGATGTTAGAATGTTGATTTGAGATCTTACTAGCTTTTTGGTGTGGGCATTTAGTCCTATAAATTTTCCTCTAAACAATGCTTTAGCTGTGTCCCAGAGATTCTGGCATGTTGTCACTTTGTTCTCATTAGTTTCAAAGAACTTCTTGATTTATATACCCAGGAGTGACTCAGCAGCAGGTTGTTCAATTTCCATGTAGCTGTTTGGTTTTGAGTGATTTTCTTAATGTTGAGTTCTAATTTGATTGCACTGTGATATGAGAGACTATTCATTATTATTTCAGTTCCTTTCATTTGCTGAGGAGTGATTAACTTCCAATTATATGATCAATTTTAGAGTAAGCTCCATGTGGTGTCAAGAAGAATGTATATTCTGCTGTTTTGGGGTGTAGAGTTCTGTAGACACCTATTAGCTCCACTTGACCCAGAGCCGAGTTCAAGTCTTGAATATTGTCGTTAATTTTCTAATATTGAAACTTATGGTATGTTAAAGTCTGCCATTATTATTTTGTGGGAGTCTAAGTCTCTTTGTAGGTCTCTAAGAACTTGTTTTGTAAATCTGGGTGCTACTCTATTGGGTGCATATACATTTATGGTAGTCAGCTCTTCCTGTTGAATTGACTGCTTTACCATTATGTAAAGCCCATTTTTGTGTTTTTTGATCTTTGCTGGTTTAAAGTCTGTTTTGTCAGAAACTAATGATGTAATGCTTGTTTTTTTCTCTGTTTTCCATTTGCTTGATAAATTTTCCTCCATTCCTTTATTTCCAGTCTATGTGTGTCTTTGTTGGTGAGATGGGTCTTTTGAATACAACACACCAATGGTTCTTGACTCTTTATCTAGATTGTCATCCTGTGTCTTTTAATTGGGTCATTTAGCCCATTTACATTTAAGGTTAATATTGTTATGTTTGAATTTAATCCTGTCATCATGATGCTAGCTGGTTATTTTGCAGACTTGTTTAGGTAGTTGCTTCATAGTGTCATTGGTCTGTGTATTTCAATGTGTTTTCATAGTGGTTGAACTATTTTTCCTTTCCACATTTAGTGCTTACTTCAGGAGCTCTTGCAAGGCAGGCCTGATCATGATGAATTCCCTCAGCATTTGCTTGTCTGAAAAAGATTTTATTTATATTTGCTTACAAAGCTTAGTTTGACCAGATATGAAATTTTGGGTTGGAAGTTCTTTTCTTTAAGAATGTTATCTCTGCAAGCCTAATCTCTTCTGGCTTGTAGGGTTTCTGCTGAGAGGTCTGCTGTTAGTATGATGGGCTTCCCTTTGTAGGTGACTCGGTCTTTCTCTCTGGCTGCCCTTAAATTTTTTTCCTTCATTTCTACATGGAGAATCTGACGATTATGTGTTTTGGGGTTGGTCTTCTCATGGAGTGTCTTACTGGGGTTCTCTGGATTTCTTGAATTTGGACATTGGTCTGTCTTGCTAGGTTGGGGAAGTTCTCCTGGATGATATCCTAAAGTATGTTTTTCAAATTTGTTCCATTCTCCCCATCTTGTTAAGATACCCTGTTTAGTTTTAGGTTTGGTTTTTTCACATAATCCCATAGTTCACAGAGGTTTTGTTCATTCCTTTTCATTCTTGTTTCTCTAATCTAGTCTACTTGCCTTATTTCAGCAAGATTGTTTCTAAGCTCTGATGTCCTTTCTTCCACTTGGTCTATTTAGCTATTGATACTTCTGTTTATATTGTGAAGTTCTCATGGTGTGTTTTTCAGCTCCATCAGGTCATTTATGTTCCTCTCTAAACTGGTTATTCTGGTTAACAATTCCTGTAATGTTTTATCATGGTTCTTAGCTTCTTTCTTCTTTGCATTGGGTTACAATATACTCCTTTAGCTCAGCAAAGTTTGTTATAACCCAGTTTCTGAAGCTTGCTTCTGTCAATTCATCCATCTCAGCCTTAACCCAGGTCTGTGCACTTGCTGGAGATTTGTTGAAATCATTTGGAGAAGTGACACTCTGCCTTTTTGAGTTTTCAGTGTTTTTACATTGATTCTTTCTCATCTTCATGGGTTGATCTACCATTGATCTTTGAGGCTGCTGACCATTGGACTGTGTTTTTTGTGTGGTGTTTTTCATTTTTGTTATTGTTGCTTTCTGTTTGTTTTTCTTTCAGCAGTCAGGCCACTGTTCTGTATGGCTGCTGTGGTTTGCTGGGGGATCACTCCAGATTCTATTTCCTGGGTTCCTCCTACACCTGGAGGTATCACCAGTGGAGGCTGCAGAACCCAAGATGGCAACCTGCTTCTTCCTCTGGGAGCTCTGTCCCAGAGGGGGGACCAACCTGATGCTGGCCGGAACACTCCTGCATGAGGTGTCTGGAGACCCACATTGGGAGTTCTCACCCAGTCAGGAGGAATGAGTTCAGGAACCCACTCAAATAAGCAGTCTGGCTGCCCCTTGGTGGAGCAGTTGTGCATGACTGGGGGAATACTCCTCATTTGAGCTGCCCTGACTCTCCCAAGCTGGCAGGCAGAAAAGACTAAGACTGCTGACCTCAGATACCACAGCCGCCCCTTCTTCTAGGGGCTCATCCCAGAGAGGTCAAAGTTCTGTTCATAAATCCCTGGCTGGGGATGCTGAAAATCCCACAGGGAGGCCCTGCCCAGTGGGGAGGAATAGCTGGGGAAACTGGTTAAAGAAACAGTCTGGCCGTGGACTGTCACAGCTACTGTGCTGCGCTGTGGGGAATTGCTCCTGGCCCAAACCACTCCGTCTCACTGGTACCAGTGGCAGGGGAAAACGGCTGACTGGAACTGCAGTAATGGCAGCGACCCCACTCCCACCAGAACTCTGTCTTCTTAGATGGTCTCCAGCCTGCTGTGTTGGCCAGTGGGGATGCCAAGCGAGTAGGTTTTAGCTTGTGGGGTTCCATGGAAAAGGGTCAACTGAGCGAGGCTGCTTGGCTCCCGGGTTTCAGCCCCACTTCCACGAGAATGGATGGATCTTTTACCTCACCACAGTTCCCAGAGTTGGAGTATGCAAAGACTCTTGTGTCTTAGTGTCTGCTCAAGTGGCGCCTGTATGCTCCTGATCTACAGGTTGCAAAAATCTGTGGGAAAAGCATGGTTTCCAGGGCAGAATAGGACAATCCCTCCCAGGCCCCTTGGCGGGGGGAGGGAGCTCCCTTTGTCCCATAAACTCCTGGGTGGTTCCTCGCTCCATTTTGCTTTTCCTCACTGTCTGTGGGTTGTGCCAATTGCCTAGTCAGTCCCATTGAGAAAATCTGGGTACCTCAATTCACGATGCAGAATTCACTCACCATTTTCGTTCTTCTCGGTGGGAGTCACAGACTGGAGCTGTTTCCGGATGCTCCATCTTTTTTAAGTTATCAGAGTTCTTGTTCTGGTTCTTTCTCATCTGTATGGGCTGATGTTCTTTTAGCTATGATTTGAGAACAGTTAGCTGACTTTTTTTCCGGATGTTTTCAAAGGGCTGCAGCTTTGTGTGAGGCCTTTATTTGTAGCTGAATTTTTGTCCTTGGTTTCATGGGGGTGTGTTAGCAAAACACTTTTGATATTGAAGTTTGGGCTGTTATCCTGCAGATGGCATTTAAGCATAATAGCTGAGTGGGCACTTTAGCCATGTGGCTCCTCTGTATTTTCTCACAATGGGAGGCGTGCTCCTTCTCAGTGTTCTGACACTGTGGGTTCCTCTCCTACTTGAGTGCTAGCTATAGATCTTGGTTTGGCATTCCCAGGCTGCACACCATGGCCCTGGGGTGAGCTCAGGCTTTATGTTCCCCTCCCAGCTTGGAAGGAGCAGGGGAAGGAACCTTGACAGTGGCTGTGGCAGAGGGCCTTTCATTTGTCTCTTGGGGCTTCACCATCCCAAGAGAAACGCAGAGTCACCACCACTCTGCAATTGGCCCAGGAGTAGGATGGCTGCATTGTGGGCCCAAGCTGGGGAGCCCTGCCTGGTGATGAGTAGCAGGACCAAAGGGCTTATAGTGGAGACAAACTGACCTTTCCTCCTTTGGGTGCTATGGTTTGCTGGAGGTGTGGGTAAAACACTCAAGGTTTTTGCTCCTACACCAGTCTGAGTGCAGCAAGGACAGTACCACTGTATTGGCAGTGGCAGAGGGGCTTTTAGTTGCCTCCGGGAGCTCCACCTCAGAGAAACACAGAGTCTTTGCTACAGGGAATGCTCTGCCAGGGGTGGGGTGACTTTGCTATTCGGCCAAGCTGGGGACCCTGATATGATTCGGCTGTGTCCCCATCCAAATCTCGTCTTGAATTGTAGCTCCCATAATTGTGGGAAGGATCGGGTGGGAGATAATTAATCATGGGAGTAGTTTCCCTCATACTGTTCTCAGAGTAATGAATAAGTCTCAAGAGATCTGATGACTTTATATAGGTTTCCCCTTTTGCTTGACTCTCATTTCTCTGTTGCCTGCTGCCATGTAAAACATGCCTTTCACCTTCCACCATGATTGTGAGGCCTCCCAAGTTACATGGAACTGTGAGTCCATTAAACCTCTTTTCCTTTAAAAATCACTCAGTCTTGGGTGTGTCTTTATTAGCAGCATGAGAACAAGCTGATACACACCCCACTTAGTGAAGAATGGGAGTTTGGGGGCTCACAGAAAGGAGAGACTGGGCTCCTCTCTGTATGGTAACTGGGGTATGATGGAAGCATGAATGAAGTGCTCAGGTTCCTTGTTTCTTCTCCAGTCTGAGGTGTTCAGGTGCGGCAGGGTGTTTGTACTGGGGGCCCATGTTGAGAGACACTGCCCAGTGAGGAGAAGCAAGGATGGGGACTTGCATGGAGAACCGTTGGGCCACTTTTCCTAAGACAGTTGTTTTGTGCTGGGGGCCCACATTAGTCCCTAATTGCAGTACTCTCTCCAGAGCCTGAGGGCAACAGCGGCAATGGCTGCAGAGCAACAAAAATGGCAGCCTGCCTGCTCCTTCTGGGAGCTCATCTCTGGGAAATGCAGGGATGCTACTGGCCTGAGAGTCCAGGCAAGTGATGGCTGGGGTCCTAGGTTGGAAGGCCCTGCCCCGTGAGTAGTAGCAGGGTCAGGGACCCATGTGCAAAATAGTCTGGCTCTTTTTTCATAAGGCAGCTGTGCTGTGCCAGGGGTCCACATGAGTCCCTAATCACTGTGCCTCCTCCAGAGCCTGAGGGCAACCGGAGTGACGGCTGTGGAACTATAAAAATGGCATCTTGTCTGCTCCCTCTGGGAACTCCATCCCAGAGAAGTGCACAGCTGCTTCTGGCCCCAGAGTTCAGGCAGGATTGGGGTGGCCATGCTACAGCCCTAGGCTGGTGGGCCTTGTCTCCCAAGATGAAGTGGAGGTGAGGCCTTCAGTTTGTCCTCTGACTAGCTTCATGGATTCAGCTCCTATGTCAAGGGTGTACCAGGGATCCTAGCCTGGTGCCAGGGTACTGGCAACCCAGGGCTCCCAGAACTCTGTGTGTGCCTAAGTGGTAGCTCTGCCCAGCCTCCACATAGCTCTCTATGTTAGTCTGGAGGCCCTGGTTGAGGGTAGGTCATGGTGGATCTCTTGAGCCCAGGGTTGCAAAGGACTGAGGCAGAAGTGTGGGTCCCCGGAGACTCTCACTCACTTACTGCTTCCCCATGGTGGAGGTCCTGCCATTGCTCCATGACACTCCCTGGTAGGCAGCTGTTCTGTCTCACCCCTCTCCATTCTCCTAGGTTGTATTGCTTCCTTGGTGAATCCCAATGTCTCCACTTGCATGGTCTAGTTGAAGAGCTTGTGTTTACTTGCAACTCTTTCTTCTCTCCAGGAGAGTGGCACAAACCAGCTACTTCTAGTTAGCAAACTTTCACATTATTTTTAAATTTAGAAAAACAATGAGTAAATGAAGGAAAATATTAGCTTTTTAACTTCTTACTTTTTTAATTAACAAATATTTCAGGCAAATAATATTGTATCTCCACTTTTTCCCCTAAGTTTTGGGAGGTCAAAAATTCTATTCTTATTGTTAAGATTCTGATCATTCTGTTTACAACCTAAGTTCCAACAAATTAAAAAGAAAAAGGAAAATAAAAATGCCTTGCAAGAGTATGTATTCAACTCTTGTTGAATATCCCTAATTCTGTGAAATCACTTGTTGAGCTTAAAGTTCTCTACAGGATTATGCACTAAGATATTTTTTCTGCTTAAAGTCCTTCCATTTTCCTTTATACCTTGAAGCAAGAATTTAAGTTAGTGTTTGTCAGTCTCTCACTCTTAATGCTGCTATGAGCAGTGTTCTCCTTTGGTGTAATAGGAAAGATAATGATCAAGTTTCCCAACAAAGGCCAAAATAGCAATGGTTGAGCAAGATAAAATTTTAATGTTTGCTCACACTGCAGTCCAAATATAAGTAGCCTAGGGCTGCTATGAACATTCCTCAGTGTGGATATGACATTCTAAACTCTTGGATTCCATATTGTGGCCTAAAGTTGTTGCTTCAGCACCTTTCAAAAAGATTATTTTCTATTCATGGGAAACGTTGGAAGAAAAAGTAAAGAGCATGTCCCTTTTTATTAATGGTGTGACTCAGCTTTCATAAATACATTCATTTATAATCCATTGGCTGGTCCTCAGGTACATGATGATACCTAACTACAGGTAATCAGGCATATGTAGTCTTGGGTTGGCAACCAGGTACAACCCAAAATCTTGTGGTTCTCTATCTAAAGGAATAGAATCACATGAATAAAGGGGAACAAAAAGTAGCCTTTATCACAGCTGTCATTATTCATCTTTAAATTGATCTATCCCCAAATTGATCCATTAATCACAGTCTTCATTCTCAGTGATCATTGTAATTATTTGAATACCTAATTTCCCAGTACATTCTGTATAATGCTATCCCATAGAGAATATATATACAAATCTTGCTGAATACAAGTGATCTGTCTGAATGCAGCAAGATTTGTATATGTATTCACTATGGGATAGCATTATATTTTATATTATTCAAATAATCACATTTCTTTCTAATAATTATGAATTATATCCTACACTTAAAGTCTTTTGCCTACGTAGTTCTTTTTAATCAAAGAGATTTATTTGTAAGTAACAAAACCCAAATCTAGTTAACTGAAGAAAAACAAAAGATTTTGTTGAAAGTATAGTGAGTGGCTCAGATTATTGAAAGGACAGTGACCAGCAGACACTTGAGATGTTGTCTCTCTTACTAGGATGGTGCCAGTTCCTCTTATCTCTCTATTTGTTTTTTTTTTTTTTTTGGAGGCGGAGTCACTTCAAGTTCTGTCTCCTGGGTTCACGCCATTCTCCTGCCTCAGCCTCCTGAGTAGCTGGGACTACAGGCGCCTGCCACCACGCCCGGCTAATTTTTTTGGTATTTTTAGTAGAGACGGGGTTTCACCGTGTGAGCCAGGCTTGTCTCAATCTCCTGACCTTGTGATCTGCCTGTCTCGGCCTCCCAAAGTGCTGGGATTACAGGTGTGAGCCACTGTGCCCGGTCATTACCTTTCTATTTATTTGAATATGTTTTTGACTTTTAGGAAGAGATGACACAAAAATTGCTCAATAATATTGTTCCCTAGCCTCTCAGCGAAGTATTTTATTCTCGTTGAGCATCAGTTTTATATATTTAAGATTAAACTATTATTTTATTCCATGTTCCTTTGTGTATTTACCTTAGATAATTACTATGATACCAATTATAAGAAAGACTTAAAAATACTATTTTCTATGCCTGCCTAGTAATCAGTATTACAGAATTATTTAGTTTCTAATTCTTGCATTTCTGCTTCTTTTTTTTTCTTTTGGCTTATGTACAAAATTGTAAACTCAAGAGATTATTCATTAAGCCAAATTGTTATCTTCTAAACTGCATAATTCAGAGCTAATCACTTATTTAGCATTCTATAAGTACTCCTTTATTAATTGATAGTTGTACCTAAGTTTTTCAACTGCCACAGTTTTATGTTTTTCTCAGATTTAAAAGATAAGAAAGGGCAGGGCGTGGTGGCTCACACCTGTACTTTCAGCACTTTGGGACACTGAGGCAGCCAGATCACGAGGTCAAGAGATTGAGACCATCCTGGCCAACATGGTGAAGCCCCATCTCTACTAAAAATACAAAAATTAGCTGAGTGTGGTGGTATGCACCTGCAGTCTCAGCTACTTGGGAGGCTGAGGCAGGATAATCGCTTGAACCCAAGAAGCAGAGGTTGCAGTGAGCCGAGATCATGCCACTACACTCCAGCCTGGCAACAGAGCAAGGCTCCATCTCAAAAAATAAAAATAAAAATAAAAATAAAGAAGGAAGAAACTAATGTTATTATATAAACATCTACAAATCTATAACCCTCCATATGTCAATTTCAGTTGTTTGGGCAATGCTATGTGGAGTTTGTTAGTGAATGTCTTGATGCGTGTCTTGACTGATTAAGATTCAGTGGAAAAGTTTGCCTTGAGTAATTATGGTGATGGTGAGAGTATGGAAACATGTATGATTACCTAATAAAAGATTGGACATCTCAAACTGTCATAAGCAATAGAAAGCACTTGGGGGACTTGTTGAAATGCAGATTATATTTCCTAAATTCTGGGGTGGGACCCAAGATTATGTATTTTTAATTACTTGTCAAGTGATGTGGATGCTTCTAGTTCACAGGCTGTACTTTGAGTATGAACGTGATAAATGTTTCCCAATCAATTAAACCATTTCTCATGGAGAAGTTTTTTTTTTTTGGCTTATATAAATGAAGATTCATACATGCATGAATGCAACAACAAATATTTATTGACTCTTCCTGTGTGCTAGGCAATTTTCTAAATGTAAAAATACAGCCATGAATAAATAAGTCAAGTTCCTGTTCTTACGGGTTTTATAGATCTTACATTTGTGTGTGTGTGTGTGTGTGTGTGTGTGTGTGTGTGTGTGTGTGTGTGTGTTTAAGCTGTGGGAGTGGAGCAGCACAGGAGAGGAGTAAAATGGTAGAAATTAAACAAGTTACCAAATAAATAAGAACCTAAACAAAGGGTATCTTGTAATTGGACTATTTACCACAACTCCTATTATCAGTTTAGAAGCTAACTAAGTCATTTATTCAAATAAACAAGCTTGAGTTATTCTTTAGCAAATATAACATGCTGAATTGAGCAAAGAAAATACTAGGTATCCCTGAGATCTTTCTGGTCCACTTAGATCTGATTGTCCTGCCTGACATAAATCATACAACAACATCGATTCTGATATCAGGTGCCATAACTTTGTCCTAATGGATCAAATGAGTCAGCTGAATTAAAACAACTGTAATTGCTTCATGGGTTCGTCCTGCTTACTGCACAGGCAAAATCAATTCCCTGACATCACAGCATTGCAGTAGAGAAGGCGTTTAATTGACATGAGGCCAGCCCACTCAGGAAAACTGGATTTGTCACTCAAATCTGTCACCCTGAAGGCTCAGAGGCTAGGGTTTTTATGGACAATTTTATGAGCAGGGGACTGGAGAATGGGTGGTGCTAATTCATTGGGAATGAAATCATAGGGGTGTGGAAAACAGTCCTCAGGCACTGAGTCTGCCTCTGTGTGGGGTCACAGGACCAGGTGAGTCATGAGTTTTGGGTCTGGATTAGGTCAGTCTTAAAAACATCTAAAAAAAAAAAAAATCTTAGGTTCTACAATAGTGATGTTATCTATAGATGCAACTGGGAAAGTCACAAATCTTGTGACCTCTGGCCACATGAGATTTGTGAACTCTGGCCACATGACTCCTGAGCAGTAAGGGATTATAGAAACTACACTTACCTTGTGACCACTCATTAGTCTTACAAAGGTGGTTTCAGCTCCCAAAGAGGGAAAGGATCAGTTTTAAAGAGGGACAAATATCATTCTTGTTTAAAAGTTAAACTGTAAACTGAATTTCTCCTAAACTTACCTTGGCCTACTCTCAAGAATGGCCAAGGACAGCTTGGAGATCAGAAGCAAGGTGGAGTCAACTATGTCAGATTTACCTTATTGTCATCATTTTGCAAAGGTGATTTCACAATCACTAGTTTAATGGTTAGTCTAGACCTCACCCTTGCAGAGATAAACTGGCATATAAAGGGGTGTGTGTGTGTGTGTGTGTGTGTGTGCGCGCACGCGCGCATGCACGCACGCGTGATGTGTTTGTGTTTAAGCAGTGGGAAGGAAGTAAGGCAGGAAGAGAAAAATGGCAGAAATTAAACAAATTAGCAAACAAATAAGTACCAAAACAAATAGTACCTTGCACTGGGAATATTTATCCTAACTCCCTATCAGTTTAGGAGCTAACCTAGTCAATTATTCCTAAGCAAATAAACAAGCTTGAATCACTCCAGTTCCAGCTCAGGACTGTTTTTCACCATTACAATTAAAACACAGTAAGACCCTCACCCACACAGCCATCATATAAATAGGAGAACCCTGAAAAGTGGAAGAGCTTGGGAAAGAGAACTCAAACCTGAAGAGCTCCAAGACAGAATTCATCAAATGGGATTTCAACCAATCCTAAATAGAAGAACTTTGGATCAAATTAATATTTAAGCTGAAATAAAACTGATCAAACTAGAAATAAATGAGATACTGTTCACTGACAAGTCTAAGTGTACCTGCTACCCACGAAGGGTGGAAGCTCATAAAAATGAAAGAGAAGTGACAAAACCGTTACACATTTTTGCACATTTGATTTTAGTGTCAGCAGCTTAATGATTACATTATATAGCCACAGACTAAATCCTTAGACCCTTCTCTTTTGGTCCTGTTTTTTGTATCCTTCTACTACAGAGGACTTTTGTGATATTGTCACTCACCTGGACACTGATGCTGTGCAATAATAACAGAAAAAAATTACATGCATCCTTTGCTCTGGGAAAAAGTTGAATGCTCTTCATATCTGACCATAACCCAACTAAAATCTGAAGATCTTGGTGAATTCATTGCATAAAAATAAATTCAGGCTGGGTGCAGTGGCTCATGCCTTTAATCCCAGCATTTTGGGGGGCCAAGGTGGGAGGATCACCTGAGGTCAGGAGTTTGAGACCAGCCTGGCCAACATGGTGAAACCCCACCTCTACCAAAAATACAAAAAAGAAATTAGCCAGGCTTTGTGGTGTGTGCCTGTAGTCCCAGGTACTCAGGAGGTTGATGCAGGATAATTGCTTGAATCCACGAGGTGGAGGTTGCAGTGAGGTGAGATCATATCACTGGACTCTAGCCTGGGCAACAGAGTGAGACTCTGTCTCAAAAAAAGAAGAAAAAGAAAGAAAGAAAAAATTCAGTACAGTGGCTAGATGAGTGTAGTTACTGAAAGTGGATTTTCTAAGAGATGGTATTCCCTTTGAGTTCATTGTCTTTCCTGGACTACTTTACATCCTCACATCACAGTTATTATGCAACAGCACAAAATGAACAATCATTTTTTGCCCACTTGGCAGCCTTAGGGGGAAAATCATTTCCATGGAGTACACATAATTTTATTATCAGAAATGAAGGTAGCATTTCAGCCTGAAGTACCTCTCTCAGTTATTTCACTATTCACAGGTGCAATAAGGACAACTATGAGTAGGTCTTGTCTTCCATCTTTATGACTTGAAAAGTCCACTCTGATGTTGTCTGTCCCAGAAATAAGTGAGACTATTTCCCCAGAATGATTCCAATTTTCAAATTAAAAGCTAGAGACTCCTTCAATACAGTAGACAATTTTTCAGCTGAAATTAAAGTTTCAACTGAGTCTTTACTCAGGGCCTAATTTCTCTTCTTCTCCTTCTTCTTCTTCTTCCTCCTACTCTTCTTCTTCTTCTTTCTTCTTCTTCTCCTTCTCCTTCTCCTTCCTATTCTTCCTCTCTCTCTCTGCTTCCTTCTCTCTCTTTTCTCTTTCTTAAAATATTCTAGATACTGCCTAGTCGAAAAATAACTCCATCATCTTTAAGCACTTGAGTATAAATGAAATGAGTACAGTCAACTATCCATATCCATGGCTTCTGCATCCCTAGATTTAATAAACATGAATCAAAAACATGTAGAAAAAATAATTTTGTCTGCCTTGAACATGTACAGATGTTTTCTTGTCATTATTCCCTAAACAATACAACAACTATTTATATGGCATTTACATTGTATTAGGTATTATAAGCAATAATCTAAGTGATTATACATGATGATTTAAAGGTGAGGATGTAACTAGCTAGAGATTATTTAAAGTATACAGGAGAATGTGCGCAGGTTACATGCAAATACTGTGCTATTTTAAATGAGAGACTTGAACATCTGCAGGTTTTGGCGTCTTCAGGAGGTCCTGGAAACAATCCCCCATGCGCACAAAGGGACACTGTAGCCTAATGAGTATATTATATTTTTACAAGACTATATACACTGGCCATTTTGGAAATTTGTTTTAAAAATCTTTTTTCTCTCTAGTTTGTTCTTTTCTTCTGTACCTCTGAAAGAAGCTGTATTCTTTACATTATTTATTTTGCCAAGAGGGATGACATAGAAGGGGCCCCTTGGCACAGACTGTTAAGGAAAGGTGGTCAAGGCTAAACACTATTCAAGATAAAGAAGAATTTTGAAAGGTTAAAAAAATTGGAAAATATACATTCTATTATTGATGTGAAATAGATTTTTTTATTTGGAGAAAAAAAAGGAATTGGCCTTGATGGCAGAAAGGAAATGTTAAACTCACAAAAGTCAAATGAATGCTTCTTCTAAAGTTGAAATAATGTAATTATCAATCATAAAGTGCCCTACATTTTATATCCTGTTACAATTTCTAAATGCTTCCCCATATGTTTTGATATAATTTGTCCTCATAAATATCCTTGTGAAGGAGGGTGGGGAGTTATTAATTTTCTCTGTTATTCTCAGAGGCAGCCCCAAATCCTTGCTGAGTATATTAAATATGCATAACTTCATTTTTCATTCCCTGACTGATTCCAGAGTCAATATCTTAATATTGCTAAAAGAAGTTGCCTTCCTTAAACTAAGTCCTCTGTGATACAGGGAGAATATTTATAAGGTAATAAGTAAAGCATTTGTATGAAGAGGAGCCCAGGCATTATGAAAAAAAGTATTTCACATTTATTGTATATCTTTAATTATTGGAAGGGGAATGTTTCCACTAGGTACCTAGAAATATTTCCCATAAAATAGTGATACATGCTTTCATTAAAATACGTTTTTAAAATCAAGTTTTTCTGCATTCTAAGATTTAACTGTTGCCTACAAGATAAGACTCTGAGTCTCTTGCAGACTCAGGAAGGGCTTGCTTCCCAAATACGGAATCTGTGAAAGAGAACACCAAACCGTGTATCAGAGGTGATGATCTCTTGTTGTGCACCAAGCCCTGGAATGGAAGTCAGAGCATCCGATGAGGGTAGTAAGCTTCACAAACAAATGCAAGCTCAGAATTAGGAGAATGGAGTTAACTGCATTGAATTCCAAGTCACACAATGTTAAAATAAACCCTGGGAAAATGAAAATGACATTTTTATAAGGAGCAATGAACATGGCTCTTCCTTCTAGGAGGAAGTCAAGGAAATAAAGACAAAGAAAAACAAACAAACAAAGCCAAGTAGGTATCTCCATACATCTCTGTGATACTTATTGTTTAAGACTATCATGAAAACATTTCATTACTCAGACAGAGTCATTGTTTGGGAAGTAAGTCTTTACAGATTTTTGTGTTCCATGCAAATGTACATACACATATATTGCAGCCATCCATTTGAATATATATATATATATATAGTGCCCTACATTTTATATATATATATGAAATGATAGAAAATATATATATTCTATCATCTCAATATCCAAGACAGTGCTGTCTAGTAGAAATATGTGAGTCATAATTTAATTTTTATTTAATTTTTATTTAACCCACATACCCATAATGCTATAGTTTTAATATACATAATAAACATTTAATAATATATGATTATATATTGTAGTATGTAATCGGCATAAAGGTAATATCTCATATTCTTAAAGATGGAGAAAACTAGGACAATTTGTGGCATTATTTATTTCTATATCTATGAAAACCCAAAACCAAAAACAACCAGGTCTATACCTTTTGAACCTAGGAATAACGACATGTTCATTTCATCCATCATGTGCATGTATTATGGAAAAATGTGAAAAATAGTTTTCCTTATCTTTATTCTTTTGGGTAATTAATACCTGAAACACAAGTCAAGCACAAGTCAAGTTCTAGTAGCAACAAAAAATTCCTTGGCAATATTAAATAAATTGGAAAAGAATTGGTTATTTGATGAAAGTTACTCCTCAATTTTTGTGTTATGAGCCATGCTTGATAATTATCTTCATACACATATATTTGCCCGAAGGTACAACAAAATCATTGGAAATGCAAGTCATGTGAAAAGAGGGATTTGCATAGAAATAAGAGTATAGCTTGGTCTAAGATATTTGGCCACTATCTTAAGTTCTTACTCAGCTACCTTTTTCCTGCAGTTACCTGAGGACATTAAGATGCATGTAGGAGACAATAGTTCCTGAAGGAATATGTATCCAGGCATTCAGAAGTTTAATCCTAGTGATGTTCTGGAATGAGAAGACTTGAGTATATGTAAGTATAGGTGCTCATGCTAAAGAAAGGAATAAAAACAAGTCAGTTCCTCCCTAACCAGTAGAGACAGGTACAATCCTGTGTCTTTGTAGCCTGTGATAAAAAGACATGTTTGTGAGTGCATGCATGGCTATGAGGAGGGTATTAAAACCCTTCCCCCAACACATCCATAATGCCTCGTGTTCTGTCAAAGTTCCTTTCTCAACCTCTTGAGAAAACAAGTCTTTCCCGTAGCAGAAGCAAGAAAGGTAATCATCTACATGAAAACATTCAGGAAATGTACTTAATGCATTTCATTTTGCAAAGTACGAAAGTTTATGAATTCCATAACAGTTAATAGAAGCAAGTCGTTAACAAAGCAATGATTTAGTCCTTTAGTCATTCTGCCAAATCAGGCAACTTATTTTTACAAATTATTTTGTTCTCTTTAATAAAAAAAATGCCATGTAAACAAAAACACTGCTGTCACTCAAATGGACAAGTCAATGTTCAAGTCACACACCTGTTTTGGCAGTACTTGGTCCAGATTTATTTTACCTTGTTCAAATACAGAAATTAGGAGGTGATGTATTAAGTACCGTAGAAATCGGAAAGAGGAGGAAGGAAAGATCAGTATTGAAAAGACTTTAAATTGTTAAAAATGAACCACTTCAGTTTCCAGAGGAAAACTTTGATGTAATTGATAGGCTTTCTACGTGCAAAGTGAGATTAACTCCATAAAAGTGGTTCAGAAAGTCACCAGAGGAAAAGGGTGAAAAGAAAAGGAAGAAAGATAAATTACCAAGACAAAAAAGTGGTGGGCAAATGGAGAATGATGGGACACGGAAAATTTTCTATACACTAAAATGTTCACAGAGTTTATTTGTTGTTTGTGCAGTTACAGTGAATTTTAAAGCTTAGCTTTATTTTTATATATTTTCTAAAATCCCTGTAGTGCATGTGAAATAACTGTATAAAACAAAAAAATTTTAAATGGTATGAAATTTAAAGAAAAATTTAAATAAGAATAAAAAGTTTTGAAAATATACAAAAACATTATAAAATAATGGGTCTCCAGAATTAATGATTTCACTTACTTCATGTAAATTTTTAGAAAACAGATTATTCTAAAAATACACAAAACAAGAACAATATAGCACAACCTAATGTGTGTTTTGAACCTAATTTATATTTATAACAAAAGATAACTACAACAAAATGTTAATGAATGTATCATATTATAAGTCAATATTCTGAAAATATTTACTAGGAAAGAGAATCAAATATTTCTGAATGTCATTTACGTAACATTAAGTAGAATGTAATACATAATATAACAGGTTGTCACTATATAAGAAACTCTAGTCTAGATTATTATAGACTAGAAGTGTTGCCCACTTCCCTAAAAAAACACAAATAAACAGTATTTTACTTTTTTTACTAAAAATTTACTAAAATTTTAAAGTAGTTATAGCTTTCTGATACATGTATATATGTATGTATATATAGATATATACGTATATTATTGTGTGTACATATGTATTTATGTATATTTTATCTGAATATCTTTGCAGGCTCTTTGGTATAGCCTTTTAAATATTAGTGCTATTATTTTCTCCTATTGCATGAACTAGATTCTCTGGAAAAAAATTAGGAGTAATGTAGGTATTATTTTTAATAGAAACACAATTTATGGTATTCTATCCTTAGGGTATTAATTATTTTAAAACTATATATCATTATTATAAATAAAGTCTTCTCTGTTACTTTTCCATAAAAATACTAGTAGCTATTTTTTATTGTATCAAATATCTATTTAACATTTTAAGAAGATTATATATATTTTCTAGTTTCTTTACATGTTGATGTAATGAATTATGTTTATAGATTTCTCAACAATAAGAAGAGCAACTGCAATGATAATAATTTAAATATTTTTTCTGGTTTAAACTTTATTTATACGCACTCTATTATTCTTAACCTGCCATCTTACCTCTTTCAGAAATATTATTAGATTGTTACAACATTTAGAGGCTTTATATTATTTTTAGAGAAAGCATGTTCTTTGCTTTTGTGAGGCTTTCATTCATTCACTGTCTCTCTCTCTCTCTCACACACACACACACACACACACACACACACACACACACACCTCTGCATCTACAGCTGCCCATCCATCCTGCAACTTTGCACCCAGGAAACTGCAGCCTCTTTCTTCCCTGGAGCTGAAAATTCTTGTGGGCATCAAAGGACAAGGCACTTGGAGTCAATCCACGAATGTGATTATCACTCTAACAATGTAACTACTAGAGATTTCCTGTATATAGACAATTCTTTCTTTACAGGGCTATAGTCAGTTCTCTGTTTTTTTAAGTATGTTCATGAATAATTTTTAGCAATAACTCACTAATAGAAGCAAAATTAGGTAGAATTTGCAATATAGCTTTATTTATAAAATATGATTCTTCCTAAATTTCTGACTTTATTTTAAAATATACTAATTTTATAATAAAAATGCCTTCCAAATAGCTTAATATAATTACTATTTAATTTGAAAAGCACATACATTAGCTAACTACAAAGCAAATATTATAAAATGTATGCATTTGACAAAGGGAATAATTTATTAATGCTAGAGGAAAACTATGGCAGTATGATAAAAAGGAAAGGTAGAAATAATTTTAAATCAAGTCTGTTTCATTTAACTACCTTGCTCCTTATAAAAAAAATTCCAACTCACAAACACTGTTTTTCTGATTATAAATAATTGAGTCCTCTGCAGCTGAAATGACTAGGGAAACTCACAGATAGAATGATTAAACCCAATTTCAGTTTATGATCATGAGACATTAGCTCACCCTTAATGCCTTTAGGCAGCCACACTAGGAGTCCCTGATCCACTCACACTTCATTCTTTCTCTTCTCTCACAAACTATTTCTCACCTCTTGTTTTCTGTGATTTAAGCCTAATACCTCTTTATCCATCTTCATTCTCCTTTGATGCCCTTGCTTTCTGCTTCACTGTAAACTTAACTGAAGACAGGGGAAGAGCAAACAAACACCTCTCCCAATACCAACCCTGATCCACCACCTGGACCCAGCCCCCATTATCTCTCTCATGAATTCCTATAAAGGTCTTCCTGGCCGGGCGCGGTGGCTCAAGGCTGTAATCCCAGCACTTTGGGAGGCCTAGACGGGCGGATCACGAGGTCAGGAGATCGAGACCATCCTGGCTAACACGGTGAAACCCCGTCTCTACTAAAGAATACAAAAAACTAGCCGGGCGCAGTGGCGGGCGCCTGTAGTCCCAGCTACTCGGGAGGCTGAGGCAGGAGAATGGCCTAAACCCGGGAGGCGGAGCTTGCAGTGAGCTGAGATCCGGCCACTGCACTCCAGCCTGGGCGACAGAGCGAGACTCCGTCTCAAAAAAAAAAAAAAAAAAAAAAAAAAAAAAAAAGGTCTTCCTAACTGCAAGCTTCTCTAACTTGTTTTCCCAAGTATGCCAACTGGTATGTTAGGGAACTAACCTAATTACTGTATCAGAACAGACTCGTTAGGTGGTCCTATGTCACACAGAGGTTCAGTTCTGAATACAGCATGGTACCATCTACTGGGATTTTGGCACACGGGGTCAGGTGCAGGAAGGATTGGATTCCTGTGGTGTCTCTACAAACAGAAAGAGAATAGCAGATGTCCCTAGGGCCAGATGCAAGAAACAAGCATACATACAGACTGTCAACTTTAAGATACTCGCCCTTGAGAGTCTCATTTGGCTTCTTGTCATCTCGGTAAGGTTTTGGCAGTTTATAATCAATGGCCCTAGAACTGTAAACGTTCCAGATGTGTCCAGGTTCCTAATATATTGACACTTGGGCATGTGCCAAACCTATATCTGTCTTTCCTAGCTATCCAGCATCCATAAATCAAAATATTAAATACCTGCTGTGTAGCAGATAGACAAAATGTGCTCCCTAGTTTTACATATCCAAATCACCAAGCTGACTAAAAAACACAAGTCTTCTAAGATAAGGAAATGGATATATTGTGGAAGAAAATGTACTTTATTGTAATTGGAATTAATAAAGAAAACGAAGACCATAGTTCCTTAAGCTAGTAATTCATTCTAATTTTGATTATATACATATATTTCCACAAAACCGTAAAGTACTTTGCGCTGACCAATGCCAGTTTTTTTTTTTACTTTACATTGAACCAAACTATTAGACAGACTTCCATGTATTTTAAACATGATTAATACTGCCTTCAGAAAACTGTATCAGTGTAATCCACCACATAGTATATTTAAACTCTCGTGATTCAAATGACTTTTTATATGAGCACCCTGCTGTGACATTATCAAGATGAGCCAGGCTTTAAAAAAAAAATAACAATTCTTTTTTAGCCACAGTTTATGACAGAAAAGAAAGGAAATAAAGGCATTGATCATGCTTTAATTGGTTGGCACATTCCATTTGATTGCCATTTCTCAAGATGATGACAATGCCCTTTCCTTTTTGCTGATCTGTCAATATGATTTTTGAATGTTGCAAATTACTCAAAGGAATTTGACATCTAAGAAGATGATGAAAAATTATCTTTCATCCAGATGTAATGTTCTTACAATTCTGAAGAACTGAGAATTTCAAATGTGTGCTTAAATACCTAAGCCTGGTGTCAGCATCACAGCCACCTCTGAATTCAGGAATACTATGGGTCACAAAATCTCTATAGTCTATGCATATTCTATTTTTGATTGTTTTATTTTTTTCAATTTATCTGTCTTTCTCTGATTTCTCTCATTCTCTGTGTGTGTGTGTCTCTCTGTCCCTTTGACTATCTTTTTTTTCAGTTACCCCTACTACTAAAGGCTTAAGTTGCCTTCACACTTTAAAAAATTTGCCCACATATACAGTCTACCTGGAAAAATTGTAAAATGCACCTGCTGGCTCTGATGGCTAAGGGCCCCCCTCTGGACTCATCATTTCATCCTCTCTCTGCTAGGCCCTCTTACTAAAACTGGATTTCAAATTTGAGATTTGCTTTTTTATATTTATATCTTGGTTACGTACTCCATCCAAATTTAGTTTTCCTTTTAATCCTAGATTTTGTTTCCTGGGTTAATTTTGGCACCATGATCTGCAGCCTGTCCTTCCCTGGTTCCAGTCCTTCTCTTCTTGACTATTCTTTAAAAGAAAAGAGTATGAAGGAAAAAAATGAAAGAAAATAAAATGATACTTAAGGCAACAGCTTCTTTCTGTGTATATTGGCATAGAAAGGAAGGTAGATCTCAGATTGTGGAAAACCTTCATTGCCAAAGCATATAACCAAAGAGGTCTATTAAAACTTTTGTAATTAAGGCAGTAAAATGTTGAAAATGATATTTCTTGAAGCTTAATTTGACAAAAGTGTACAAGAGGGATTAAAGGAAGATAATGCTGAAAGAACAGAACTCAGGAGGCAGTGTGATGTGTAAGTGTGCTTCATAACCGAGTGGAATCAAGAAGATGGAATTTCTTTTCTCCTATTTGAGTAAATGTATTCAATATCCTAAGCCCAATGCACTAGGAAAAAGTGCTTTGATTTACAAGTAATTATTGAATTTTCCTCAAGTTCATTTGTCTTGACTTACAGCTCTATATTTGCAAGACAGTGATTATTTTTTGAGAATTGTTTCCCAGGATTCTATTTGCACATGTGTGCTTATAACTCCTTGAATTTTCCAGTCCTATGAGCATGGAGATATATTTTGATAACCACACCACATGCAAATAAATTATGTCCCCCCTTGAAATTATTTTATGAAGCTCAAATAATTAGAAAATGATTGCTGTTTAAGATTTACATGTATGTTCTTTACTTTGCTGTGAATTATATATCTCTCTTAAATTTAGAAAGTTTAAAAACTACTGCAAGTCAAAAAGAGCAGTAAATTTGATTTCAGAGTGTACACATGAAACATAATCAATTCTTTGTTCCACATCGTTGCTCAATGTGATAAAATAGGAAAAAAATGAGCTTCGAGAGAAAGGCCAGTATTTTAGTTTTCTATATAACTACTAAATTTAGTATATTTTAGAAAATATGAATACCAAGTGCAAAACATATTTCATTTACCGACATAGTATCAGAGGATATATTTCAGAATTATAATAGCTTAATATGGAAGTGCTATATATTCTTAACACATGTTAGCTAGAGTTGTGGACTTGTTACTTGATACCTTGCAGAACTATTTGGTAATGAAATGTGTCATTTCCAAATAGGAATGGAGTGAGAAAAACACTGAAAAATTATTAATATCAACACTTTGTTTTAAAAGAGGCAAAATAAGAATGAAAGAAGTTAATTTATTTACTCAGTGTCTCCTGAGCTTGACATCACTGAACTAGGACTGGGGCTAAGGTTTCCCAACTGAATTCATTCCAAATTTTACTCAAGGGAATCTTCCTTTAATTCTGGATGGCATTCCTTATGTCTTTCCTGTGAAAATTCAGGTATGTTTTTTAAGGTTTAAATATGACACCAGAATACAAGTTTCGACAATCCCTATGCACAAATATTACCTTGAAAAAGGCACAAATATTTTCTTCTCCAATGCTGATGATGTGTTTTCTTGAGAGCCTCACTAGCATGTGTATGCATATGTACACGATATTTCCACATTTCAAGTAGCACTTTTAAGTGTATGATTATATAAGTATACACAATTTTGCTCTACACATTCAGCTCTAATTACAAAAGAACTTGGCTCATTTTTCCTAGTGAAAGTAAAGAAAATTAGAAGAAACCCTTATATTTAATTTAAATAACAAAACAAAATACTGTTGAGCAACATTATAATAATAATAATTATTATTTTTTTGAGACAGAGTTTTGCTCTTTTGCCCAGGCTGGAGTGCAACGGCTCTATCTCGGCTCACTGCAAACTCTGCCTCCCCGGTTTCAAGAGATTCTCCTGCCTCAGCCTTCCGAGTAGCTGGGATTATAGTCGCACAGTGCCACTCCCGGCTAAATTTTGTATTTTTAGTAAGGATGGTGTTTTGTCATGTTGGCCAGGCTACTCTCGAGCTCCTGACCTCCTGTGATCAACCCACTTCAGCCTCCCAAAGTGCTGGGATTATAGGCGTGAGCCACTGTGCCCAGCCAACATAATTATTTTTTAAAATAAAGTAACGGAGTTTAATTTTTTTAATTTACATTTTTAAATAGGAAAATATAACCACGTTTTTCAGTTTCACAAAAGTGTTATCTATTCTCATGCTAACATATGTTTTACAATTTGAAAAAATGTTTTCTAAACTAAATAAATGTTATAATGTTAGCAGGAGTAGGTAGCACTAAATCTATGTAAGCTTCTATAAGCACATGAAAAATACAACAGTTAGAACATTTATTAAAATAAAAACACTAATACAACTAACATTTTAACCATCCAGTCATGTGACATCAACATCATCTTACACACGAGATTTTGAGGAGATAGGTGACATTGCCCAACATTTTATGTTGTTGAATTTGGCAGTAAATATTATCGGGGAGGCTAATATCCAAATATTTATCTAAACTCCCTCTTAAAATGATTTTTTCCATGACAAATTTAGTCTGAGTATCATTTTTTTAAGAGATGGGTCTTGCTATGTTGGCCAGGGTGGTCTCAAACTTCTGGCCTCAAGCAATTCCCCTGTCTCAATCTCTCAAAGTGCTGGGATTACAGGCACAAGCCACCACACACCTGGTTAATGTCAAACTTTTTTTTTTTTTTTTTTTTTTTTTTTTTTTGCCAGAGTCTTGCTCTGTCACCCAGGCTGGAGTGTAGTGGCATGTTCTCAGCTCACTGCAACCCCTGCCTCCCAGGTTCAAGCAATTCTCGTGCCTCAGCCTTAAGTAGCTGGGATTACTGGCTAGCGCTTGCACGCCCAGCTGATTTTTGTATTTTTAGTAGAGACGGGATTTCGCCATGTTGGCCAAGCTGGTCTTGAACTCCTGTGAACTCAAGCAAGTTACCCACCTCCACCTCCCAAGGTGCTGGGATCACAGGCGTGAACCACCGTACCAGCCCAAACTTTAAAAATACCTCCTACATGCTCATAACTCCCACATTAAAATGTTCACCTGGGACTTCTTTTTTGTTTTCATGCTGAGCTCTTATATGTTAGCAAATATTTCATATCTTCACTTGGATATCTAATGCAAGGACTGACAGACTTTTGCTGAAAAGAATAAATAGTAAGTATTTTAGGCTTTGTGGGTCATATTGAGCCTCTTCACATGTTCTTCTTCAATTTTTCCCACCCTTTAAAAATGGTTCACATGGAATATAGAAACAGGCCTTAATTTTCTGACTCCTGATCAAATCCACTTCTGTCCTATAGAATTATAATGTGAACTACAGATGTAATTTTAAATTTTCTAGTGATTAATTTTAAAATTTTACTTAATCTGATGCATCCAAAATATTATTCTGTTGACTTGTAATTCAATATAAAATTCAATATAATTATATTCTATATAAATTATTAATGAGATATTTAAGATATTTTACATTCTTTTGTTTCTACACTGTTTTCAAAACCCAGTGTGTATTTTTCTCTTATTATTATCTTAATTTTAATCATTCATATTTTGAGTGCTCAATAGCTACATATGGTTAATGGCTACTGTATTGGACAGCATAGGTTTAATCATTTAAAACTTAACTGTGTTTAAAACTCTTGATTTTTCTCTGTATATATGACTTATGGTCTCCGTTGACTCAATAAAATATGATCCTTCCTAAGCCACAACATGAAGATATACTATTAATCTCACCTTTAGTATTAATCCAGTATCAAGTTCTACTGATTCTGCCTCCAAATAGAAAGCTAGACTCACCGTACCTGACTGCATTTCTCCAGTCTCTCTTCCAAGATCCTGACAACACTCATCTAGACCACTACAGCGGCCATACTTCTACATCTGTTCTCTCTAATTTTTCCCACTGTTATTCTGTTACTTAAATCTACATCATACTAGGTCACCCCTCCACTTCAGACTTGAAAGTAGCTCTCAGATTTTTTTGTTGAATCTTTAAGCTGTTCTTTATACCTGATCATGTTACAGAAACATTCTGATTCATGATTTAAGCTTTTCTACATATGTGGTCATGTCACAGAGATGTTTGTACTTCTTTCTTTCTAATTCGGATTCTTTGCTTTTCATTTTTCTTGTCTACTTGTTCTGGCTGGGACTACCAGGCTTCCATGGACGTTCTATGTTGAATAGAAGTGGGTGGCAAGACTGGAAATCCTTACTTTGTACTGGATCTTAGAGAAAAAACGTTAAAGTTTTTTACCATAGATTATTGTGGATATTAGCTGTGAACTTTTAAAATATGGCATTTATTGTGTTAAGCTATTTATGTATCCATTTTCGAGATTTTTGATCATGAAAGAATGTGGAATGTTGTCAAATGCTTTTTTTGGCATCTCTGGAGATGATTATGTGGTGTTTATCTCTCATTTTGTTAATGTAGTGTGTAACATTGATTGATTAGAATATATTGAATTATCATTTCATATGAGGGATGAATCCCAGTTGATCATGGTGAATAATCAGTTTAATGTGATGATAATTCTGTTTGCTAGTAATAAAGATTTTTGCATCTATGTTCATTAGGAATACTGACCTATAGTTTTCTTTTCTTTTACTGTCTATATTCGGCTTTGATATTAGGGTGATGGTGGTACTGAGAAATGAATCTGGAAGTGTTCCCATATACATATATATATGTGTGTGTGTATGTGTATATATATATATATGTTTTACAAATTTAAGAAGAACTGGTATTACTTTTTTGCATGTTCAATCGAATTCACTTGTGAAGCCATCTAATCCTGGGTATTGCTTTGTGGGGAGGTTTTGATTACTTGTTTAATCTCTTTATTTGTTATTGATCTGTCCAGGTTTTCTACTTCTTTTTGATCCAGTATTAGTGGGTTTATGATTCTAGATTCTATAAATTTATTCTTTTCTTCTAGGTTTCCAATGTGTTGGTTATATAATTGTTTATGATCGTCCCTTGATTAGTCTTTTAAATAAACAAATGCAGTAAAGTTGCAGGACATGAAATCAATATACAAAAATTGGTGGCATTTCTGTATACTAACAAATATATGAAAAGTAAATTAAACAATGAATTCACAAAGTTTAGCAACATAAGTAATAAAATTCGTAGGAATACATTTAATGAACGGAATGAAAATTTGTGCACTTAAAACTATAAAGCATTGATGAAGGAAATTAAAGAAGACACAGAAAATGGAAATTCATCCTTTATTAATGGGCTGGAAAAATTAATATTGGGAAAACATCCTTACTGTCCAAAGTGATGCATGCTTTACAGAAATAGAAAAATACAATATTAAGAGTTATATCACACCATAAATACCCAAAGTACAAAGAAATTGTGGACAAGAACAAAGATAGAGGCTTCAAACTTTCTGAATTCAAAGTATTACAAAACAATTGTAATTAAAATGATATGGTATGGGCATAAGAACAAGAATAAGACGAATGGAAAGGAATACAGAGCCCAGAAATAAATCCACACAGTTATCGTCAACTGATCTTCATGTGCCATGAGCACAGAGTAGGAAAAGAATGGTCTCTCCAACATAAGGAATTAGGAAAACTTGATATTTACATGCAAGAAAATAAAATTGGACTCTTAATCATGCCGTATACAAAAATTAACTCAAAGTGGTTTAAAAATGTAAATATAAGATCTAAAACTATGGAACTGCTAGAAGAAAATGTAAGATAAATCCTCCTTGACATTGGTCTTGGCAATAGTTTTTTGGCCATTACACCAAAAGTGCAGACAACAAAAGCAAAAATACACAACTGGAATTGTATAAAATTAAAACACTTCTGCATAGTGAAGGAAGCATTCAACAGAGTAAGAAGATAGTCTACAAAATGGGAGAAAATATTTGCAAACATGTATGTTATAAGGGGTTAATACACAAAATTGTTTAAGGAATTTATATGACTCAATTGCAAAGAAAACTAATCTTGTTTAAAAATGTGTAAAGAACCTAAATGAACATTTCTCAAAAGAAGATTTATAAATGGCACAAAAGTACATAAAAAGGTGCTCACATCAGTAATCATCAAGGAAATGCAAATCAAAACTACAATGAGATATCACCTCATATCTGTTAAAATGACTATCACCTAAAGGACAAAGATAAATGTTGGCAATGATATAGAAAAATGGGAACCCTGGTACACTGTTAGTAGAAATGTAAATTGGTACAGCCATCATGGAAAATAGTAAGAAGTTTCCTCAACAAATTTAAAATACAACTACCATATGATCTGGCAATCCCACTTTTATGTGCATATCCAAAGAAAATGAAATCAGTATATTGAAGAACTATCTTCACTACCATGTTTATTTCAGCATTATTCACGATAGCGAAAATACAGAAACAAGCTTTCTGTGTATCTGCAGAAGAATACATAAAGAAAATTACACAGAAACATACATACACACACACACACACACACACACAATGAATATGCATCCTTAAAAGAGAAGGAAATCTTGCCATTTGCAACAGTATGAATGAACCTGAAAGACATTATGCTAAGTGAAATAAGACAGATACACAAAGACAAATACTGCATGATTTCACTTATATTTGGAATCTAAAAAAGGAATAGAATAGAGTAGAAGACTGGTTTTCAGAAGCTGGGGGTTGGGGCTAAAGGGAAAATATTGGCCAATTGGTGAGAAGTTTCAGTTATACAAGATAAATTGAGGAAGGTGGCAGGACTAGACTCTGGAGTTGGGGCTCAAACTCCAGACCAAACTGAAGACTAGCTGAAATTGGAAGAGGTGAAAGCACCTCTGCATAAGACATGCCAACCAGTGGCATATCAGTTTACAATTGCCATGGCAACACCCAGAAGTTACCACTCCTTTCCAATTGTAACAACTCAGAAATGTCGAACTTTTCCTAGAAAATTCTGAATAAACTGTGCCTTAGTTTGCATGTATTTAAAATTATATATAAATATGACTGCAGTACTCCCTTTCAGCTGCTGCTCTGGGCACACTGCCCATGGGATAACCCTGCTTTCTAAGAAGCAGTATCTCCGCTACTGCTGCACACTACTGCTTCAATGCAAGTTGCTGTTTAACACTATTGGCTCACCCTTGAATACTTTCCTGGGAAAAGCCAAGAACCCTCCCAGGCCAAGCCCCAGGTTTTGGGCTCACCTGCCCTGCATCAAAATGCGTTCTGAAGATTCAATGTGCAGCAGAGTGTCTACAGTTAGCAATACTGTATTGTACACTTAAAACTTGTTCAGAGAGTAAATCTTTCTCACCAACATAAATACCTAAATAAACGTAACTGTGAGGTGACAGAAACGTTAATTAGCTGTGTCAGTAATCATTTAACAATGTATACATATATCAAAATATCATGTTGTATAACTTAATACTTATACAATTTTTATTTGTCAATTATACCTTAATAAACCTGGAAAAAAAATGAGGCTCAGTCCCATCACCTTTAAAATCCTCCCTCCTTGTCATGGCATACAAGTTCATATTTAATATGAATTTCTTCTCCTGTCAGTCATTCTACACCATAAATTATTATGAGCATAAACTCATTTAGTGAATATTGATAAGCTCTTACATTTTTAAAGGTCTGCATGAATGTAATTTTTTATTTATCTGTAAAGGAAGTATCTTCCTTCTGGATTTCTGCTGAAGGCAAAGTGTTGGTGTAAGTACACTTAATGGAATTATCTGAGAGGTGACCTGATAAATGAAAAACCAACAAGAACATGGAATAATATAATTAATAATAATCTTAATAAATATTTTATGAAAAGGGAAGCAATTGAGGAAGATTTCATCAATATATTATTTGATGATATTGGCTAAATAAATTCCTCAACACATAAAAAACACTAATAGGAAACATCTGATTTATCCATGGCACTTTTTTTTATTTCTCTAAAATTTTGCTACTACTTCAGTACTGGAGACAATGTGAGCAGGTGGGGCCCAAACACGTTTTTCTTCAAAACTATACGGAAGTATTTTTTACAGAGAAGAAAGAATGCATAGAATTAGTTGAATATCCACTTTCTCTGATGGCCTTGACAAGCTTTAAAGTAATAATTTAGAGTATTTCTCATTACATTAATATACATATGAAAATTTAAATATAATTTAGTATCAACTTACATAATATTAAAATAATACAATAAAATCTACATGTCACTCAAAAGAAGTATAAAGGTAATAACTCGAAGTGTTCAGTGAGTTTAAACTTTTAAAACATAACCTCAGATATAGGTTAAGGACTTTCTTTTTTGTTTCTTTGTTTGTTTGTTGGATTTTTTTGTTTGTTTTGGGGACAGGATTTTGTTCTGTTATCCAGGATGGGGTAGAGTGGCACAATTGTAGCTGACTACAGCCTTGTACTCTTGGGCTCAAGATTCTCTTGCCTCAACTTTCCAAATAGCTTGGACTAAGGTGTGCATCACCACGCCAAACTATCAAAAAAATATTGTAGAGATGGGGTCTTGCTGTATTGCTCAGGTCAGTCTCAAAATTCTGGCCTCGTGAAATCCTATGGTGTCCACCTCCCAAAGTGCTGGGATTACAGGTATGAGCCAGCATACCCACCCTGTTGTTTTGTTTGTTTGTTTGTTTTTGGTTGTTGCTGTTGTTTTGTGCAGCAGTTCAATCATAACTCACTGCAGCCTTGAACTCCTGAACTCAAGGGATCCTCCAGCCTCAACCCCTCTGTAGCTGGGACTACAGACACATACCACCATACCCAGCAAAGACAGAGCTTCTAATTACTTTACTTATGTAATTTATGTAGCCTCATTAAAGCAAAGTTTTCTGACTCTCATTCACAAGACTTCAAAAGCCAGTTCATAATAAGCCTATTCAAGCTCCTTCTTCCACAAACATAAGGCATGCACTGCAAAGAATGCATAACCTTTGGTTAATATTTCCTAAATTTGTAGAAATTGGGCAAAACCATTTCACTATGATTTAATGTTAAGAAGGCATCAAAAATATATTTTCAAATCTTAATGTATGACAGAAGTTGGAAAACAAAACAAGTTTTTAATATGTTATAAAGAATAATTATGTTATATTATAGACTACTCTCATATCCTGGAGAAAACATTAAATTATTAGAAAAATAATTATGTTCTCTCAAATATTTTAATTGTAATATTATAAAATACAACTTCATTAGAGTTAGCTTGGCTCTGCAGTGGCTGTATTATAACAATAGAATCACTAAGGGATTCTACTACAGTATGCACATATCCTAATTAATTAACATACAGTCCTAAATGCTATAAATGGTGAATCTGACTTTCTTCTTATTAATGCTTTTTTTTTTTTTTCTTGATGGTTATTTTACACATGTAATTACTACTCACAAGTTTGAAAGTAACAGGAAGGAGATGTTAATTCTATGCAATAAAAGGTGTCTTACTCAGGAAGTCAACAGGGTTAAAGGTCAAACAAAGGTGACGGAGAGTCAGCATAAATAGAAAAATCATAGTACAGTTTAAGTTTACAGACATTCTGTTTGAAATTCAGGCATGTCACAAGTTAATACCAGCACAATAACATGCTTCTCCCACTCAGAAGGACAAGAAATAAAAGAAGCTTATGTGAAATTTGGCTTGGCATTTATTGGCATGCTAACCAAACGTTTTAAAGATGAAGCAATCCTGTGGCGAGATTTAGAAAACTCCAGTGTAGTTAGTAATTTTCCAGGATAAATACTTAATGAAATAGGCACTTCTTAGAATTAAACTCTATCTCTTAGGTTTAATACATCTTTCACATTTCCAGTGTTTTATAGTTTAAAATTTGCTGATTCCTTTTACCGCATAGGTATTGTGGCTCAGAAAAGCAGTTTGAATAATATCACCCTGGCTTTAAGAGTGGAAGCTTCTAACATAAACAAACTCTTCTGACTGTAATATCCTTTTTGACTGCACAGTATAATTCTGCACAGTAATTCCACTTAAAACCTTTGATCATTCTTTTGTGATAAACTCTGATATTATTTAGTTTTGAATTTTGTTGTCTCTCAGTAATTTTGTCTTTTTATTATTGTTAATGGTAATCCTCATGCAATGGTGTAATTTACTAAACCAACTATAATTAATTTTGTCTCTTTCTAGTGCTCCTACCAAATTTGGATACAAGTCTAAATTTTTCAAATTGTAAAAATGTGCTATGTTATGTTTTCTTTATCTACTATTTTCAAACAGCACTATCAAAATATAACTTAAATACAGTATAATTTGCCCATCTAAATTATACAATTCAGTGGAATTAATAATTTACCCATTTAAAGTATACAAAGAACTTTAGTATATTCACATATATTTGCCCTCATCACCACAATCAATTTTATTTTATAAATAAATAAACTTTTCTCTTAGATTTAGGGGTTACATGTGCAGATTTCTTATGAGAGTATATTGTGTGATGCTGAAGTTTGGGGCACAATTGATTTCATCACCCAGATACTGAGCAGAGTACCCAGAAGTTAGTTTTTCAACCTTTGCCTACCCCTACATTCCCCCTCTTATGGTCTCCAGTTTGTATCATTGCCATCTTTATGTCCATGAGTACCCATTGTTTAGCTTCCACTTATAAGTGAGAACATTTAGTATTTGGTTTTCTGTTCCTGTGTTAATTTGCTTAGGGTAATGGCATCCAGCTGCATCCGTATTGCTGGAAAGCATATGATTTTATTTTTTTTTATGGCCACACAATATTCCATGGTATGTATATATATGTGCCACATTTTCTTTATCCAATCCACCACTGATGGACACTTAAGTTGATTCCATGTCTTCCCTATTGTGAATACTGCTGTGATAAACATGCAAGTGCATGTGTCTTTTTGGTAGAACAATGTATTTCTTTTGACTATATACCCAGTAATGGGATTGCTGGGTCAAATAATAGTTTAACTCATAGTATTTGTGAAATCTCCAAACTGTTTTCCACAATGACCGAACTAAATTACATTCCCACCGGCAGTGCATAAGTATCCTTTTCAACACATCCTCACCAGTATCTGTTGGTTTTGTTTTTTGTTTTTTTTTTTTTTGGCTTTTTAGTAATAGCCATTCTGTCTGGTGTGAGCTGGCATCTCATGGTTTTGATTTTCATTTCTCTGATGATTAGTGATGATGAACATTTTTTCTTATATTTGTTGGCCATTTGTATGTCTTCTTTTGAGAAATGCCTGTTCAGGTCACTTTTTAATTGGATTCTTTGCATTTTTCCTGTTGATTTGTTTAAGTTCCTTACAGATTGTAGTTATTAAATCTTTGTCAGATGCATAGGTTGAAAATATTTTATCCCATTCAGTAGGTTGTCTTTTTACACTGTTGAGGGTTCCTTTTGCTGTAAAGAAGTCCCGTAGTTCAGTTAGGGTCACACCTGTCAATTTATATTTTTGTTGCAATAGCTTTTGGGGACTTAGTCATAAATCGTTTCCCAAGACTGATGTCCAGAACGATATTTCCAAGGTTTTTGATGGGAATCTTACAGTTTGTGGTCTTGCATTTAAATCTTTAATACATTTGAGTTGATTTTTGTATATGGTAAGAAGGAGGGGTCCAGTTTCAATCTTCTTCATATGGTTAGCCAGTTGTCCCAGCACCACTTATTCAATAGGAAGTCCTTTTTCCATTGCATATTCTTGTCTGCTTTGTCAAAGATCAGATAACTCTAGGTGTGTGGCTTTTTTTGTGGGCTATTTCATTCCACTGGTCTTGTGTCTGTTTTTGTACCAGTAGAATACTGTTTTGGTTACTATGGCCTTATAGTATAGTTTGAAGTTGGGTAATGTGATGCGCGATGCATCAGAATTTTTTTTTTGCTTAGGATTGTTTTGGTTATTTGGGCTTGTTTTTTGTTTCACATGAATTTTAAAATAGATTTTATTACTTCTGTGAAAAATTACATTGGTAGTTTGCTAGTAGTAGCATTGAATCTATAGATTGCTTTGGGCAATTTGGTCCTTTTAACAATATTGATCCTTCCAATCCAGAAGCATGGAATGTTTTTCCATTTGTGTGTAATCCATGATTTCTTTCAGCAATATTTTGTAGTTCTTGCAGAGATGTTTTATTTCCTCGGTTAGATGAATTCCTGGGTACTTTTGTGTATGTGTGGCTATTGTAAATGGAATTGTGTTCTTGATTTGGCTATCAGTTTGAACATTATCAGCATATAAAAATGCTACTGATTTATATACATTGATTATGTATCCTGAGACACTGCTGAAGTCTGAAGTTGTTTGTCAGTTCCAAGAGCCTTGTGGATACAGAACCATATTGTCAGCAAAGAGAGGTAGTTTGACTTCTTTTTATATTTGGATGCCTTTTATTTCTTTCTCTTGATTGATTGCTCTGCCTAGGACTTCCAACATAGTCAATTAGGGCATTTTCATCAACTTCAAAAGTAAATTCTGTACCCATTAGCTATCACCCCTCTACCTCCCCATTCCTCCCCCAGTCCTAAGCAAACAGTGATCTTCTTGTAGTCTCTATGACCAGAAATGCCTACTCTGGGAATTTTGTATAAATGGAATTGTGTAACAATGGTTTCATTTTCACTTTCTTTATAGTGTTCTTTGAAACATGAATGTTGATAATTTTGAAGAAGTACAACATATCTTTTTTTTCCTTCCCCATGCTTTTGGTTTCATACGTAAGAATCTATTATCAAATCCAACTTCATGAAGGTTTCTCCCTATATATTTTTAACAGGTTCATCATTTAACTCTTATATTTATATCGTTAATCCATTTTAGTGAATCTTTATATATAGCGCAAGATAAAATTAACTCTTCAGTCTTTTCCATCTGGCTATCTGACCAGAACCACCATTTAAATATAAGTCTTTCCTATGGAAGGACTTGACACCCTTGTTGGAAGTCAGTTGACTGTAGACACATGATTATATTTCTGGATTCTTAAAGTTTATTCTATCGATGTATAAATGTATGTTTATGCTAGTACTACACTGTCTTGATTACCATTGCTTTGTAATAAGTTTTCAATTCTGGAAGAGTAACTCCATCAACTTTGTTTTTCTTTTCTAAGATTGTTTGGCTATATTGGGTCACTAGCAATTCCAAATAAGTATTAGAATAAGCATTTCAATTTCTACACATAAGATAGCTGAGATTCTAATAAGGATTGTTTCAGATCTGCAAATCAATTTGGAGGTATTGTCATCTTAATGACATTAAGTCTTCCGATCCATCAACATGGGATCTCATACCATTTATTTGGTTTTGCAGTTATTTTGTTAAATTTACTTTAAAGGATTTTTGGTGCTTTTTAAAATGGAAATGGTCTCTTAATATCATTTTTTGACTTGCACATTACTACAAAGCAGAATAGACTAGATTTTCATAAACCAATAGCTATGGTCTGAATGATGATGTCTCTCAAAAATTAATATGTTGAAACCTATCCCCAAGGTGATGGTATTAGGAGATGGGAACCTTTAGAAGGTGGTTAGGTCATGGGGGCAGAGCCCTCATGAATTTGATCAGTGCTCCTATAAAAGAGGCCCAATGAATACTCACACTCCCTTCTACCATGTAAGGACACAGCAATCAGCCACTATCTATTAAGCAAAAACTGGGCCATCACCAGGAGGCAAATCTGCCAGTGCCTTGATTTTGGACTTCCCAGACTCCATTATATGTTATGAATAGAGATACAAAAATTTGGAAGAAAAGTTTTACAAAATACCACAAACTTGGTGGCTTAAAGAAATCAAATTATTTCTTCACAGTATAAATTTATTTCTTTAACTCACCCAGTTTGTGGTTTTTTGTTATAGTAGCCCCAACAGATTAAGACACCAATCTTGAACCTGACAACCTTGCTGAATTCCTCTACTATTTTAAAAGTTTTGTTTGTTTTTAGTGAGTTCCTTTGGAGTTTTAAAAATGTGCATGATCATGTTATTTGCAAATGAAGATACTTATACTTCACCATTTCCACTCTGGATGCCTTTTATTTCTTTTTCTTGCCTAATTGTCATTGCTGGAACCGAACCTGCAATTCAATATTGAACAGATGTGTCAAGAAAAGATGTCTCCATCTTGTTCCTGGGTTGAGAGGAAAATTATTTAATCTGCTGCCCACCACAGCCTCCCAAAGTTCTGGAGTTACAGGCATGAGCCACCATGCCCAGCCTATTTGCTTATTTTTTGATAATTTGTATCTTTTTAGTGATATTCTCTATTTGATATAACATTGCCATGACACTTTGCTTTAAATCTTTAATCATGGTTTACTTTAGTTCTTCAAATATATATTTTAATGACTACTTAATGACTTTTTTCCCTATTAAATCCAACATCTGGTTTCTCTCATAGGAAGTTTTTATTACCTGCTTTGTTTCCAGTATATATGTCATACCTTTATTGTTCTTTGTATGTTTTGTCATTTTATTCTTATTTTCTTGAAAGTATTTATTTTAGATGTTAGATATATTTTAGTAACTCCACAATCTATCTATCTATCTTCCAGGACTTGGTATTGCTCTCTAATTGCTTACTTGTTTAGTGACTAACTGGATATTTCTAGTGGTGTATATTTCTCCTCTAATACGTAATACTAAGCTCCTGATGTTTCTTCTCAGATGTTCAGCCTGAGTCATCCACATAGTCAGCTTGGGATGACAGTAATTTTGGTAGAGTTCTCTTTAGCTATCTTTTTCCATAAACACACTTGTATTAGTCTGTTCTCATGCTGCTGTAAAGAAATACCCAAGACTGGGTAATTTATAAAGGAAAGAGGTTTAATTCACTCACAGTTCAGCATGGCTGAGGAGGCCTCAGGAAACTTATAGTCATGGCAGAAGAGGAGGCAAACACATCCTTCTTCACATGGTAGCAGGAAGGAGATGTGCAGACAGAAGTGGAGAAAAGCCCTGTATAAAACCATCCAATCTCATGAGAACTCACTCACTATCACCAGAACAGCATGAGGGAATGACACCCATAATCTAATCACCTCCCACAAGTTCCCTCCCACGACACATAGGGATTTTGGTAACTAAAATTCAAAATGAGATTTGGATGGGGGCACAGCCAAACAATATCAACACTCAACATTTAAGCTCCACTAATTGTGGACTGATTGATCTACTGTTTTCAACAATGCCATGGAGTATAAATTGCTCCCTAGACTAAGCCAATGGAATTTGGCTCATTTGGAGGGATAGTCCCAAGGTTAGTGTTTGAGATTCATTCAAACCACAATCAAGTTTTTTTTTCTGCTTTCACCTTTCCTGATTCTCTAGGGAAAATAAACTAGCCTACAATTGAGCCCATGTATCCAATATATTCACCAATCTCCACACAATTTTTTTTAAAATCATAACCTCCACTCTCTTCACAAGTGCCTTTAGGCTTGAACTTCTCTACATTCTGTTGGAAATTGTTAGTTCCTTTGGGAAGGAGGTTAGAAGCTATATGTTTTACAGTTTGCTTTTACTACCAGTTAACATTTATAGGACAGTCCTCTGGAGCTGAGCATGAGACCAATGGCAAACTCCTATCTGAATAACACCCCAGCTTTAGGACTTGAGAATTTGGTAGAGTCAGGAAAGTGGGCTAAGATGTTCTTGATTTGCCTCTCCTGTAATGGAACCACTGATTTATGAGTTGCAGCTAGGGCAATTGAGCCTCTAATATTATTAATAATATCACATGGAAGGTAGAACTTATATCTTACAGGTCATGGGAGACCCTGTATATTAGCTACAATCCCCTGACACTTAGCCTTAGTAACAAGCAGGTAGGAGGAAGATGAGAATTCTCTCATGAGGGAATGCTGTCATTTTTCATCTTCCTCCCGCCGACTTGTCATTGCATGTCTCAGTACAAAATAACACAAACTGTCATGATTCTTATTGAATTTGAGTATATCTCCATGAATATATGTTTCTTCATGTACTTTATGTTTTGGGAATCAATTCCAGAGGCTTTAAATAGTTTTAAAAATAATTTTAAACATTTTTTTAAACAGCTTTCCTGGGGATTAGACTCATAAACTCTTCATGATTCCATACTATTCTTTATTTATTTTTAAACAATACAATTTGTTTAAAAAAATAAAAATAAAGAATGTTATTTTTTTCAGCATTAACTCATGATGTAAATT
This sequence comes from Macaca fascicularis, assembly GCF_037993035.2. Taxonomy (NCBI): domain Eukaryota; kingdom Metazoa; phylum Chordata; class Mammalia; order Primates; family Cercopithecidae; genus Macaca; species Macaca fascicularis. The sequence goes on from NC_088387.1 coordinate 44,240,242, forward strand.
ATTTTCAGCATTCTCATTTCATTTAATATGTTGTCTCTGTATGAATGTAACAGAAATAAGGATAAAGATTAGGCAGTTTTTCTTCTACTAATTCATGCTTAAGTTATATGAACATGGCTGAATTCTCTAATTCTAAAATTATTAATCTGAAAGTTGTATCTTCTCAGAGCCTGGAGTGCTAGCGTAACTCGGGTAATCTGGAAAAATGGTGGCTCCTGTCCAAGTTTTCTTTACATCCTAGCATAGTGTTTTCTCTCAGAATATATGATATTTCAGAATCACAGAATTAAAAGTCTTACATTAATGCTTTTATTTTAAACTTGGAGAAAATAGGATGATGTTTACTGTTATGCTCAAATTCACGGAAGTAATTTATGAGATCAGGATGACAAACTAAATTTGAAGTTAGTGCCCCCTAATTTTTCAGAGAGGGTATCAACTGAGAAATAGAAAGTAACAATACATTCCAATTACAGAATGCAAGACCACAAATAAAGATCTACACTCAAATATAATGTGTGGTATATTCTGCCTGTGGGTATTTTCAATAAATAATACAAAAATTTGATTATAGTTTCATTTAATTTAAGTTTTAAAAGTTAATGATGCAAATAAAAAGAATTGAAATATATTTAGTGACCAATATTATATCATGGACAGCACTGAGACAAAGGAAAAATATGTAATATGGGAAATAGTAAAGGAGTATAAAACCATATAACTAAATTAAGAATAGCTTAAATATTCTACTTAGAGCGCTGTTAATTAACATGTAAGTTAACAAAAACAAAAATCAAATACTACAAAGTCCACTTTCACATTGAAAAATATCTAAATAAAATATCAGACAAGTTGAACACAGTAAAATATTTAAAATAAAATATATTATGTCCAAATATGACTTATTAAAATAAGCATTAATGACATTATTTTAAGAAATTGAGATTCTATAGTTAGTCACACTGATGGTCAAATGAGAAAATACATAACTTCAATCGGTAAAACAAAGACTCATCATTTCTTATGTAGATAAATCATATGTTAAATGTGTCTTGTATTTCTTGTATTTATATATGGACAGTTTACATACATACGTATGCATATATATGTATATATACATATTTTAATCGATTACTATATATTGTTAATTAAACAGTGTGAATATGTATTTAATGTATAAACACACACATACTGCTACTCAAGTTAGAATGCAATATTTTAATTATGTATATAATATATACATATTGAAATATATAGCTGAGTGAATGCAATTATATAAATATATACCTTAAATCAATAGTTTAAGATCTATATGTAAAATAGAAATATAAATACTAATAAAGTTAGTACACAGATGCACATAACTGGTTATAGAAACCATTATGAAAATGTTTCCAAAGATTTAACTAATACAAAAGAAAATAGCAAATGTGTGAAATTTATAGAATATGAGTAATACACAGAAATTACTTAAAATATAAAAATGTAAAATAGATAAGATTAAAATAAATAAAAAATCTAATTTATCAAAGTTCTAAGATCTGCTTACTTATTTTTTTTTTTATCTACTGATACTTCAAATAACTTGTTAAAAATTGGTTATATTTCTTTTTGGAGCAAACACTACAATAATTTCTAGATGATTTAAAGTATGAAATAATATAGAACTGAACAATGGGGAAAAATAAAGATAATTCGTTTTTCTATGATTTGCATTAGTATAATTCTTTCTAAACAAGACATTAAAAATAAAAAAAACTACCAAATCAAATGTATCGTATATAAAAAAGAAATATAAATTAAGAAACAAATTTTTAACAAAGGAGTATTAAATATAGAAACAAGATTAAAGAGATTAAATAGCAGTTATTTTCAATTGAGTTTGCAAATAATACATTAAATTTTAATTCACAACTCAAAATATAAACAAAGCTATAAATGAGCAATTTACAAAAAAAGCATAAAAATACTATTAATAAATCATAAGGAAACCATACAGATTAAAAAGTCCTTCAGCCTTTTCATCTTTAAGTTAGCCAATCAAAAAAATGTAAATTTAATTTATTAAAATGATTAAATATTTTGTATAATGCTGCTTGAATACATAGACATCATATTACCTTTCTACCAATTATTCAGAAGTTTTTTATAATATTCTAAATACACATTTCTTTCAATCTTGAGCCAATGAATCAAGGTCTAGTAATGTTGCTTTTTAAAAAAGTAAGAAATGTGTCTATAAATTAAGCAGATTGGTATGTTATTTTAATTCTTTGTTAAATATTAGAAATAATTTTGAATAACTACACTTTGGAAAAAGTAAAAATTTGAAATATATCACCTGATACAATTTTCTGAAGTAAATGATTATTATGGTTAAATAAACCTATTTTCTATGACTACTTTATTTTTTGAAGAAAATAATCCATGGTGAAACACAATATAACTATAAGCTGGTTCCTAAAAATGTTTATAAAATTAATACATTTTTACTTATATTGATATAGGAAAAAGACAAAAACATTGGGATGGAAATAGATCCAACTTATAATAAAAAGATAATAAGGACTATTAAGAACAAGGGAATACTTATATATATGACAACTTTGCTGAAATGAATAAAGTCTTGAAAAACACAACAGAAACTCAACCAAGAAGAAATTGCTAACCTGAATAGGCTTGCATGTATTAAAATACTGAATTATTAGTTGAAGACTTCCAATAGTGATAACTTCAAACTTAGATAATTTCACTAGAGAATAATACCAAACATTTGAGGAAAAAATAATACCAATTTTACACAATATTATACCTAAATTTTTAATTATTATGATTATTCTGCTAATGATTTCATTGAAAAATTGGGAAACATGCAAGAAAAGATGGGTAATATAAAAAAGAGATTAAAATTTTAAGTGTGAATCTCAAGGAAATCCTAGAAATAAAAGACACCCTAACAAAAAGAAAACTTTTGATTGGCTTATCAACAGGCAGACATGACTGATGAGAAAAGCAATTACTTGAATATATGTCAGCATCTACTTCCCAAACTGAAAAGTAAAAAAAAGGAGAAAATGAAATAGAGTATAAAGAACTGTGGAATAATTACAAATGGTTTTATGTACATATATAATAAAATATAATATAAATAGATATATGTATATATATTTTATATACTAGATATACATTTATTTGAATATATAATATATTAATATACTTAAATTATATAAATATCATATATAGATACATATTTACATATAAATATATGAATATATTATATGAATATATTGTATCTATTCATATTATATTAATATATTATATTATAAATAGATATCTATTTATATTATATTTTATTTATATATACATCAGACCATTTGTAAATATTTCACAGTTCTATATAAATATATATATGTTCACACACATATATAATGGAAATACCAAAATAATAAAGAGAAAAAGGAACAGGAGAAATATGTGTATTCATAATAGTTAAGAATTTTCAAAAATCAATGACAGACAACAAACCATAGATCCAGAAATCTCAGAGAACAACATACTAAATAAGTACTCAAAAATCTACCTGTGGTTATGTCATAGTCAAACTGCAAAAAAACAAAGAAAAGGGGAACATCTTCAAAGAAGCCAGAGGTGGCAAATATTTTAACCTCTAGAAGAACCTATAGAAGAAGAAGAAGAAGAATTATACTTTACTTTAGAACCAATAGAATAGAGTGAAATATTTAAAGTGTTGAAATAAGAAACACAGTATACAGCAAAATTATCCTTTAAAAGTAAAGGAGAAATAGAAAATTTATCCATCAAACAAAACCTGGGAGAATTTTTCACCCGTTGACCAGTCTTGAAGAAGTATTAAAAGGTCTTCAGAGAGAAAAATAAAAATATTGCTCAGAAAGTTGAATCTACATATGGAAGGGAGCAGCATTAAAGAATAAATAAATGCAAATCTGAGAATACTTTTCTAATTCTTAATCGATCTAACAGATAACTGTGTATTCAAAATAATAATAGCAAAAATATATCAGGTGATTATAGCTTCTAGGTAAGTAAAATAAATGACAGAAATGTTATTGGGGACAGGTGGACTCAATTGGGAATACACTGTTATCTGGTACTTGCACTACCTGTGAAGTAGTAAAATACTACTTGAAATTGACTTAGATTAGTTGTAAATGTATATTACAACCACCAAAAGAAATTCAAAAAGTGACAGAAAACAGAATCATACAAACTGCTCAATTAAAACCAAAGAAAGAAAAACAAACAGCAATGGTAATGAATAGAAAACAATTAGAAACATGAGAGATATTAACCAGGTATATCAATAGTCAATATATAATATGAATGGTCTAAAGTAATAGGCAGAAACTTTTAAAGTGAATAAAAACACCAGACTAACTATGTGTTACTGTGGTACAATGGGAAATAAATATTTGATCTTTGCTCCTATTTCCTGGCATGCAGCTCCTAAAACCCTAGATATATCCAGAGTGATATGCAGGTCTTTTGAATACTAATGAGAATCCTGGTGGCTGGAAGTCCTAGATGAATTAAAGATGAGGGCTGATCCCAAGAAGGACCAAGGCATGATTAAGAGAACTCAAATTTTAGCTCTACCTCTTGACCTTTGGGGCTGAAGATGGAGGTCATCACCAATAGCCAATGATTAAATCAGTCATGGTTACATAGTGAAGCCTTCATTAAAAACTCTAAATGATAGAATTTGGAGAGCTTTGGGTTGGTGAACACATCAATGTGCCAGGAGGGTGAAGCCACTTGAGAATGTGGAATCTCTTCACCCTTCCCCAAATGTTTTTGCTTTATGCTTCTCTTCCATTTGGCTATTCCTGAGTTCTATCCTATAAAATAAATTGGTAATAGCAAGAAAGCTGTTTCCCTGAGTTTTGTGAGCCATTCTAGCAAATTATCAAACCATGTGGCAGGGGATGAAGTAGTGAAAAGATTCTGTTTATAGTCAAGGCAGAGAAAAGGGTGGTAACCTTTCCCCTAAATATTTGGGCTTGGTGTCTGAAGTGACAGCAGTGTTGTGGGACTGAGCCCTTATACCTGTGGAGTTTGATGCAAACTGTGGGTAGTTAGTGCCAGAATTGCATTGAATTACAGAGCATAAAGTTGGTGTTATGTGTAAGAAACCCATTTTATACATAAAGAAACAATTAGATTTGAAGTAAACGGATGGAGAAAGATATGTCACGCTCATTTTACCTAATGTAAATGACGAGTTGATGGGTGCAGCACAGCAACATGGCACAAGTATACATATGTAACAAACCTGCACGTTATGCACATGTACCCTAGAACTTAAAGTATAATAATAATAATAATAATAATAATAATAAAAGAAAGCTGGAATAGCTATAATAGTTGCAGACAAAGTAAACTCAAAAACAGAAAAAAAATTATTTGTGATAAAGTATGGCATTACCTAATGATAAAGGGGACAATTTTCTTAAAGAAAAAACAATTCCTAATGTCTATGCACCTAAAAACAGAATGCCAAAATATGTGGGGGAGTAAGTGATAACAGCTTCTAGGAGAAAAAGACAAATCTACTGTTATAGTTGGAAACGTCTATATACCTCCATCAGTAATTGACAGATACAACAGGCAGAAAATCAGTAAGGATATAGTTGAACTGAACGACACCATCATTCAATTGGATTTAATTGACCTGCATAGAATAGTTCCATAACAACAACAGTAGAATATACATTCTTCTAAAGCTCAAATCAAATGGTCACCAAAATAGGCTACAATCTAGGCCATAAAACACACTTTAGGAAATTTAAAAGAGAAAAATTCATACAAAGCATGCTCTTAAGTAACAATGGAAATAAACTAAAAGTCAATAATAGAGAGAGATACGTGGAAAATCTTAAAATACTTGAAGATTAAACAGCCCACTTCTAAATAACACATGGATGAAAGAAGAAGTCTAAAGAGAAAATTTTAAAGTAAAGCAAAACAAAAATGATAAATAACCCCAAAATGTGTGAGATTCAAATAAAGCTGTGCTTAGAAGGAATACAGCATTGAACAAATACATAACAAAAAAGAAAAATCTAATATCAATAATATAAGCTTCTGCTTTACGAAACTAAAGGAAGAAAAACAAGTTAAATTCAAAGTAAACAGAGGAAAAGAAATGGTAAAATTCAGAGTAGAAATCAATGAAATTGAAATCAGTAGAGAAAACCAATGAAACCAAAAGCTAGTTCTTTGAAAAGATTTTTTAAAATGATAACTCTCTGTAGCCAGGCTAACCAAGGAACAAAGAGAGAAGATGTAATTTGCTAATATCAGATATGAAATCATGGCTATCACTACGGATTCCATAGCATTTGAAGGATAATATAGTAATATTATGAACAACTCTATGCCCAAATTTTTTTTTTTTTTTTTTTTTTTTTTGAGACGGAGTCTCGCTGTGTCACCCAGGCTGGAGTGCAGTGGCACGATCTCGGCTCACTGCAAGCTCCGCCTCCCGGGTTTACGCCATTCTCCTGCCTCAGCCTCCGAGTAGCAAAATTTTATAACTTAGATGAAATGGGCCAATTTCTCTAAAGATACATTCTATCAAAACTTATACAAGAAGAAATAGATGCTCTACACTGACCTATATCAATTAAAGAAATAGAATCAATGATTAACAAACTTTCAAAACTGAAAGCATCAAGTGAATTCTACCAATTAATAAAAAAGGCAATTTTCATTCAGAGAACACTCTAGTGCCCAAATCAAAGATGTTACAAGAAAGTAAAAGTATAGGTTAATACGTGTCATGAAAACATGCAAAAATTCTCAATGAAAGCTTAGCAAATTAAACCTATAATATATGAAAAAATTATATGCCATAGCCCAGTAGGGATTTCCCCAGATATCTAAGATTGATTCAACAATTAAAAATCGGTTAATAATATTCATTACATTAACATGCTAAAAAATAAAGTCATACGATAATATCAACAGATGTCAAAAAAACATTAGACAAAATCCAACACACATTCATGATTTAAAAAGAAAGCTCTAAGCAAACAAGAAATATAGTGAAATTCCTCAACTTTATTTAAAAAATCTACAATTAACAAAAACTGCCTCTGAAATCTCACTTAACAGTGAGAAACTAGAACTTTCTCCCTAAAGCCTGAAGTTTTTGTAGAAAATTCCAAAGAACTGACAAAACAAACAAACACAAACCAAGAAGTAGTAACTTATAGTTATTATTATAGCAAGGTTACGTGATACAAGGTAAGATATAAAAATCAATTGCTTTTTTATATAATAATGACACAATTTAGAATTTTAAAATATAAGACATACTAGTTATATTACCACACAAGAAATGAAATGCTTAGATATAAATCTAACAAAATATGTACAAGACCTATGTGAGAAAAAACACAAAAGTTTGATGGAAGAAACAAAATATTTTATTAATAAATGAAGAGATATTTCATATTCAGAGAACAGTAGGCAATATTTTTAGGATGTCCGTTCTTACCAACATAATCTATAGAATTAAGGAAATCTCAATTAAAATCATGGCCAATTATTTTGTTGATATTGACAAACTGATTCTAAGGTTTCCATAAAAAGGCAGAAAATCCATAATAACCACTAAAATATTGAAGAAGAACAGAGTTGGATGACTGATATAACTAGACTTCAAAACTGACTATAAGGCTACAGTGATAAGGACAGTATGGTGGTGGCAAAAGAACATACAAATAGCTTAATGAAACAGCATAAGGAGTCTGTCATCAGATCTATACTAATATCAACTGATCTTTGACAAAGAAACAAAGGCAATTCAATGGAAAAGGATAGCCTTTTTAACAAATAATGCTGGGAAAACTGGACATCCACATGCAAAAATAAAAATGAATCTAGAAACAAATCTTACACATTTCACAAAAATTAGATTGTATGAGATCTAAATGTGAAATATAAACCTAGAAAAATTGTAGGAAATAGCAGAAAATCTAAGTGATCTAATTTTGGCAATGAGATTTTAGATACAACACCAAAAGCAGGATCTGTTAAAGGAAAAAACTAAAAGTCAGATTTTATCAAAATGAAAAACTTGTACTCTGAAAAATTTCTAAGAGAACGAAAAGACGAGCTGGAAACTGGTAGAAAATATTTGCAAAAGATATCTAATAAAAGACTGTTATCAAAAACATACAGAGGACTCAATATAAAACAATAAGAAAAACAAACCTCATGAAAAATGTGCAGAGAATCTCATAAGTACCTCATCAGAGGAGACATATAGATGGCAAATAACCGAGTGAAAAAATGTTCAATATTTTGCATCATTAAGGAATTACACATTCCTTACAACAAGGGCATACCACTACACAACTATCAGACATGTTAAAGTCTGAAACACTGACAATAACCAAATGCTGGTAAGGATATGGAGCGATAAGAAGTCTCATTCATTGCTAATAGGAATGAAAACTGGTATATTCACTTGGAAGACAGTTTGGCAATTTCCTATAAAGCTAATCATAGCTGGGCGCAGTGGCTCACTCCTGTAATCTTAGCGCTTTGGGAGGCCGAGGCGGGTGGATCACCTGAGGTCAGGAGTTCGAGACAAGCCTGGTCAACATGATGAAACCCCATCTCTACTAAAAATACAAAAAATTAGCTGGACGTGGTGGCGGGCATCAGTAATCTCAGCTACTCGGGAGGCTGAGGCAGGAGAATTGCTTGAACCCAGGAGGCAAAGGTTGCAGTGAACCCAGATTGCACCATTGCACTCCAGCCTCAGCAATAAAAGTGAAACTCCATCTTGGCGGTGGGGGAGGGGGAAGGCTAATCATAGATTCATCACACAATCTAGCAGTCATGTTCCTAGATATTTACCCAATGAGTTGAGAACATTCAAAACCTATACAAAAATATTTACAGCAGCTTTATTTATATTTGCCAAACTTGAAAGTAACCTATATGTCCTTCAATAAGTAAATGCATAACAACAACAACAACAAAAACTGTGGTACATCAATATAGTAATGAATATTATGCAGTGATAAATATAAATGAGCTATTGTGTCAGTGAAAGACATGGAAGAACCTACAATGCAATTGTTAATGAAGTCTATTTCCATGGCTACATACTGTACAATTTCAACTAGATGACATTCTAAAGAAAGAAAAACAACTCTAGAGACAGTTAAAATATCAGTGGTTGCCAGGTGTTTTAAGAGATAGAAGAGAGGAATGAGTATGTGAAGCAAGGGGAATTTTTAGGTTGGTTAAATTACTCTCTATTATGCTAGGATAGTGAATCAATGTCATTATGCATTTGTTAAAACCACAGAACTGTACAACACAAAGAGTGAACTCTAATGTGAGCTATATACTTCAAATAATAGTGCATCAATATTGGTCATCAATTGTAAAAAATGTACGTTATTACACTAAGGCATTATGCTAATAATAAAAGAAATTTTGTTGGGATATGAGGTAAAGCGGATACATGGAAACTCTTGGTACTTTCTGCATGATTTTTTTTTTCTATAATTATAAAACTGTCCTAAAAAATAAACTCTATTAAACCTTCGGGGAAAAAAAACATATTAGAAAACTCAAGAGACGAGAAAGTAATGAAACAGGACTCCCAACAAATCTTAATGCCATAAGGCAAAGATTTTTTTATTTTTAACTTCACTTTTGTCTTAAAGATACCTAGAAACTACTAGTAAAAATTTTAATTATAATGATGCATAATGATAATAGCTCAGTACATTTTCAAAAACTATAAAAGCCTTATCTTCAGCTTCCTTAGCATTATCTATGATAGAAATCACAGCTACTAAGATGATAGTGATTCTGAGATATTATTTATACAACTTTATTATTTTAGTGAGTGGAGTTGGAGGTTGTAATGAGAAAAAGTATAAGACTAATATTTTGCTGCATTTTCTATGTAACGACCAATTTAAAAAAAATAGTTCGCAGACAATGGTATGCAATGGAAAAATATTTACACTCACTTGCATAGTGTTTGCTGGCAAAATGAAGTAGTACAACTTACTATGTAACTTTTCAATAGCCTGCTATGTTATCATCTAAACAGAGCCTTAATGTGTGCTTTCCTTTTATGGCCTGTAAATTTGCTAAATATAATACCATATATTCTCTTCTTAGTATCTAATAATCTGTCAGTTAAGGGCGTGAACATTTCATTCAGATCAACACTTTCCATGCAATTTGCATACATTGTGGACAATTTTATTTTCCTTGCCAGAGAAGTACTCTTAAATGAAATTACTCTCTTTGTAAAAGATATGCTATACTAGCATTTTATACTGTAGGAGTTTTACATCCACCAGATAGCAAGAAATGACTCCTTCTAAGAAACATAATATAGATACACTTACTGAAGTAATGAGATCAAAATTTCTCTAAGTTGCTATCTATTCCTTAGAGACAACGTCAGATAAAATTTTTTTCTCCCTCCTGAATATGTCTGACAATTTTGAAGGTGAATGGTCCTAATCAAAATGACATGCTAACCAGCATTGTCCAGTTTCATGATCCTACCTACCTTAAACATTACCTCTGCCACTGACATATGTTCTTTTCATGTCCTGTTAGATTCTGGATCCTGATTAATAACTTTCATTATGTCTCCTTTTCTTTTTTTTTTAAATTTATTTATTATTATTATACTTTAAGTTGTAGGGTACATGTGCATAACGTGCAGGTTTGTTACATATGTATACTTGTGCCATGTTGGTGTGCTGCACCCATCAACTCGTCATCTCCTTTTCTTAAATGACGTGATTGTTTTTGCAAAGTCCATATAAGTTTTCTGAAGATATTGTTTATCATGATAAACTAAATCTCCACATTAACCATTCAGTTCTTCTTTCATGTTCATAAATAACATGATCAGAATAAAAGTGTGGCCAGCCATAACTGCAGGAAGCATTATTGGCAAAATGAAGCTGGAAATTGTATGCTTCATGGGAGCATGTTTGAATGCATCTTATAGTCACTGTAATTGAATTTTACTGCCTGTGGTTTACCACTATCTTTAAATTATGTAGGGCCATTACCCCAAAAAGTATTTCCAACTTCAGCTATAACATATCCTTACTAAAACTCATAATTTCATGCTCATTACACTATATTCATGAATGTTTATTATTATAGTCAGTGTAATATCTGGGTCTGCATAATGTCAATTCCTATTTGCTGTTGGCAGAACCACATATCATTTAACTTAAAGTGTTTATTTCCCATTGCATATTTCCTACCGTGGTAATTTTTAAATCTTGCCTGTGAGTGCCTTAATTACATATTTATGTTGGATTCCTTCTTAAACAAGTTTGCTGGGCAAACTCTTCATTTTGGAATGGGAGATCAAAACTGTATAGATTAATTTTGATCACTCTAAAAATGATTCAAATAATAAAACAAAAATAAAACATATCATGAGAAAGTAAATCAAACTTTTAAAGAAGCCCTGAATGAAAAGAAATGCAGAACAATTATGCCAGAAATTCTTGTTGCAAAAATAAGTTGATGTTTTTTCAACAATGCCCTGAATTACCTACAAGAAAAGTTTTTTAATGAGTTTTCTGACATCTGCAATACCTTTGTTTTCAATATGAATGCATAAGTACTTGCCAGAGTAGAATTAAAAGACCTCTACAAATAGGTTGCTAACTTGAAAATCTGAATCATTTTAATATATGGAGATAAGACTTCTTAGTCTACAGCCAAACTGACAAGACTTGCATCCTAACTCTACTTTTCCTACCTGTGTGCCCTTGGGTAAATCACATATTTCTGGACCTCAGTGTCCTTGAGTTCCAAAATGAAGGAATTAATAGACCTGTTATATTAGATATTGATGATGCCCTGTCCAGGTTTCCCAGAGTGCAATTATCAGTTTTGTGGTGTAATAATGTCCCAATGGTTGTGGTGCTTGGGTACTTTCCCTAACAGCTCACTGAGCATTTTAATAAAGAGAGTCTGTGGGAAACTGCGGCTGCCTGGCCTCCTCTCCTCTTCTTTTGACTTGAAAACTCTATCCTTTGGGACCACAGTCACTGCTAGACAGGAACAAAAGCCTGGCTTCTTTTACCCAAAGCAGGGTAGAGTTTAGAGAGAGAAATTTACCATTTTCAGAGGTGTTTTTTTGTTGTTGTTGTTTGTTTATTTTTATTTTTATTTTTTTTAGAAAAAGGTTTAGTTAAACCACTTTTGAACCCACATTATTGTATGAGTATAACTCCTTACTCTTTCCTATCTGGCTTTTTTTGCATGGAATTACTGTTACTCAAAGAGTACTGCTTCAATAAATCACATACTCATAAGTCTTCTTCTCAAGCTCTACTTCTGGGAAACTCAATCTAACTTATCTTTACCCTCTTGAGTTATTATAAGTATTGAGTTAATTCATTTAAAACATCTAAAGCCATGCCTGATGGATTGTGAGCACTCAATAAATGTTAACTATTTTTTTTTGAGACAGAGTCTCACTCTCTTGCCCAGGCTGGGGTGCAGTGGTGCAATCTTGGCTCACTGCAAGCTCTGCCTCCAGGGTTCACACCATTCTCCTGCCTCAGCCTCCTGAGTAGCTGGGACTACAGGCACCCACCACCACACCGGGCTAATGTTTTGTATTTTTTAGTAGACACGGGGTTTCACCTTGGTCTTGATCTCCTGAACTTGTGATCCGCTTGCCTTGGCCTCGGCCTCCCAAAGTGCTGGGATTACAGGCGTGAGCCACCGTGCCTGGTCTTAACTATTATTTTAATTTTTGATATTGCTTAATGAGAGGCAAGTTGTAATAGTTTAAAGGGTTAATTTTGACATGTTGAAGATAGAGGAGATGAAAATTATATGTGAGCAACTTCAGTAAACTGATTAATCTGTTAATGAATTATTATGAATCATTTTATTAAATAGCCAATTTAAATGCATCTCAGTCAATAGATAAACATGTATATTTTTAAGTTTAAAGCAAGCTGGTGCAAAACAACAACAACAAAAATACAAGTAGATAGTGTTTGCAAACAATGTTAGAAGACCTGAAAATAATTCTATGTTAAGAATGCTTCAGTGTGTGGATGTTTGTATGCATGTATTAGTATATAACTCATGACTATGCCTCACGTTCATTCTACAACTATAAAAAGTGTGTACAAAATTAATGACAGCTCTTCACATCCACATAATATATAATTGGGAGAAAATGGACTGAAAAGTACAAGTTGATAATCATTTGCTATTTATATGATTTTACAATGATAAAATAAATATGCATGGAAGATGACTAGTTAGTAACTTAATACTTTGAGGAAATCATGATAGAAGTTTCAAGGGTAATTGATAGGATGCTATCCATCAGAATATCATTAACATTTAGTCAACACACAATAAGTTTAAATGACAAAACTGAGTCATTGTGTTCCATGTTTTGTGAAAGGCCATATGAAAGTCTGACATTAGTCTGTTTTAGCAAAGCTAAATTTTATAATTAATTAAATTGTTTTACTTTGCATCAGTAAAAATGCAAAGTCATGCTCTCAGTGTGAAAATAATTAACTATTATTAAAAACAATATTCACACCAGTAACTTGATTTTGTGCTAATATATTTTAAAGATAAAATTAGAATAAATTAAATTTTTTATTTCATAGAAACCACAATTCACAAAAAAAGTTTTTTACTGAAAATTAATAACTATTCATTTCCTAAAAGCAGTCATTACACACAAAATAAAGTTAATAATAACCACAGTATTTCACTACTTAGAGATAAATATTATCTTTTTTGCTGGATAGTCTTCTAGTAATTTCATATGCCTATACTCATTTTTAACATAGATGTCATACCTATATACTAATTGTAACAGTTACAAATACTTCTAGAAATACTATGAACAGTCTTCTATATCATTACATATTATCTGTGAAATTCATCAAATGATTATGTTCTATGTATAAATTTGTATATCATTTAACTACTTTTTATAATGTATAGAAATTTGAATTTTCCTAATGTTAAACACCGTAGCGATGCAGATAATCTCATACCAGTGTCTTTGCACTTATTCAGGGTTACTTCCTCAGAACAATTTTTTTGAAAGTTTGAAACAATATATGCCCATATGCCCATTTAGTTGTATTTGACAGTGTTCAATTCCCAGAAACTTTGCTCTTACTTAGCTATTTTCTTTCTTTTTTTTTTTTTTGTAGAGACGGGGTTTCACCATGTTGGCCAGGATGGTCTCGATCTCCTGACCTCGAGATCTGCCCACCTCATCCTTCCAAAGTGTTGAGATTACCGGCGTGAGCCACTGTGGCCAGCCTATTTAGCTATTTTCTAATGATTGACAAATTCATATTTTTAAATTTTTTAAATGTGAAACTGAAAATACTTTCCTTTGCTTATTAAATTTATATTTATTTATTATATTCACATTTTGCACATTTCTATAGAAATTTCCACAATTTTATTATTGTTATATTTTATATATCATATATAAAGAGATCTTATCTATCAATTAATAAAAACATTGTGGAAATTCTTATTTTTATACACAGTTCTATAGGAATTTCCACAATTTTCTTATTAATTGATATATATATTACATATATAAAGAGATCTTATCTATCAATTAATAAGAAAATTGTGGAAATTCCCATAGAAATGTGTATTATATATGTAATGTGGTTGTTTTGTTTTGTTTGAGACAGTATCTCACTCTGTTGCCCAGGCTGGAGTGCAGTGTTGCAATCTCAGCTCACTGCAGCTTCCATACCCGGGATCAAGAGATTCTTGTGCCTCAGCCTTCTGAGTAGCTTACATTACAGGCCTGTACCATCACACCCAGCTAATTTTTGTAATTTTAGTAGCAACGGGGTTTCTCTATGTTGGCCAGGCTGGTCTCGAACCTCTGACCTCAAGTGATCTGCTTTCCTTGGCCTCCCACAATGCTGGGGTTACAGTTGTGAGCCACAGCACCTGGCCTCTCTTTATATATATCTATTTTATATGCTCTAGGCTTCTTTTGTTTTGTTTTTTACTTCCAATTTTCATGGTATATCTAGCCATTGTAAAAACACTAACCATTTATATACAGCACTCAGTATTTTATTGCATGGATTTAAGACATTTTTATGGAATGTTGATAAGCTTTATTGTCAATGGCTTTAAAGTGAATGTAACAAGGGCAAGGGTGACAAAGAGTGCAGTGAATAAAGAAAGCACACAGAGCCAGCTGTGGTACAGAGCAGAGACTGTCTTTGAACCGATCAGGCTCAAGCTAGGACCCCACCGTTAGGACTTGGACAGTTGCAACAGACATAGAACAGCTTACTCAATAGCAATCATCTATAAAAATGCTAGCGGTATTTTCAAGCTTCAGAAATCATTTTAGATATCCAGCTTCATTATTTAATAGCACATAAGTAAGTTAAGGGTTCACAGAAATATCAGTTGGGGAAATGTTTAGGAAGTATTCTGAACTTCTGGGTAAGATAGTCATGTGGAATTTTAGGTGCTCTCTTTGTGACCTTATCAGGAAATGTTATTTACCAATTATAAAGATAACACTCAATTTACTTAGTTCTGCTTATTAAAATATCACTACTGGGCACAGGCCATATTTTTTGCTTACACACGGTTGCTGTTTCTTTTCCTTATGTGACATTTTTTAATCCCTATGTTCTTGCTTTTTATCTTTGGATGTCCAATCTAAAAAAACTCTGTTTTTATTTTGATAATGAACTTACATTTATAGTCACAAATATTTTGTCTGATTATGCTACATGCTCTTTTTTTTGAAATGTCAGACTATTTTTGTAGAAAGGGTGATCAATTTCAGGTAGCATTACTACACATGACTAAAAGGATGTTTAATAAACTTTCTATTTTAGAAAACTTTTAGATTTATAATAATGTTGTGAAGACAGTACAAAGATATCCATACCTATTATTAGTGCCTTACTTTAAAGAGTAAATTTTTATAATTAATAAACCAATAACATTATATTATTATTAACTGAAGCTCATGAAGTATTCGGATTCCTTAGTTTTTACCTAATGTCTTTTTTCTGTTCCTGGATCTCATCTAGTAGGACACTTTACATCTAGTAGTCATTTCTCCTTAAGAGCATTTTGGCTGTGAGTTCCTCAGACTTTCCTTGCTTTTCATGATCTTGACAGTTTTGAGAAGTACTGGCCAGATATTTTGCGGAATGTCTCTGAGATTTTTCTGATGCTTCTCTCATGATTACCCTGGGATTATTTGTTCTAGGAGGAGCCAACAGAGGTCAAGTGCCTTTCTCATTACATAATATCAAGGGTACATAGTATCAATGTGACTAATCACTGTCAACAGTAACCTTGATCATCCAGCTGTAGGTAGCTTTCGTTAGGTATAGGCATACATTGAAGACAGGAATATACTTTTCCTTTCTATCTATGAAAGTACTACATGGCATCTTCTTCCAATAGAATGCTATTTTGTCTGCATTGAAAATCCGTTGTTTAGTATATCCATCTTCACCAATATTCTTAGCTAGATCTAGATAATTTGTTGTAGCTTCTTCGTCAGCACTTGCTGCTTCACCTTTTAAGTTATGGAGATGGCTTCTTTCCATAAACCTCATGGACCAACTTCTGCTATGTTCAAATTTTTCTTCTGCTGCTTTCAGCCTCCACAGAATTAAGAGACAGGTTTTGCCCTGGATTAGGTTTTGGCGTAAGGAATGCTGTGGTTGGTTTAATCTTCAATCCAGACCACTAAAACTTTCTCTATGTCAGCAACAGTAGTTCCACTTTTTTATCATTTGTTTGTTTGCTGTAATAGCACTTTTAATTTCCTTCAAGAACTTTTCCTTTGCAGTGACAAATTAACTAAGTGGTGCAAGAGGCCTAGATTTTGGCCTATCTAGACTTTTGACATGCCTTCCTCGCAAAGGTTAATCAAAGACATATGACTCTTCTTTTCACTTGAACACTTGGGGGTCATTGTAAGATAATTCGCAAAATTTTAATACTATTGTGTCTCAAGGAATAGGGAAGCCTGAAGAGGAGAGAGATGAGGGAATGACCTGTCTGTGGAACAGTTAGAACACATTTACCAATTCAGTTCATTGTCTTATAGGAACACTGTTTGTGACACTCCAAAACAATTAGAATCATAACATCAAAGACATGGATCACAAATCGTAAGGGATATAGCGATAATGAAAAAGTTTGAAATATTGCAAGAATTATAAATATGCAATACAGAGACTTGAAGTAAGCACAGGCTGTTGGAAAAGTAGCTCCAACAGACTTGCTCAATGCAGGGTTGCTACGAACCCTATGTTTGTAAAAATCACAATATCTGCCAAATGCAATAAAGCAAACACAATAAAACAAGCTATGCTTGCACCTTCACTGCAAATTTATTCTCTTTTCTCCATTTCCAGATTTTAAAAGAAAGTCACTATGTATAGCCCACACTTTAAATGTAGTTATACTGTCCCTCCTCCACCTTTGAGAGTGGGCCATCCACACTGTTTAGAAGTGTACTACATGAAAAATTTGTGTTTTAGGCTACCATTATTTACGTATTCAATTACTTATTTATAGTAATGTGAATTTATAGATATTTACCTTATACTTTGGGTTATAACCTACTGTTATGTTATTTATTGGTTGCTTAGATTGTTCCAGCTTTGGCTATTAGGAACTCTTTCATTGGTTTCCATATTACTTTCACATACCTTCACAGTATGATTTTAATATTGTTATTGTGTTGTTATTATTTTGAGTACCTCCTAAATTTCCAGAATAATAAGATGTTCAAGATTCACCTGTATATTCCTTATTGCAGCACTAGGATAAGCTATTTTTTTCCTAGGAGTACTGGTTCTACTTTTTTTTCTTCTGAAAAATGGCATCAAAAACCAAAATATGGTGTTAGGCTTTTTGTTACTCTTAGGGTTTCACTATTCCGTGTTGACTCAGAGCATAGAAACCTATGTGTGTATACTAACCCTAACCTTTGTCTATACAGCTGATCTTCAAATAACATCATTTTATTATAATGTTGATGAGAAAGAAATCAATTCCCAGACAGTAACTGTCTTTGTGGAGTTTGCATGTTCTCCCCATGTCTGTGCGTGTTTTCTCTATGTTTTCCAGTTTTTCTCAATTGTCAAAGAAATACACATGAGGCAAATTGGTTTTCCTTCATTGTCCGGGTCTGAGTGAGTGTGGGTGTGTGTGAGTGTGCCCTGAGATGGGATGGTGTCTGTTCCAAGGTTGGTTGTTGCTGCCTGGTACCCTGAACTGCCTTGATGGCCTCTGGTCACCTATGATTCTGAACTTAAATAATTATCTTGCTTGTTTTTTCTCTCTCTCTTTTTTTTTTTTTTTTTTTGACTCTTTCTCAAATGTATATACAGCTCTCATTTATTTTAATGTTTAATACTAGAAGTGTGTTGGTCTTTATTTAGAAGTTTGGTAATGATTTTGTAATTAGAAACATGCCATAGGAACTTAAATCTTGTTTTTATCAATTACCCTTTTGTAAAATTGGTTGTGTTACAAGGCGTCGTGTAAAGTTGAATTTCCAAGGAACTATTAGCAACATTAAGTGAGAACTTATTGTGTATAGATATCCATAAATTATCCATCTCTATCAATGTTAAGCTAAACACAAATTCATGCTGATGTCTCCAAATCTAATCTATTACTGCATGCATTATTCTAACCTTCTCTGCTTGTCTACAATCTCCAACAATGAGAAACCTGGTTCCCACCAACTGACACCAACTTACTTAGATTTTTAATTCTAGTATACTTATTATATAGTGGTTTCAAATCTGGTAACCTATATTCCCATGGAAACAAACAAACAAAAACAAAACATTATTAGTCACAGTACAGTGTTCCTGTATAGTTTCTTTTACATTTAGTCTTACAGTTCCCTCTCATTTCCAAAATTATTTAAGGCCAGCACCTTTTCCCTCACCCCCTTCAGTAAGGCTATTTCATACACTCGTAATAGACTGAGATTTTATTAACACAATCTGCATTCCATCAGGGGTGCTGTGATACCGCAAATTATTTTTAAAAACTTGTATACATTTAAGGTGAACTCTTTCTGTTATACAGTTCTATGTGTTTTGTAAAATGCATAATGTCTGTAACCATTACAATATTACACAGAATAGTTTTATAACCCTAAAAATATCTCATGATTAATCTCTTTAACCCTTGGCTTTTTCCAGATCCTTGAAAACTACTGTTTTTTTGTTTGTTTTTGTTTTGTTTTATTT
Organism: Macaca fascicularis; assembly: GCF_037993035.2. Taxonomy (NCBI): domain Eukaryota; kingdom Metazoa; phylum Chordata; class Mammalia; order Primates; family Cercopithecidae; genus Macaca; species Macaca fascicularis. The sequence goes on from NC_088387.1 coordinate 44,259,588, forward strand.
TTGTTTTGTTTTGTTTTTTAGCTATTATTTTAAGTTCAGGGGTACATATGCAGATTGTTACATAGGTAAACTTGTGTCATGGGGTTTGTTGTACAGATTCTTTCATCCCTCATGTATTAAGCCAAATACTCATTAGTTATTTTTCCTTATCCTCTCCCTTCTCCCACTCTCCCCTCTCCAATAGGCATCAGTATATGTTGTTCCCCTCAGTGTGTCCAGGTGTTCTCATCATTCAGCTCCCACTTATAAGTGAGAACATGTGGTATTTGGTTTTCTGTTCCTGCATTAGTTTGCTAAAGATAATGGCCTGCAGCTCCATTCATGTCCCTGCCAAGGACATGATCTTGTTCTTTTTTAAGGCTGCATAGTATTCCATGGTGTATTTGTACCACATTTTCTTTTTCCAGGTTATCATTAATGAGTACTTAGATTGATTCCATGTCTTTGTTATTGTGAGTAGTGCTGCAATAAACATATATGTGCATGAGTCTTTATAATAGAACAATTCATATTCCTTTGGGTATATACCCAGTAATGGGATTGCTGGGTTCAATGGTCATTCTCTTTTTAGCTCTTTGAGGAATTGCCACACTACTTTCCACAATGGTTGAACTAATTTACACTCCCACCAACAGTGTATAACTGTTCCCTTTTCTCCACAACCTTGCCAGCATCTGTTATTTTTTGACTTTTTAAGAATAGCTATTCTGACTGGTTACAGATTATATCTCATTGTGGTTTTGTTTGCATTTCTCTAATGATAAGTGATGCTTTTTTTACATGATTGTTGGCTGCACGTATGTCTTCATTAGAAAAGTGTCTGTTCGTGTTCTTTGCTCACTTTTTAAACAAGTTGTTTCTTTTTTTCTTGTACATATATTTACGTTCCTTATAGGTGATGGAAATTAGACCTTTTTCAGGTGCATAGGTTGTGAAATTTTTTCCCATTCTGTAGGTTGTCTGTTTACCCTGTTGATAGTTTCTTTTGCTCTGCAGAACCTCTTTAGATTAGATGCCCTTTGTCAAAATTTGCTTTTGTTGCAGTTGTTTTTGGTGTCTTTGTCACGGGATCTGCCCATGCCTATGTCCTGAATGGTATTTCCTAGGTTGTCTTCTAGGGTTTTTATGGTTTTGGGTTTTACATTTAAGTCCTTAACCCATCTTGATTTAATTTTTGTATATGGTGTAAGGAAGAGATCCAGTTTCAATTCTCCATATGGCTAGACAGAAACCCACTGCTTTGTTAACCATGTTTACAATTTTGCCTTTTCCAGAATACTGTATAAATGGAATCATAAATTACATAGTTTTTTCAGACTGTTAGTTGCTTTTCATGGTTCCTTAAATATTTTCTATCTTCAGCTATGATGACTATAATATGTCTATTTTTTTTATCTTCAAAATTTCAGAAACAATTTGAAAAAAAATGTTACTTTGTATCAGTTAGCCACCTTTACATTTTTGAAAAATTCATTTTTATCTCTCCTGTTTAGAAATCAATTTTAAACATAAATCAATTTTAAAATGAAATGGAATGCATTTTAAAATGTATATAACATAAAATAAAACAATATTTATCTTTCTGTATGAAGTATAAGAGAATTTGCTCATTTAACTTTTCCCATTTTATTTTCCTTAATTTTTTCTCTGTTTTATGTTGGTATGGCAAGACATTTTTGACTATATTTATATAGTTTTAAATATTTTTAGAGGTGAAATTGTGGTAAAATTCATTAGCAAATTCATTCTAAATATATTCACCATTTAATAAGTATATATACTTAGGTTTTTAAAATTTACATTATTTTGATAACCTTTTAAAACATTGCTAAAGATAAAATTTTAAAGTATTTTCTAATCATATTTATTTTTTTAACCCAGAATGTTTATAAGACTGTTTTTTGCACTGTTGATTCAATTTGCTTTTCATTTGCTGTTTATTTGTTGATTTTTTTTATCATTTTTAAAGAATGTAAAATCATACTGCAATTAATATCCATCAAACGAGAGTCTACTGTGAGATACCAATATCTGCCCTTCATTGAGTGTCAGATTACATATGTTTAGATCCAGTTGATGCTACTTACTCTATCAAATGGTAAAGGTTTCATTTTCATGTCCCTCATAATCAGAAATAAGAATGAAATTCTCATTCTCATACAATCAAACAGATTGGTCAGACATTCTATCAATTTGTTCCTTTCAAAACAAATTTTAGAAGTTTGTGGGGTGAGAAGCATGTTTTAACTTGCTTTTCAGTGTTAAGTCTTGTTTTCTTATTCTTGAATTTCTTCGCTAATTTCTATGAAAATTTAGGAGACTAGGGGTCTTCAACCCATGGATTACACTATGCTATTTTCAGGAAATGTAAACACATTTTAGTTTTCTTCTCCTTAGATCACTTTGACAAAACTGTATTTATTTTCCTGTCATTTAAAGTAACTTTAAATTATTAAAGAATAGATGGCTAATGACAGCCAAACAATTTTTGATGAAGAATTATTAGCAGCATTACATAGAAAATGTATGTGTCTATCCTCTATTTCTATCCCCTTCCTCATCACAAAAAGAAACAAAGAATCTATGGCACAGCCTAGTATTTTACCCAATACTGTTAGTGTATGATAATTTACATAATTAATGTTTATTTACTTGTGGTTTTTTTCTTAATGTAACACTGCAAGAAGCACTATACACACACACACACACACACATATATACGCTTTGGTTTATGACTGAAATAATGGAGCAAATTATTAAATACAGAGGGACTTAAGAGATAACTGAAAATTAAAATAACTCCTCTGAGAGAAAAAAATATGACACTGTTACGATGTTTAATAAAGTTGCATGATCATTTTTCATATATCTACTTGAGGCTAAAAGACATTTGCATCACTAATGTTTTACAAATATATTTCTTTAAGGGATAATATTCTCCAATCCCAAAACAGATACTAGGATAAAAATTCACTAAGAAACACTAATTGGACACTTGAGTATAAACATTTCACCTGTCTTTAAAGAATGTTTGTGTGTTAGCAGCAGAGTATTCCTACTATAAAAATATCTTAATTCTAAGAAAGGTATATATAGCAAAGTCCTAATATTTATTCATTACCCAGAATTCCCTCTGAACTAATATTTCTAAAAAGCTTACCTTATAAAAATTTCATGATTAAAATGATAATCCTGAAATGCACATTTTTAAGGCATTCTGAAAACATTAAAACATTTTAGCATGATTTTGGTTACTAACTACATTGGTTTATAAATATTCAAACAAAAATATACCAATTATGTTATATACCACACACATCAAAACTATTTCACTAAAAAGAAGGCCTAGATCCATATTTTTATTTAATAATTGAGCTATAACTGTACTTGACTAAAGACACTTACTCATACACATATGTTTTATGTTTAAAATATTAGTTGCTCCTGGGCGTGGTGGCTCATGCCTGTAATCCCAGCACTTTGGGAGGCCGAGGCGGGTGGGTCACCAGGTCAGGGGATCGAGACCATCCTGGCTAACACAGTGAAACCCCGTCTCTACTAAATATACAAAAAATTAGCTGGGCGTGGGGGCGGACGCCTGTAGTCCCAGCTACTTGGGAGACTGAGGCAGGAGAATGGCATGAACCTGGGAGGCAGAGCTGGCATTGAGCAGAGATTGAGCTACTGCACTCCAGCCTGGGCAACTGAGCGAGACTCCATCTTAAAAAAAAAAAATTAGTGGCTGGATGCCACTTCTACTTACATTGTAAAAGCCTCTTCTATCTCCTAGAGTCTTCTCTACTGACTTCCTTTCTCTGGGTAACTTTTAGTAATAGTGCTTGACATCAAGGTAAGAATTACACACACCAGCACACACACATATTTACCACAAATTCATTTTTTACTGCTTCATGTAATATCAGATAAAACACATACCAAAATTTAACTTTTAAGTTGTTTTCAAATTTTTTATAAATCCTCACCCTAACTCTTCTTTGCAATGTACACCTGTTATCCTTGACTTTATAATGACATTAAATACCTTAAAAATTTCAAGTGTGTTAGAAATGTCCCACAAACTTTAATAAGTAAAACATTAATTTCACTTTCATCATTAACAAAGCCCTAATCAACAGAATGATCAGATGTTTACAAAATCCATATTAATTTCCAATTCTTTCAACAAATGAATTTGAGTAAATTAAGTTTCTAAATGAATGCCACTGTCCGGGCTCACTTGGTAGCCACCTCTACCCCCTAATCTCACATTTCACAACAATGATCAAAACAATACAAACTGGAAGGAGGAAAACAATGTTAGTAGAAAAAAAGTGAAGGAGAGTGCTGAGGAGGTTTTAAATCATGTGTCCCTGGTTTTTTGACACACTTCTTTCCATTGGCAGTCTCCTTGAGGTCTGGTCGGTCTTGTGACTGCTTCATCATGGACTAAATGATGGTTTGATGCTGAGGCTCCAACATCTGAGATTAGAACCATGTGCTACTAAATAAGACCCATGTATTAGTCCATTTTCATGCTGCTGATACATACCTGAGACGCGACAAATTACAAAAGGAAGAGGTTTATTGGACTTACAGTTCCAAGTGGCTGGGGAGGCCTCACAATCATGGTGGAAGGTGAAAGGCACTTCTCACATGGCAGCAGAAAAGAGAACAGAACTTGTGCTGGGAAACTCCCCATTAAAATACCATCCGATCTCATGATAGTCATTCACTATCAGAAGAACAGCACAGGAAACACTTGCCACCATGATTCAATTATCTTTCACTGGGCCCCTCCCCAAACACATGGGAATTCAGGATGAGATTTGGGTGAGGCCACAGCCAAACCATATCATTCTACTCTGGCTGCTCCCAAGTCTCATGTCCTCACATTTCAAAACAAATTATGCCTTCTCAACAGTCCCCAAAATCTTAACTCATTTCAGCATTAACTCAAAAGTCCACAGGTCCAATGTCTCACCTGAGACAAGGCAAGTCCCTTCCACCTATGAGCCTGTAAAATAAAAAGCAAGTTAGTTACTTCCTAGATATAAGACACTGGGTAAATAACAGCCATTCCAAGTGGGAGACATTGGCCAAAACAAATGGGCTATAGGCCCCATGCAAGTCAAAACTCCAGTGGGGCAGTCAAATCTTTAAGCTCCAAAATGATCTCCTTTGACTCCACATCTCACACCCAGGTCATGCTGATACAGGAGGTGGGCTCTCATGGACTTGGGAAGCTCCATTCCTGTGACTTTGAAGGCCACAGCCTCCCTCCTGGCTGCTTTCATGGGCTGGCATTGACTGTCTGTGGCTTTTCCTGGCACATGGTGCAAGCTGGCAGTGGATCTACCATTCTGGGGTCTGGAAGACAGTGGCCTCCCTCTCACAGCTCCATTAGGTGGTGCCCCAGTAGGGACTTTGTGTGGGGGCTCCTACCCCACATTTCCCTTCAGCACTGCCCTAGCAGAAGTTCTCCATGAGAGCCCTGCCCCTGCAGTTGACTTCCACCTGGACATCCAGCCATTTCCATACATCCTCTGAAACCTAGACAGAGGTTCCCAAACCTCAATTCTTGACTTCTGTGCACTTGCAGGCTCAACACTACATGGAAGCTGCCAAAGCTTGAGGCTTGCACCCTCTGAAACTATATTTTGGTCCCTTTCAGCCACTACTGGGATGCAGGGCATTAAGTCTTTAGGCTGCACACAGCATGGGGAACTTGGGCTTGGCCCATGAAACATTTTCCTCCTAGGCCTCCAGGCCTGTAATGAGAGGGCTGCTGTGAAGACCTCTGACATGCTCTGGCGACATTCTCTCCATTGTCTTGGGGATTAACATTTGGGTCCTCATTACTGAATGCAAATTTCTGCAGTGGGCTTGAATTTCTCCTCACAAAATGGGATTTTCTTTTCTATTGCATTGTCAGGCTGCAAATTTTCTGAACTTTTATACTGTGCTTCCCTTATACAACTGGATGCCTTTAACAGCACTCAAGTCACCTCTTGAATGCTTTGCTGCTTATAAATTTTTTCCACCAGATACCCCAAATCATCTTCTCTCAAGTTCAAAGTCCCACAAATCTCTAGGGCAGGAGCAAAATGCCACCAGTGTCTTTGCTAAAACATAACAAGAGTCAGGGCGGCAAACAGCAGTGGTGGACGGTGAGCGAAAGTTCAGCTCCAGTCATAAAAAAACATGGACCAGAAGAGTCCAGTTGCAAGATTTAATAGAGTGAAATAGTGAGAAGACAGAGCTCCCACATAAGGGGAGGGGACCCACGGGGATTGCCGTAGCCGGCTTCAATGCCTGGGTTTATATCCTGATCCTTGTCTCTCCTGCTGTGCTCTCAGGCAATAGATGATTGGCTACTTCTTTACCTCCTGTTTTGCCTAATTAGCATTTTAGTGACCTCTCTGATTGGTCAGGTGTGGGCTAAGTTGTAAGCCCTGTGTTTAAAGGTGGATGCGGTCACCTTCCCAGCTAGGCTTAGGGATCCTTAGTTGCCCTAGGAAATTCCAGCTAGTCCTGTCTCTCAAAGCCATCCAATCCCAGTTACCAGTCATGGGAGTGAAAAAGCTTTCAGAGTCATTCTCATCCTTTTGGCTCCCAGCTGAAGTCACAATGTAAAGCAGAGTTAAGCCACCCCCATTGTACTCCATCCATATTCCTTTCCCCAGAATCGGTGTGCACAACAAATGAGGCATTTTGAGCTGCTAAATTTTAATTAATTTGTTTCAAGACTATAGTACCTTTAAAAATGCCCATCTGCCTGAAGAATAAAAGATTTCGCTAAAATATACTGTAGGCTGGATGAGAGAAGGGGAAATTGGAACCCAAGGATTCACTCGACGTCTGTTCTGTAATAAACGAAAGGAACTCCAAAAAGAACCATCTTGATCCTGACTTCATTAGAGTAGCAAACAGAAGTTGTAAATGAAGGAAGGCTGTAGGGCAGTGGGTCTAGGATGCTTGTTCTTGAGTTTGAGAGAAGTAAATTTTAATCTCACTAGCTATTCCTGGATGTATATTTAGGGTGGTCATAATTGAAAATACTATTTCCAATTTACTTTGTGTTGGTCTGTGCCTTTAATAACATACTGTATCCCTATGCAAGCCTTTTCAATACGTCCATTTGAAAAGGAGACAAGTGTTCCAACTTTCTACACACTTCTAAACATCTAAGAAGTAGAAATATATGAGCATATTGCTAAGGTGCCACCCTGCATCTGCCAAGAGTATATCTTGTGCTGCCCTCTCAAAAAGGAGCTGTCCCAAGAAGAGCATTGAGCAGAGCAATGACATGGTTTATGATATTTTTAAAACATCATCTTGGCTGTTCAGTGTAGAATAGATTGGCAAAGAGAAAGAGTGGGATTGTAGAGATTTCTTTCAATAGTTAGGTGAGTGATGACAGTGCCTTAGACGAGGGAGGTCACAGGAGACAGAATCTCAATTTATCTTGAAAGTAACCTATAAGAATTGTTGATGATTTGGGCCTGTGGTGGAGGTAGTAGGAGGTTATTTTTTATTGTTTTCGATTTATTTTATTGTTTCTTAGGGTGAACTTGTTTTGCATTTGGTATTTGAATGTGTGTGTGTATGTGTGTGTGTGTGACTTTACTTTTCTGACTATTAAGAAATGTTCAGAAACTTTTCTAACCAATAATCATCTTTATGATGCCTTTAACTTAATTACGACTTCTATATTATCTCAAGGAAATTAACCCGTTCACTTTACTATGTCTTAAAAGTACTTTCCCATCTTGTCACTCTCCTTTTACTTTTGTTTATAGATTGACTAGATTGCATTATAGAATTGAACGTTTTTATTTGAAATTATTTGGCTTAACAAAATGTAACACTCTAAAAATGATTTATGTCTCTAATCTAAAGCTAAGCTGTAGCTTATGCCAGTAATGCCAACACTTTGGGAGGTCAAGGCAGGAAAATCACCTGAGCCCATGTATTAGTCCATTCCCACGCTGCTATGACGAAATATCTAAGACGGGGTAATTTGTATGTTTAAAAAAAAAAAAGAGGTTTAATTTATTTATAGTTCTGCATGGCTAGGGTGGACTCAGGAGACTTACAATCATGGCGGAAGGCATCTCTTCACAGGGTGGCAGGAGAGTGAGTGCTGAGTGAAGTGGGAAGCTCCGTATAAAACCATCAGATCTCGTGAAAACTCACTTACTATCACGAGAACAGCATGGGAGAATTGCCCCAATGATCTAATCACCTCCCATGAGGTTCCTCCCCTAATATGTGGGCCTTACAATTTGAATTAAAATTCAAGATGAGATTTTGGCAGGAACATAGTCAAACCATTTCAGTCCGGGAATTTGAGACCAGCCTGAGCAACATAGTAAGACTTCCATCTCTAAAAGAAAACTAAAAATTAGGACGGTGTGGTGTTACATAACTGTAGTCCCCGCTACTTGAGAGGCTAAGGTGGAAGGATCACTTCAGCCCAGGAGGTCAAGGTTATAGTGAACCTTGACCCACCACTGCACTGTAGCCTCAGCGACGGAACCAGACTGTCTCAAAGCTAGATAAATAAAATAAAATAAAATATAATAAAATAAAGCAAAGCTAAAGAAACAGACACCATTGTGGACTCATTGAAAAATTATGTTCTCTCTCCTCCCTAAATTTTAAAACATTTAAAGCAAATAAACAGAAAATTATATCTTTGGAAAATAATTTATAACTCAGATCATTGGCTTTACTCAAAACAAATTTGATTTCTGGTTTCTGAAGAAATGTTTGTACTACGAAGAGATCATTTTGCTCAGAAACTTATGCTACGTGTATATTTGATTATGCTTTTTTCTCCAGAATGTCAATCCTCTATGATTAACCTTGATAAGCAGTGTCAGATTCCCTTTGCAATTATTTTATTCTCTGCATCTCTAAATAAAGAAAGAAAATTCAAGAAATCTGATTATTCTTTTTAAATTTTATTTTGGTTTAAAAGATATGGACAAGACACAACTCATGTCTTCAGGAGAGCTGTTATTAATTCTAAATCCTGAAACAAGAGATTTCTATCCATATGGAGGGGCAAAACAATTTCTCACATTTATTCACATGTATTTGAGTGATTTTTACCTTCCTAGAGTGAATTCTGACTCAGCGACTGGCTCATGGCATTGTCAATGTTTATACCCTGAATTAATAAATGAATCATGTGCTGGTACATTTTGAAATGACAGTTATATAAATATTTGATTTTATAAAATTACACTAATTATTTGTAAATTTAATTTCATTGTTCAAAAGATGTGATCAATTAAGAAATTGGAGGAACCACAGATATTTATCTCATGGCATAAGGGCAAGAGGAAGAAATTAGATAAAGTGTAGTCATATTTGAAAGATGGCAACAGGAGACTACTTGACAGAAGACGGAGAGATGGGGCAAGGGTTGTAAAACTAGCTGTTGGGTACCATGCTTAGTATCTGGGTGAAGGGATCATTTGTATCCCAAACCTCAGCATCACACGATATACCCCAGATAACAAGCCTGCCGATATACCCCATGCAAATAAAATAAAACCTGAAAAATACAAAAAAGGGTACAGTCATCTTTGTCTTTATATCCGAAGCTAATAATCATATATATCGATCCATACATATTTCTTTTTTTAGAAAAGGAAACATTAAAAAAGAAATAATGCTTACTCTTTGGAAAAGGGAAAAAGGAATCAAAGTACAAAACAGAGAACTTTTTGAATATTATGTTGATGTACCCTCTAAAAATTTGTTATCCTATGTGTACTTTTTGTTGTTGTTGTTGTTTTTTGACACAGAGCCTTGCCCTGTCATCCAGGCTGGAGCGCAATGGCGCCATCTCGCCTCACTGTAACTTTTGCCTCCTGGGTTCAAGTGATTCTCCTGCTTCAGCCTCCCGAGTAGCTGGGACTACAGCTGCCCACCACCATGCCTGGTTAATTTTTGTATTTTTATTAGAGACAGGGTTTCACCATGTTAGCCACGATGGTCTTGATTTCCTGACTTTGTGATTCGCCTGCCTCAGCCTACCAAAGTGCTGGGATTACAAGCGGGAGCCACCGTGCCGGGCTTTATTTTGTTAAAAAAAGAAATGGAAGATAATTTTCATACAAAAATGGTATGTATGAGTTGGATATTTGTTTGAGTTCATGTGTGAGAAACAATGGCAGTACTCAAATACTTTTGCGGCAGGTTCATTTTCAGTGGAGCATTGTATAAAGTAGTTTAAAAGGGATCAATTTTTTTTCTGCAAAAATTCCGCTTGATTCAGTGATCTCACCTCTTAAAATCTTAGAGGACTCACTCCACTGTGTCTTTCCTCAGACTTTCAGCTAGTTGTGGTTCTGAGCGTGGGCATATTTGTTTCAAGGCAATGAACCATGACAGAGCCAGGCTTGTCTCTCTGGACAGGGGAGCCTTCATAGTATTTGCTTATACACACAGAGCAGCTATAGCAGAATCAAGATAATCCTAATAATCTTGGTTTAAAAAGCAAGAGACACTGTCTTTGCAATGTAACGGTTTATTAATGTAGTAAGAAGAGAAAGCAACAGTATTTCATATTTTTATTATGCCATCAAAATTAAAGAAATAAAAGTAGACTCTGGGATTTTCAAGTGGTGAAAAGACACTCTTTATCGTGTGAATGCACTAAAATAGGTAAATAAAAATACCATGTTGGCTAATCCTTTCATTGAGCTTTCATTTCTTGTTTTACTTCACAAATTATAAAAGTTAATCTATTTCTTCAAAGCAACTGAGATAAGTAACTTGGTTTATCCTATTCTAACCAAAAATAGGAATTAGAGAAATTGTCATTTACAACTTTGAAAACCTTTCTCAGCTTACAGGTCATACAGAAAACAAGCAGCCTGTCCCTGATGTACATTAAAAAGCCACCTTTGGGTAAGGAAAGAACAAGGGTTTATCATTCTTCTGCTAGACAGGACAGTGGTATGTGTCTTTTTAGCAGTAGCGAAATATTTACACTCAATTTAGACAATGATAAAATAAGGCAAATAAAAATGTCTATAATTCTTATCTCTCTTTACTATCTTTTCTATCTACCATACATGTATGTATGTAAGTCTCTATGGCTATTACCATATAATAGATATACATATACAAATGGCTTCTTTTTTTAACCTAAAATTATTTTCCTTATTGTTACAGAGTGCCATTAAATGCTAAAGGTTATATAATATATTATTATATTGATTGAAGCAATTTACTTAGTCTAAGCACATATGGAGCAATAGTTAGATGATTCGTTCCAATTTTAAATAGACAATGCTAAAAATGAACATTTTCCATTTGGGAGAGGTTTTTTTTCCAGCTCAGGATTAGTTTTCACAAGAAAAACTATATGTCAAAAGATGAAAGCATATACATGGTTATTGACAAATTTTTTTGAAACTGATGTGTGCATTTGTTTGTTTCACACTGCTATAAAGAACTTCCAGGGACTGGGTAATTTATAAAGAAAAGAGGTTTAATTGAATCATGGTTCTGCATGGCTAGGGAAGCCTCAGGAAACTTACAATCATAGTGGAAGGGGAAGCAGGCAGCTTCTTTACAAGGTGGCAGGAGAGCGAGTGAGAGCACAGGAAAAGCTACCATTTATAAAGCGCTCAGATCTCTTGAGAATTTACTCATGGGGAAAACCTCCCCCACTATTCAATCATTTCCCTCCCTCCAAACAAGGAGATTACAGGTCCCTCCCTGGATACATGGGGATTACTATTGGAGATGAGATTTGGGTGGGGATACAGAGCCAAACCATGTCAATGTACCAAGTGTTACGCTAATTAATATGTCCCACCAGAAATATTCTCCACACACATATTAGCATTCATGATTTTTTAATACTTCTTAAATGCAGTACTATTTCCTTTTTGTTTTACCTGGTGTTTGTTTTACTACAAAACATGACATTTTCCTATTTTCAGAACTTCTGATTCTATTTCCCATCTGAGAATTGCCTCTTATGCCCATTCCTACTATACCTATTGGAATATTGACATATTTTTATTAATACTTACATGCTTTTTTCCATAAAATGTATTTATAAGTGGGCTCTCAGAATTGCCTGAAATATTTTCTGAGTTTGTTTTTCTTTTTAATTATATTTATGTTATAAAGAAATTAGTTGCATTTTATGCAATTTGGTCATGATGTTTTTCCTTGTGTCTCAAAGCCTGTAGCTTCTATATTTTTTTTGTATTTTGAACCAACTTTTGTACAATTTTAAATGTTTACTTTTCCTTTTATGTCTTTCTGGACTTTCATGTTGTTTATGATATGAAATACACATATACAAATTTTAAGGAATTGATCTTTTTAGTGAAAAATCTGCATATAATCCCAAACCACAAAACTGGCATAGCTAAAAATAAAAGTCTGCAATCCTTTCTCTAAAAAATAACTTGCAACAATTTATGCTGACCCATTTCATCACAGAGGTGGTCACATTTCATGGCTGTCGCTAAAGCAGACTTTTATGTGTAGGATACTGAAAAGGCTGCCGCAGAGGCTTTGAATCAGCAGACAGCCACGGAGTTTGAATGGACTTAGACCTTTTTTTTCTGAAAGGAAAAATAGAAAGTGTGTGCATTGTGAAATCAATACACCTTGGTGATTCCCAAAGTGTGGATCCTGGACTAACAACAGTAGCATCACCTGAGAGCTGTCAGAAATGCACATCTCCACCCATACCAACTGAATCAGAAACTCTGGGAATGAAGTTCAGGAATCTGTGTTTTAATAAGCTCCTCAGGTGATTCTGATGTACACTCAAGTTTGCAAACCTGAGAATGGCTGGTATACAAAGCAAGACTTGTATTTGACCAAATAGGTAAACATTTTATCATTTTCATATTTTATATGTTTAAAGATATTTTATTATTAATTTCTAGTCTGAACATTAATTTTTAAAGAAGTCAAATTCTTTTATAAAACTATGGTATTTTGGAAGATATTTAACTTAATGAAGAGTCTGGGTTTTGATAATTGTCCTTTTTTAAAAATAAAGGTAAAACTGTAAGATCCTTGCAATTTATAGATTAATAAAGATACTGTATCATCTCTAATATGAAAGCACTTATACTATAGAGAACCAAAAAGAACACAGTTAAAATGGATTATTTTGTTTGAAAATAGGAATATGCATGCATTTGTGAATATGAAAGGAGAAAAAGAAGTGAAACAGATCTCTATGTGTTTTAAATTTTAGTACATGGTGGCTTAAATCCATAAAGCCTCAAAAACTGTTATGTAAACAGAAGAAACTATGGCATATGCAATTTAGTTCCTGATGTCCTAGATCAGAAGCTTTTGAAGAAAGGTCTTCAGATTTCATCAGAGTTTTGAGAATATCAACAAAATGTGTGTGTGGCGGGGGCATACGTGTATGCTTTTAAAATTCTATGCTAGTTCCTACATTTGCATCAGTTTTCTGCAGATATTATTAAGCTTCCTACTAAGTTTTTGTGAGGGTTAAATGAGATAACATATGTAAACTTAATTACGGAGGTAGGCCCCACACAGAAAAGACATTGTATAAATGTTACTCATCATTGTTGGTGTTGTTATTATCGCAAAAGTTATTTACAGAGACAAGCATCATTAAAGTATATTTCAAATGTAAATTTAAAGAACAAATGTTAAAAAATTGTATAGAAAGAGAATATGACAACTGAAATTTTATGGTTACCGCAATCGCACACTGTATTTATATTAGACTCCCTTGGATCTAGTTGTCAAGATCTTAATTGCCTTATAAAAATATTAGCATAATATATAACAAAGTACAACATAATGGTATATATATAATAAAGGATCAAGTCATATTTTCACCCCATCTCAATCTCATTCACTTACTGCAAAATTATGGGAATAGTTTATTATTTGGGTTCTTTACTGAAGAACATCTGGATAAATAATGACTATCCACACGAGTTCTGCAAAATAATACAATCATTTCTCAAATAAACACTTTTTTAACTAATAATCTATGAGAAAGCTAAATGATTGCTTTGGAAAACCAAAACAATTTAAATTTTATATATTCTTTACTGTCTTCTAGGGGGTCATTGGGCACGGTTTAAAATGTATAGTTTGCCCTTCTAATGTCAATGTTTTAGGTAAGCTTCTGAAAAGTGCTAGAATAAACTCAAATCATGTACACAATACTTTGCAAGAAACAGTTTGATCATATATACTAATTTTATGATAAATTATCTTTGGAACTAAAGAAGTTTACAAATGAATTTTGAAATTTGGGTCCTGTTGTTTAATGCATCACCTTATCTTCAGTTTTCTCAACTATTTTGAATGATTCATAGTAAGTAGGTGACACAGTTTCTGAGATGTCCTAGATACATGTGCAATAATTAGTTTTATATCCTCTCTTCTTCATCTTTAGATCTTTCCTCTCTATAACTCCCATCAGTGAAAGCTTATAACATTGAAACAGATCCTAGTTTGTGGGTTCAAAATACTGTGTGTTTGTGTATGTGAGTGTGTTAAAGAAACGTTAAAAAAATATTAAGGATGCCGTCTCCTTAAAAAATATATATTATTCTTATTGCTATCACGGATGTTAGTAATTCTTTATTGAACCAAGCTTGCATTGATCTCACTTAATTCTCATAGTCACTTAACATTGGAACTCTTATTATACCAGTTTGGATAACAAGATAAGACAAGTTGGTAAGTTTCAACAGTTAGTAAAGTGCGAAACAATACAGAATGCAGTATATCCTGTTGATTTACACCCCCAAAAGCAAATTAAAAGACATAATAACACAAAATAGTACCAATGATAGTACAGTAAGCTAAAATAGATAAGCAGAAAAATTTCAAGATAACCTCTCCACAAATAAAGAATAAAGGATTAATGTATCAAAATATTCAAGAAAAGCATTAAGGACCTAGCTAAATAACCACCTTATGACAGAAGAAACTTCACGTGGAGAAAATAAAGAAAAAATAAAACACTGAAATAAATAATTTAAAAAAATATTTAAAGTTTAGAAATATTTTTTCTTCTTTCTTTTTTTTTTTTTTTTTTTTTTTTTTAGCTACAGAATCTCCCTCTGTTGCCCAGGCTGGAGTGCAATGGAGCAATCACAGCTCACTGCAGCCTCAACTTTCTGGGCTCAATCGATCCTCCCACCTCAGCCTTCCAAGTAGCTGGGACCACAAGTGCACGCCCCTATGTCCAGGTAATATTTTTATTTTTAATTTAGTAAATACACATTATCCCTTTTTCTCTGGCTGATCTCAAACCTCTGGGCTCAAACGATCTTCCTGACTTGGCTGGAATTACAGGCATGAGCCACTACATCAGGCCTTGAATTTTCAAAGAAAAAAGAAACCTCCTGGAAACGCATGTTTAATTAGGGAAAGGAGGCCAATCGATACTCAGAAATTGAAGATAACCTCTTTTTATTAATTATTACGAGAGAAAATCGCAAAAAAATAGAAAAACATTTTGACTGATTTTGTCCTTTCCAAATACATCACTGGAACATGATCACTACAAACATTTTAGTGTGTAGTTCTAAAACTTATTTCTACTTTTAGACATGTGCAAAGATTTATAGAATTGTGGTCAATTCTACACAAATTTCCACTTTATAATCTGCTTTTAAAATTTAAAATACATTATAAGGATATCTCTATATCAATATATAATATATTATAAGAATAATGTATTATGAGGATATCTCTATATCAATAACTACCAAAACACAACTAATGGTAAAGTCTAAGTAGTGCCCTGTTGTATATGAATCATTATTTAGCCAATCTCCTATTGAATGACAGCATTGCAATTTTAAGTTTTTAATTGTGGTAAAATACACAACAGAATTTACCATTTTAACCACTTTTTAGTTTATTGGTCAATGATGTTACGTATATTTAAATTGCTGTGCAACCCATTTTCAGAACTTTTTTATCTTGCAAATTGAAACTCTATACCCTTCAAACAACAATCCTTTAACCACTCCTCCCAGCCCCTGGAAGCTACCATTTTGCTTTCTGTTTCTATGAATTTGACTATTCTAGGTATCTTATATAAATGAAATCGTACAATATTTGTCTTTTGGTAACTGGCTTATTTCACTTAGTGTATTATCTTCACGTTTCATCAATTTCATGGCATGAGTCAGAACGTATTTCTTTTTAATGCTGAATAATATTATATTGTATGTATTAACATCATATTTTGTTCATTCCTTCATCCATCAAGGGATATTTGGGTTGCTTCCATCTTTTGACTATTGCTAATAATGGTGTTATGCACATAGGTGTACAAATATCTTCCTGAGATTCTCATTTCAATTATTTTGGATACATACCCAGAAAATGATATTACTAGGTCACATGGGAATTCTATATTTAATGTTCTGGGGAAGTGTCATACTGTTTTCCATAGTGACTGTGTCATTTTACATTCCCACTAACAGTGAACAAATGCCTCGATTTTTCCACATTCTTTCTTGCTAACACTTATTTTCTGTTTTTTGTTTGTTTGTTTGATTTTGAAAGTAGTATTCTAATAGGTATGAGGTAATATTTCAGTGATTTTTTTTCTAATAAAAACTTTGTATTTTAGGTTCAGAGGTACGCAGGTTTGTTATATAGGTAAACTCCTATCATGGGGATTTGTTGTACAGATTCTTCCATCACCCTGGTACTAAGTCTAGTATCTTACAGTTACTTTTTTCTGCTCCTCTCTCTCCTATGCTCTACCCTCCACTAGGGCCCAGTGTGTGTTGTTTCTCACTGTGTCCAAATGTTCTCATCATTTTGCTCCCACTTTTATTTTTTTTTATTTTTTCAGACAAAGTGTTGCTCTTGTCACCCAGGCTGGAGTGCAGTGGCATGATCTCGGCTCACTGCAACCTCTGTCTCCCAGGTTCAGATGATTCTTTTGTCTCAGCCTTCCCAGTAGTTGGCCACCATGCCCATCTAATTTTTGTATTTTTTGGTGGAGATAGGGTTTCACCATATTGCCAGGCTGGTCTCGAACTCGGGACCTCAGGCCATCTGCCTGCCTCAGCCTCTAAGAGGTGCTGGGATTCTGTTCCTGCATTAGTTTGCTAAGAATAATGGCCGGCCGGGCGCGGTGGCTCAAGCCTGTAATCCCAGCACTTTGGGAGGCCGAGACGGGCGGATCACGAGGTCAGGAGATCGAGACCATCCTGGCTAACACAATGAAACCCCATCTCCACTAAAAATACAAAAAAATTAGCCGGGCGTGGTGGCGGCGCCTGTAGTCCCAGCTACTCGGGAGGCTGAGGCAGGAGAATGGCGGGAACCCGGGAGGCGGAGCTTGCAGTGAGCCGAGATCGCGCCACTGCACTCCAGCCTGGGCGACAGAGCGAGACTCCGCCTCAAAAAAAAAAAAAAAAAAAAAAAAAAAAAAAAAAAAAAAAAGAATAATGGCCTCCAGTTTCATCCATGTCCCTGCAAAGGTCATGACCATGTTCTTTCTTACGGCTGCATAGTATTCCATGGTGTATATGTACCACATTTTCTTTGTCCAGTCTACCCTCAGTGCATATTTAGTTTGATTTCATGTCCTTGCTATTATGAATAGTGCTATAGTGAACATATGTGTGCATGTCTCTATGATAGAGCAATGTATATTCCTTTGGGTATACAGTCAGTAATGTGATTGCTGGGTTCAATGGTAGTTCTGTTTTTAGTTGTTTGAGGAATCGCCACACTGCTTTCCACAATGGTTGAACTAATTTACACTCCCACAAACAGCTGATAAGTGTTCCCTTTTCCCTGCAACCTTGCCGTCATTTGTTATTTTTTGGCTTTTTAAGAATAGTCATTCTGACTGGTATCAGATGGTATCTCATTTTGACTTTCATTGACCTTTTTCCAATGATCAATGATACTGAGTTTTTTTTTTCATATGCTTGTTGGCCACATGTATATCTTCTTTTGAAAAATGTCTGTTCATGTTCTTTGCCCACTTTTTAATGTTTTTTTTTTTTCTGATAAATTTGCTTAAGTTCCTTATAGACCTTTGTCAGATGCAGAGTTTGAAAATATTTTCTCTCATTCTGTAGGTTGTAACTTTACTCTATTGTTACTTTCTTTGGGTTTGCAGGAGCTCTTTAGTTTAAATAGATCCCATTTGTCAATCTTTGCCTTTATTGCAATTGCTTTTCGCATCTTTGTCACAAAATCTTTGCCAGTTACTATATTCAGAATGCTATTGCTTAGGTAGTCTTCCAAGGCTTTTATAGTTTTGGGTTTTACATTTAAGTCTCTTACCCATCTTGAGTTGATTTTTATATAAAATATAAGGAAGGGATTCAGTTTAAATCTTCTGCATATGACTAGCCAGTTATCCCAGCAGCACTTATTGAATAGAAATTCTTTCCCCATTGCATGTTTTTGTCAGTTTTGTTGAAGATCAGATGGTCATAGGTATGCAGCCTTATTTCTGGGTTTTCCAGAAATATTCCATTGGTCTATGTGTCTGTTTTTGTACCGGTACCATGTTGTTTTGGTTACTGTAGACCTGTAACATAGTTTGAAGTCAGGTAGCATGATGCCTCCTGCTTTGTTCTTTTTCCTTATGATTGCCTTGGCTATTCAGGCTCTTTTTTTGGTTCCATATGAATTTTAAAATAGTTATTCTAGTTCTGTAAAGAATGACACTGTTAGTTTAATAGGAATAGCATTTAATCTGTAAATTGCTTTGGTCAGTATGGCCATTTTGACGATATTGGTTGCACCTATTCATGAGCATGGAATGCTTTTCCATTTGTTTGTGTTATCTCAATTTTTTTGAGCTGTGTTTTGTCATTCTCATTGTAGTGGTCTTTCACCTCCTGATTGGCTGTATTCCTAGGTATTTTACTCTTTTTGTGGCAATTGTGAATGGGATTGCATTCCTGATTTGCCTCTCAGTTTGGCTGTTCTTGGTGTACAGAAATGCTAGTGACTTTTGTACATTGATTTTCTATCCTGAAATTTCGCTGAAGTTATCAGTTTAAGGAGTTTTGGGGCTAAAACAATGGGGTTTTCTAGCTATACAACCACATCATCTCTAAACAGGTGATAGTTTGATTTCCTCTCTTCCTATTTGGATGTCCTTTATTTATTTCTCTCATTGTAGTTTGATTAATATTTCTGTATATTTATATTTGATTAATGATGTTGAGCATCTTTTCATGTGCTTGTTGACCATTTGTATATCATCTTTGGAGAGATTTATACTCAAATCCTATGCCCATTTTTAACATTGAATTATTTGTTTGTGATGTTATTAAATTTTAGGAGTTTCTTACATATTTTAATGTTAACCTATTATCCGATTTATACATTTTATTTTATTTTATTTATTTATTTATTTATTTATTTTTTTTTTTTTTTTTGAGACGGAGTCTCGCTCTGTCGCCCAGGCTGGAGTGCAGTGGCGCAATCTCGGCTCACTGCAAGCTCTACCTCCCGGGTTCACGCCATTCTCCCGCCTCAGCCTCCGAGTAGCTGGGACTACAGGCGCCCGCCACCACGCCCGGCTAGTTTTTTGTATTTTTAGTAGAGACGGGGTTTCACCATGTTAGCCAGGATGGTCTCCATCTCCTGACCTCGTGATCCACCCGCCTCGGCCTCCCAAAGTGCTGGGATTACAGGCTTGAGCCACCGCGCCCGGCCCGATTTATACATTTTAAATATTTTTTCCAATAAATGGGTTGTCTTATCACTGTGTTGATTGTGCACTTCAATGTATGAAAGTTTTAAATTTGTATATAATCAAACGTATTTACTTTTACTTACTTTTGTTGCCTGTGTTTTTGATGTCATGTCCAATAAATCTTTGCCTAATCCAATATAATGAATATTTTGCCCTATGTTTTCTTCTCAGATTTTTATGGTTTTCAATCTCACAGTTAGTTCTTTGATTCACTTTGAATTATTTTTTGTATATGGTGTAAGGTAAGGGCCCAGCTCCATACTTTTGTATACAGATACTCAGTTTCACAACACCATTTTTTGAAAAGACTGTCCTTTTCTAATGGAATGATCTTGGCATCCATTGTGGGAAATCATTTGACCATAAATGTGAGAGTTTATTTCTGGATTTCCTATTTCATTTCATTGGTCTATATGTCTATATGCCATAATTTCTATAGGTAGGTCTATACGACATAATTTCCCAAAAATTATAAATTTAATTTCATAGAGCCATAGAGTCTATGTAACTTTGTTGCACTTGGTCAGTTAGTTTCCTGAATAAATATCTAGACATATAATTACTGGATAAAAAGAATGCATGCTTTTACCATTTCTTCCAGATATCCTCCAAATAATTGTAAAAAATTGTTTTTAAAGACTTATTATCACTGAATATGAACTATTAAACTTGTAAATATTTTCTAACTGGCTCTGTTCTTTGCCTTTGGTCTATTAATTCATAGGTAACTATAAATATTATTTATCAATTTTATCAAACTGTAAGGTTTACATACTTTAGGTATTTAGGTTTACATACATTACATGCACTAGACATTTACATAAAATACATGCATTAGGTTTACATACATTAGGTATTAGATTTACATACATTACATACATTAGGTATATACATAACAGGTATGCCTATTATGTATGGGCAGTGTGTGTTTGAAATACTGTCTTAAGAAATACCAGTGAATATTAATGATAGAAAAATATCACATAAGCATCTATTCCAAAAACACAGGTAATCTACAAAGGGTGAAAAGGTATCTGGTTGTATTTCAATTTTTCTTTTTTTTATAATTCAACTCTTTTTGGTATTCAGGGGGTATATGTGTGGGCTTGTTATATATGCATATTTTGTAATACTGAGATTTGGGGTCCAAATGATCCCATCACCCTGGTAGTCAAGATAGTAATCAATAAGCAGTTTTTCATCTTTTGTCTTCCTTCTTCTCTCTCCACTCCAGGAGTCCCGAGTGTCTATTGTTTCCTTCTTTATGACCATGTATACCCAATGTTTAACTTCCACTTGTAAGTGGAAATGTGATATTTAGTTTTCTGTTCTCGTAATTTGCCTAGGATAATGGCCTCCATCTGCATCTATGTTGCTTCAAAGGACATGATTTCATTCTTTTTTATGACTATCTAATATTCCATGGAGGTATGTACCATTTTAACTTTATCCAGTCTACCATTGATAGGCATCTAGGTTGATTCCATATCTTTGCTATTGTACATGGTGCTGTGATGAATATATGAATGCATATGTCCTTTTAATATAATGATTTATTTTTCTTTGGATATATACGCTGCAATGGTATTGCTGAGTCAAATGGTAGTTCTGCTTTAAGTTATTTGAGAAATCTTCAAACTGCTCTCCACAGTGGCTAAACTAATTAACATCCCCACCAAGAGTGTGTAAGTGACCCCTTTTCTCCACAGGCTTGCCAACGTCTATTGTATTTTAACTTTTTAATAACAGCCATTGTAACTTTTGTGACATGGTATCTCATTGTGGTTTTGATTTGCATTTCTCTGATTATTAGTGATGTTTAGCATTTTTTTATGTTTTGTGGCCATTTGTATGTCTTCTTTTGAAAAGTGTCTGTTCATGTTTTTGCTCATTTTGCAATGAGGTTATTTACACTTTGTTTGTTGAGGTTTAAGTTCTTAATAGATGCTGGATATTAGATCTTTGTTAAATGCATAGTTTGTAATTATTTTCTCCCACTCTGTAGGCTATTTACTCTGTTTTTAGTTTCTTTGGCTGTGCAGAGTTCTTAATTTAATTAGGTTCCACTTACCAATTTTTGTTTTTGTTGAAATTGCTTTTGAGGACTTAGTCTTAAATTCTTTCCCAAGGCTGACGTTCAGATTGATATTTCCAAAGTTTTCTTCTGGAATGCTAGTAGTTTGATGTCTGACATTTAAATATTTAATTCATCTTGAATAATTTTTGTTTATGGTGAAAGGTAGGGGTTCAGTTTTGTTTTTCTGCATATAGTTAGCCAACTATTTTCCCAGTCCTTTTCCCACTGGTTTTTGTTGACTTTCTCAAAGATCAGATGGCTATAGGTATGCAACTTTATTTCTTGATTCTCTATTCTGTTCCATTGGTCTATGTGTCTGTTTTTGTACCATTACCATACTATTTTGGTTACTGTAACCTTATAGTATAGTTTGAAGTTGGATAATACGATGCTTTCAGCTTTGTTCATTTTATTTAAGATTGTTTTGACTATTTGGGCTCTGTTTTGGTTTTCTATGCATTTTAGAATAGTTGTTTTCTAATTCAGTGAAAAATGATTTGGTAGTTTGAGAGCAATAGCGTTGAATCTGTAGCTTGCTTTCGAAATACAGTCATTTTAACAATATTTATTCTTCCAGTCCATGAGCATGGAATGTTTTCTTCATTTTTGTGTGTTTCATCTGTGATTTGTTTTAGCAGTATTTTGTAATTCTCCTCATAGAGATCTTTTACCTCCTTGGTTAGATGTATTCCCATTTATTTTATTTTACTGTTTTTCAGCTATTGCATATGGGATTGCATTCTTAATTTGGCTCTCAGCTTGAACATTATTGGTATAAAGGAATACTCTCAATTTTTGTATACTGACTTTGTATCCTGAAACTTTACTGAAGCCATTTAATAGTTCCAGTCAAATTTCTCTCAATATAGAATGGTAGTAAACAATGGATGCATAATTTGAAGTTGAAAGATTATGATTGAATAAGTTGAAATGTGCTAAATCATCATTTTTTTACAAATGTCTCACAAATAGACTCTCTAATATACAATGACTCATTTAGTGTGCCAGCCACCTCAAGCCTGGAACTATTACATATGAATTTAAAGTTAAATAATAATAAAAGTATAACATAATGATAAATAAAAATGACCAATAAACAATGGTGCCCGTTGGTAAAGTATATTTTCTAATTGCAAATTGAGGTACAGAAAAAATTAAAATATCATTAAGATCAGATATTTCATAGAAGTATAGTAATCTGACCCTCAAGTAGCTTAGATTATCATGATAATTAGAAATTTCTAGTAGTATAAAAGTATATTTTATACAAGTTATCTCATACCTCAGGTCTTAAAAATGGCAGATTACAGGAGAGATAAATAATATCCAAATCATTTTAGCCCAAGTGAGGAAGATTTGAGATGTGTGCTTAAAAATAGTGATAAGAATTAAAAACATAAAGGAAGACAATCAAAGCTGAAACAATCAAGACTTGCTTTTCTTCATCTCAAATTATGTAAAATATCATGTAACTGAAGTATGACATTGTGATATAATAAGACATTTATATTTTGTCTCTGCCTCTGGTTCCTCCTGGCACACAGCTCCTAAAACCCTTGGATTTCCTAGACTGATGATTGTTGTTTGTATGCTAATGAGATGACTGGTGGCCAGGGACACCTAAATGATTTCAGAATGGTGCTGTTCACCAGAAAGACCAAAACATAATTAGAGGATTGAGACTTTTAGCCCCACCCCCAACATATAAGGAAGGGAGAAGAGCTGAAGGTTGAGTTGACCATCAGTGGCCAATGCTGTAATCAATCATAACTTCAGAAATTATGAAGCGTTCATAAAAGCCCAAAAGGACTGGGTTTGGATAAATTACATATTGCTGAACATGTGGAGATACTTGGATGGCGGTGCATCTGCACAGAGCATGGAAGCTCTGTGTCCCACCCTCCCCATATTGCCCTTTTAATCTCTTCATCTGGTATTCATCTGTATTCTTCACAATATCCTTTACAATAAAATGGCAAATTTAAGTGTTTCCTTGAGGTTTGTGAGTCACTTTAGCAAATTAATCAAGTCTCAGGAAGGTGTCATGGGAACTCCCAATTCAGATTTGGTAGGTCAGAAGAACAGGTTACAACCTACTACTTGTGATTGCCATCTGAAATAGAGCCAGTCTTGTGGGACTGCATTCTCAACCTGAGGGTTCTGAAACTACCTCCAGGTAGCATCAGAACTGAGTTCAATTATAGTATACCTTGTTGGTGTCCACTGGAGAATTGTTTGGTATGCAGGAAAAAATAGCCACACATCCAGGGTCAGAATTGTGTGAAATGGTGAGTACGAGCAGAGAGTAGAAAAAACCCTTTGGTCTAAGGTAAACTTGCAAATATTATTAGCAACATTATTTTATTGAAACAAAACAGATAACTTTACAAATATTAGGGTAAATTAAATTAATATGTCATGACTTAAAAACCTCACTATCATTTTTGACAGTTAAAATATAGAAAAAGCAAACATTCAGAGAAATATTAATGTGATCATAGGTGTGTATGTATATTAAAAGACAAAATATTATAAACTATTAAATATATATGTATACAGACAGTCATATATTATATATTAAACTCCAAATAAATCTCTAACATTTTTCCTACAGTTAAAAGCATAGAGTGTTTTTATCACAATTAAATAAATATGTGAAATAGTAATTTAAAAAATGGTAAATCTCGGGAAAAAATTAAAAATTAACATTTATGAATAATGCTTTATCAAAAAAATAAAAACTTATAAATGTAAGCTTAAAATGTTTAACTCCAAATTAAAAATAAGAAATAATGTATATTATTTTAAAAATTGAGGATATTTTCTGTAATCCTAACACGCTGGGAGGCTGAGATAGGCAAATGGCTTGAGCCCAGGAGTTCAAATCTAGTTAAACTTTATCTTTACAAAAAATACAAAAAAATTAGCCAGGCGTAATGGTATGCATCTGTAGTCACAGCCACGAGAGAGGCTGAGGTGGGAGGATTGCTTGAGCCCAGAAGGTTCAGGCTGCAGTGAGCCATGATTGTGCCACTGCACTCCAGCATGGGCAACAGAGTAACATCTTGTCTCAAAAAAAAAAAAAAATCAAGGATCAACACTGTGGGAAAAGTTTATTCTCTTAAATTTTTATTTTTTACAAAATAAAAAAAAGCCTTCACTGCAAGACTTAGAATATGAAAAACAACAAGGAAAAATATAATGGCAAAGTCTCCAATGATGATTTATTAAATAAATAACAAATTATTTGTTGTTTAATAAATCTAAGCATGTTTCGGGCCAATAAAATTTTTTGCTACATTTAGTAAATAAAATTATTATAAAATAACATTATAAATTGTAAAAATCTGATGAACTATAATGAGCATGACTGGTAGAAAAAAAGAATATTTATAAATATTTATATTATTAATACATTTTTTATAATTAAAAATACATTTAAATTCATCTAGAGTTTAGAAAAATTGAATTTTTCTAAAACCCCTTAAAAGAATCAAGATGAACACAGGTTAAAAATAAAATAACAAAAAAAATAAAATAAAATAAAATAAAATAAAATAAAATAACAAAGTGAAAAAAAAGAAATTACAGATAAAAAATTATTCAAAAATGTCCAAAATTGATTTCATAACAGCACAACATTTAAATTACAGAAGCAAAAATATAGTTGGTATATTAGGTATCTATGAATATAATTTACTACATTAATAGTTCAAGCAAGAAAAAGTCATTTGACCATCCCTATTAATGCAAAAGGCAATTTGAAAAATTCAATACCAATTCTTGGTCCTCTCTGAGGAGCTACAAATAGTATAATTTCTTTTTAAACATGATAAATAAAACCTATTTAAATGTACTAGCCAACATCAGACAATGCAGAAGCATAATGCCATTTTTTAATGTTCACTTCTTTAACTTTTTTTTGTAGTTTCTGATTAATAAAATAAAAAATCAGAGGAGTAGTTTACAGCAAAGCAGGAATTTTTCTTGAAAATTACTTAAAAACAGAAAATTATTTAAACAGATTTTGGTATATTCTGTTAAGAGTTATGCATAAAAATATCTGTTGATATGAATATATATGTATTTTTAGTAACAATATCATACTAAAAAATACATTTTAGCATTATTGTAAATTATATAGGTAGGTGTACCTGTATATGTTTAATCATAAGATGATTTTAGAATGCTGCGGAAGACATTGTGTTATCTCTAAAGGAGTGTACTATATAAAATATATATTTTTAAATTTCAAGTTTTACATGTTGAGTATGTATTACTTGAAATGAAAAGTTATATTCTATAAATGGTGCTGTGATATCTGGCTGTTGATATGCAGAAGGAGGAAACTGGACCCCTCCCTTTCACAATATACAAAACTTAACTCAAGATGGCTTAGACTTAAATGTTAAGACCTCGAAGTATAGGAATCCCAGAAAAAAAGCCTAGAAATACAATATCTTACTCAATATTGACCTTGGCAAATAATTTATGACTAAGTCCCTAAAAGCATCTGCAACAAAAACAAAAATTGATAAATAGAACCTAATTAAACTAAAGAATTTCTATACAGCAAAAGCAACTATCAAGAGTAAACAGACAACCTGTAGGATTAGAGAACATATTTGCAGACTATGCATCCAAATAAAAGTCATTAGACTTTGAACCCAGAACCTATAAGAAACTTAAACCACTCAACAAACAAATACAAATTACCCCCATTAAAAACTGGGCAAAGGACATGAACAGACACTTCTCAGAAGAAGACATACAAGTGCCAACAAACATGAAAAAACGATCATCATCACTAATCATCAAAAGATGCAAATAAAAACCACAATGAAATATCATGTCACACTAGTCAGAATGCCTGTCATTAAAACATCAAAAAATAGCAGATGTTGGCGAGGCTGCAGAGAAAAAGGAACACTTATACACTCTTGTTGGGAATCTGAATTAGCTCAGCCACTGTGGAAAGCAGTTTGGAGATTTCCCAAAGAACTGAGTTGAACTACCATATGACCCAGCAATCCCATTACTGTGTATATACCCGAAAGAAAATAAACTATTTTGCCAAAAGAACACATGCACATATATGTTCATCACAGCACTATTCACAATAGTAAAATCATGAAATCAACCCAGGCACCCATCAATATGCGTTGGATAAAAACAATTTGTTACATATATATCATGGAATACTCCCACAGCCATAAAAAGAACAAAATAATGTCTTTTGCACCAACGTGGATGCAACTGTAGGCCATTACCCTAAGCAAATTAACATAGAAAGAGAAAAGCAAAAATACCACATATTCTCATAAGTAGGAGCTAAACATTGAGTGCACATGAATATAAAGATGGAAACAATAGATACTGGCGATTACTAGAGGGGGTGGTAAGAGAGGAGGGCAAGAACTGAAAAACTACATATTGAGTTCTGTATTCACGGAACCCATCACTACCAGCATGATGGGTTCAGTCTCACCCAAAGCATAGCATCACACAATATACTTTGTAATAAACTTGCTCGTGTCCCCTGAATCTAAAATAAAAGTTGTAATTACCTTTTATTTAGTGGGAACTTTCCTTCAGCAACTGTGGTTAATAAGAAAGGTGTATTATATAACACTGAATTCCTCAGTTCCTTCTGAATATGGAATCTTGATAGTAAATGATAGGATCTACTACCTCACTCATATTTATAATCCTTTCATAGTCTTTGAATTTTGTACCCTTCAGGGATTTCTTTTTTCTTCACTTTGTTTTTCTCATTCTCTTATTTTTTCTTTCTCTCTTTCTTTCTCTTTTTCTCTCTCCTTATTCCTTCCTTCCTTCCTTCCTTCCTTCCTTCCTTCCTTCTCTCTCTCCCTTCCTTTCTTTCTTTCTTTCCCTCTTTCTTTCTTTTCTTTTCTTTCTTTTCTTTCTTTCTTTTCTTTTCTTTCTTTTCTTTCTTTCTTTCTTTCTTTCTTTCTTTCTTTCTTTCTTTCTTTCTTTCTTTCTTTCTTTCTTTCTTTCTTTCTTTCTTTCTTTCTTTCTTTCTTTCTTCTTTTTCTTTCTTCTTTCTTTCTCAAACCAGGTTCCTTCCTCCAAATATTATTGAAAAGATTCAGGGAGTTGCTATATGTATGTTCCATCAATATTGCAAAAATTAATAAATCTGCTCGGTCATTTCTTGACACCCCACACACAGACCTTGCCCTAATTTTTAACAGTGATGGCATAATCTAAGCTTTACAATGTTTCGATGGCTTGTAAAAAATTTTTTAAAAGGAGTTACAGCCAGAGCTGGTTATTACATGCATGGCCTCCATGCTTTCCTTATTCCATGGAGTCACCAGCTTACAGAGACTGGGTCACCTCAGAAATTGATTGACTTCTAGCAGCATCAGTTGTCCACTATACTATTCTCATCACATACTCCCTAAGGTCCTTTACTTTTCATCCCAGTACCTTCGGGGGACATTGACTTTGTTGGGATGATGATAGCTTTGCATTGGGAAACTTTAGGACAATCTGCAGGAAAATACAACAATCTTTACTAATTTTTTTCTAAACACATAGACAATCTGAAATGCATGTGAGGCATCAGCAAAATGATTGAAGTTGGCCTCCGCCTCTGTGTCTCTACCTGTTTTTCTGCCAGTGCGAAACTAAGATGTCTGTATTAAGCCATTTTTTCATTGCTATAAAGAATGACCTGGGCTGTGCATGGTGGCTCACGCCTGTAATCCCAGCATTTTGGGAGGCTGAGGCAGGTGGATCATGAAGTCAGGAGATTGGTGAAACACCATCTCTACTAAACACACAAAAATTAGCTGGGCATGGTGGCGGGCACCTGCAGTCCCAGCTACTCAGGAGGCTGAGGCAGGATAATGGTGTGAACCCGGGAGGTGGAGCTTACAGTGAGCCGAGATCACACCACTGCACTCCAGCCTGGGCAATAGATCAAGACTCCATCTCAAAAAAAAAAAAAAAAAAAAGAAAAGAAAAAAGGAAAAAAAAAAAAAAGAACAACCTGACACTAGGTAATTTATAAAGAAAAGAGATAGATTTAATTGGCTCACAATTCCATACTCTGTACAGGAAGCAAAGCTGGAGAGACCTCAGGAAACTTACAATCATGATGGAAGGCAAAGAGGAAGGATGTACATCTTACATGGCCGGAGCAGGAGAAAGAGAGCATGGGGAGAGGTGCTACACACTGTTAAACAACCAGATCTCATGAGAACTCACTCACTATCACAAGAACAGCAAGGGGGAAATCTGCCCCCATGATCCAGACATCTCCCATCAGGCCACTCCTCCAGCCCTGGGGATTGTAATTTGACATGAGATTTGGGCAGAGATACAAATTGAAACCATATCATTTCATCCCGGTCCATCTCAAATCTCATGTCTTTCTTACATTTCAAAATGTGATCATGCCTTTTAAACAGTTCCTCAAAGTGTTAATTCATTCCAGCATTAACTCAAAAGCCCATAGTCCAAAGTCTCATCTGAGACAAGGCAAGTCTCTTCTACCTATGAGCATGTAAAATTAAAAAGCAAAACAAAACAAAAACCAAGTTAGTTACTTCCAAGATACCGTGGGACATACCAGCATTGGGTAAGTACACCCATTTCAAAAGGGATAAACTAGCCAAAACAAAGGGACTACAGGCCCCATGCAAGTACAAAACTCAGGATGTCAGTCATGAAATCTTAAGGCTACGAAACAATCTCTTTTGACTCCATGCCTCATATCCAGGCCACACTGATGAAAAGAATAGGTTTGCAAGGCCTTGGGCATCTCTGCCCTTTTGGTGCTGCATAGTGCAGCCTCTTTAGCTGCTTTTACCAGCTTGCTTTGAGTGTCTGCAGCTTTTCCAGTTTTATGGTGCAAGCTGTCAGTGGATCAACCATTCTGGGGTCTGAAGGATGGTGGCAGTGCCCCAGTGAAGAGTCTGTGTTTGGGCTCCAACCCCACATTTTCCCTCTGTACTGCCCTAGTAGAGGTTCTACATGAGGGCTCCAGTCCTACAGCAGACTTCTCCTTGGACATCCAAGTGTTCCATAGATCCTCTGAAATCCAGGAGGAGGCTACCAAGTCTCTACCCTTGCCCTCTGTGCACCTGCAGGCTTAACAACACATGGAAGCTGCCAAGGATTATGACTTGCACCCTCTGCAGCAGCAGCCTGAAATGTATCTGTGGCCCTTTTAGCCACGGCTAGAGATGGAGTGACTGGGATGCAGGGAGCAGTGTCTTGAGGTTGCACAGGACAGCAGGACTCTGGGCCCAGCCCACCAAACTATCCTTCCCTCCTAGGCTTCTATGCTTGTGATGGGAAGGGCTGCCATAAAGATCTCTGAAATGTTTTGGAAGCATTTGTGTTACTAACATTCAGCTCCTCTTTACTTAAGCAAATTTCTGCAGCCGGCTTGAATTCCTCCCCAGAAAATGGGATTTTCTTTTTTACCAAATGTCCAGACTGCAAATTTTTCAAACATTTATACTCTACTTCCCTTTTAAATATAAGTTTCAATTCCAGGTTATTTCTTTGTTCAGGACACATCTTGAATGTTTTTCTATTTAGAAATGTATTCCACCAGATGCCCTAAATCATTACTTTCAAGTTCAAAGTTCCACAGACCTCTAAATCAGGGGCACAATGACTCCAACCTCTTTGCTGATGCATAACAAAAGTGACCTTTGTTTCAGTTCCCAATAAGTTTCTTATCTCCATCTGAGATCACCTTGGCATGGACTTTGTTGTCCATGTCACAATCAGCATTTCAGTCACAACAATTTAACTGGCCTATAGGAAGTTCCAAACTTTCCCTCATCTTTTTTTTATTCTTCTGAGCCCTCCAAACTGTTCCAATCTTCTGCCGTTACCCAATTGCAAAGTTGCTTCCACACTTATAGGTATCCATATGGCAATGCCCCACTCCTGGTGCCAATGTTCTTGTTAGTTCATTCTTACATCCCTATAAAGCAATTACCTAAGACTGGATAATTTACAAAGAAAATAGGTTTAATTGCTCATTGTTCCACAGTCTGTACAGGAAGCATGGCTGGGGAGGCCTTAGAAAACTTACAATCATGGCAGAAAGTGAAAGGAAAGCAGGCATGTCCTACATGGCTGAAACAGGAGGAAGAGAGAGAAGTGGGAGGTGCTACACACATTTAAACAACCAGATCTTTTGAGAACTCACTCACTATCATGAGAATAGCAAGGGGAAAACTCACTCCATGATCCAATCACCTCCCACCAGGTCCCTCCTCCAGCATTGGGGAATATAATTTGACATGGGATTTGGGCGAGGACACAAATCTAAACTGTACCAATGTACTTCTTCCTCTCCTCTGGCCTGTGGATCAGATACCCTGCGGTTAGCTACCCGGCCACAGATCTTCCTAAAACGCAGAATAATTTTTGGGAGAAATGCAGTCTAAATCTAATATTACTGAAAGAAACATTATATGCACACATTAGAGCCAATATAGTAGCCATAACTTTTACAATGAAGAGACTGATATAGCCTCAACGGGAGCACCAACTTTACATAAATGGCAGTTTTTCACTTTTCAAGAGACAACTGGTTTTTAAATGGCCTTTATGTTTAGATAAAAGCCTAGAACAATTTCAAGGACGTAGAATCCACTGAGGATAAAAACATTTCAGCAAAAAACATTTTTATATAGTAATTGAGACCACATGACATATTTATTATTTTCCCACCTGTTAATCTCAATTTGAAAATCTATATGGTAGCTTTAGGGTTTAGCATCTTGTGGTGAATGAATGGTGTGATAAGTCATTTGTCAGTGTACCCCACAGAGAATACCCACTAGCATTGTGTGAATATTTTGTCTGTGAAACCCCTTGAGTATCTTGATGTGGTTGTAATATTCTACTGCTTTCCAAAGCAGTTCTATTTATAGAAATCTAAGGCACCACTGAGGAAGAGCGGTGTGAAGCTTGTAAGAGGGTCTGTGGTCCACCGCAGACATTTTTAGTAAGTCTTGTCTTGACTTAAGAATTGATATATCTTGGCTTCCAGAAATGCCAGAAGTTTTACCTTCAACTCAACAGAATAAATGAGCACATATTAATTTAGTAATTGGATATAACATATTGCTTATGTTTCCTCCTTAATAACATTAGAAATAAGGACAGGGACTTTTAAGACTGTTGAATTGTTCTGAGGCTGACACAAATTATAAAGTTTGGATTTATTAAGAATTCCCAAGTTTGAATTATTTTTATTACACTCTAGACACAATTAACTAACTCTAGGGTGATCTTTAATATAAATGATAATTTCTACTGTATAAGAAAAGAATGGAGCTAGTTCTGGTGAATACGAGTATTCTTTATGTCATGTTTATTTAAAGATAATGTTTAATTAAAAATTGTATTAATAACACTATGTTTCTAATTTCTTTGTCATAGTACTGTGTTTTCTGAGTTTCATGCAATGATTAGATAAGTCTAAGAATTAATTTCGTGGTCACCATCTTTTAAGTACATGTTTTTAAAACATGTTTTTTTTTTTAAGAAGTCCAAATAATGTCTCTCTTATTTAAGATATATTTTTCTTCAATTAACCTTCAGTGTAAAATGCTTGTTAATTGGAGAATGCCAGTATTGGTAAAGTGATGTATAAAATAACTCATTCTGAAAAGGTCGATCATTTTCAGAAACAAAATTATACTAGTCTTCAATTCTGAAAATTTTAGAAGGTAGACCTTCAGGGACAGATAATTTAGGACCAAAAGAAACTGTCAAGAACAGTAATGATTTCAAACATTATATTTTCTTAATTTGGAAACATAGATGATCTTAATTTGCATTAAGTAAATTATTTCCATCTTGAAGTTGATTAACTTTAAAATATATATACATTACTAATCATTAAGTCTTTTAATAATTTTAACACAATAAAACACAGAATTCATATTTTCAATTTAGTTCATACTGAATGTGCTTTCTATGACTCAAGACCTTTCTAGAAAAATTCGTGTGCTTAGATCTTGCCCTTGATTTGTGATCTCTGAATTCCCTTAGCCCTCAAGTAATAGTCCTACTTAAAAAGGATAGGAGGTATATTTTAACTCCAGGGAACATTAAGTAATATTTGTAGGCATTTTAGGATGTCATAACTTTAGTGGATTGTTGTTACTGGTATCTAGTGAATAGAGATCAGGGATGCTACTAAATATGCTATAATGCACAGAACATCCCTCACAAAAATAATTTCCTGTTCTAAAATGCCAGTAGTTCCCAGATTTAAAACTCTTGCACTAATATATCTGTTTACACATGAAAAATATAACTTTAAACACTGAACCCAGAATTTCCTTTGAAAGCAAATCAAACTGCTTTGACATCATCGGTGAAGGCTATTTCAAGAAAGAGTGTTTCATTTAAGTGTTGCATTTAGTCAAGTGACTTATTAAGTTAACAAGTCAATCAACCACAAGTCTCAAATCAATAATAAAATAAGCTTCATTAGTTCCAACATTTTCTCCAAGGAACAGTTTCCTAAATCATACCAAGTCAAAATGATGTCATATGTGTGCAGGTCTTTGAGGCAACAAGAGAATACTGATAATACACGATTTTGTTATGTGATGGAAATATTGAACATATTGTTTCTTTATTACTCAAGCAGCCTTTTACTCTGAAATTTATCCATTTTTTTTTGTTGTTATTGTTGTTGCTGTTGTTGTTTTTAAGACGGAGCCTTGCTCTCTTGTCCAGGTTGGACTGCAGTGGCACAATCTCGGCTCACTGAAACCTCCGCCTCCCTGTTTCAAGGGATTCTCTTGCCTCAGCCTCCCAAGTAGCTGGGATTATAAGTGTGTGCCACCACGCCTGGCTAATTTTTTATATTTTTATTAGAGACGGTGTTTCACCATGTTAGTCAGAATGGTCTCAATCTTCTGACCTCGGAATCCACCCGCCTCAGCCTCCCAAAGTGCTGGGACTACAGGCGTAAGCCACCACGCCAGCCCATGGGTTTTATATATTGGTTGTGTTCACAAAAGCCGGCTATAATATTAAGTCAAGAAATAATTCTTAAATCAGCAATATTTTCATAAATATGGATTTCTGAAACAACGAATGATTTGGGTTATTTAAATAATACCTCCTTTTGATGTATATTATGTTATATAATATACATCTGTATGTATCATGTGAGATGTATGTAGTTGTAAAATTATGGGTCTATGTTTATAAAAAAATAGTCAAACTCAAAGACTTGCTTATGACTGAAATGAAAAGTTAATATTGAATAAAAATTTAGAAATTACAGCTCAGGCATATCATCTATATTATGATTAACTTAATGAAAATTTGACCTAAAAGAAGAGTGTACATAAGGATTGAATTGTTATGCAGCCTAAGAAGACTTGCATTATGAGAATTTTGCTGACATTTCTGTTGACAGAAAATGACTTCCAGCCTTACAAATTTGTTCTCTGTCAAAAGTTGCAAGAGCCAAAGGAATAATTCACCACATTCATATTCTACACTTTCAAAACTCAGCCTATCACACTCCTTTGCCATGCAATGTAGATTTTTAGTATGATCTTAATCTAAATTTTAAAATATATAAATTATTCCCTTTAGAAAGGCAGGACTCCTTGAAAGTTAGATATATATCATAATTATTTGTATTTTCATTTATAATACCATTCTGATCCAATAGTAGACACTCAGTTAGTGTCTTGTCATGGAGAAACACATTCTTGCCTTTCCTAGTCCATTGTATGATCAATGATTAGGTCAATTGTTTGGTTAAAAAAATTATATCTAATCTACACACACCCACCCACACCACAACAAAATGCATATGTTCTCTCTCTCTATATATATATATATAGATCGATATATAGATATCTCTCGATCTATAGATATCTATATATCGATCTATATAGATAGATGGATATCTATATATCGATTATATATATAGAGAGAGGTGTGTGTGTGTGTGTGTGTGTACATAGATAGATAGATAGACATATATCTATCTATATATACATCGTGAAAGGTCTGGTAACCCTCAGCCCAGCAGCTTTCTACCTATCTGTCTTCTATCATTAGGTTTAGTTTCATATGAATGATACCATCCTTACCTTTATATGGAGATACAGTTATTCTTGGAAGCAGCTCAGCATTCTCCATTGTCCCCCTGCTGGAGACTAGTCTGGTCTCAGCCCACACAAACTCTATGTGAGAGGGAGGATGCTCAGAAGTTACAGCTCCCACACTTTTCTTTATTTGGAGGGAGTTCATTGCCTAACTTAGTTCCGCAGGTTAGTCATTGTCCATATGACTTAATTTAGTATAAAAATCAACCTGAGCAGGAATGAATCTACCTCCAGCACTGAAGGGGACTTATATTCCTGCTTGTGTTCCCCCACATGCTCAGAGCAACTGATCTGGGCCAGCCCTCGATGGGCCATCCTAGTGACTAAGGATGTGAGCTCTGGCGTCTAGCTGCCTGTGTTCTAACACTGGTTTCACCAAATATTAGCTGCATATTCTTGAAACATTTATATAAAAGTTTGTGTGTCAGTTTCCTCATCTGTAAAATGAAAATAGTAATAGTATGTATCATATATGTTTGAAAAAATAGACTAACATCTAGTCTATTTTTGGAGCAGTGACTGTCGTAGAGTAAGGATTAAATAGATGTTAGTTGTTGCTTATATTATGATGATTGCTGTCAAATCTGATTACCTAGTCTATCACAGACAGATGACAGGTTGCTCTTCCTCTGTGAGCTGTACATCAGCTGAGCCCAACAGTAGTAATCTGAATAGATCCATCAAGGCATCTTTGGGGTTCTAGCTCCTGTGTTGAGGTATAGAGCATACATATACCCAGTCCATTTGTCCTTTGAAAAAGCTCTTGTGTTCCTGTTGCAGGAGTGAATTACTTGCTTGCTCAGAGTAGGCAGTCTGTTTTGCCTCCCCTCCAATTGGACAACATCGCCTCCTGAAATAAAGCCTCTGATCTCAATTTGAAGTATAAGTAATGATCCCCTAAAAATAAGTTTTGATTCCCTCATAGAAGTTTCCAAGTCTAAATGTTTTAATCTCCTACTAATACCTACTTCAATTTCACCTTACCTGTATTAAATATATTATATTTTATAAACTTGAGCTGTACATAGATGTGAAAACTGAAGCCCTAAATTTTTTAAAAAGTAGGCCAAAGTCTTATTAATAGCTGGTATCTGCACAGTTCTAGAACTCTAGAATTTCACCACACTGTGGCAGGCCACTTCCATTTCCTCTCTTAATTTCTAGTAATATCAATATTTCTTTGGAGATTTTTCTTTACAGCAACGGCCCATTATAGAAAAGTTAAATGTGAACATTTTTATTCAAAAAATGTTTAAAAATGACTATATTTTCATAAGCAGTAACTTGTGGCAAGTAAAAAGTTGCACAAGACAATCAAATAAATGTGTAAGTGTATGTGACCATGTGTGTGCATGTGTACACATGTATATGAGAAATCAGTATTTTTTTCTTATTTCTTTTTTTAAACTTTTACGTTTAGGGGTACATGTGCATGTTTGTTTTATAAATAAATCTGTGACATGGGGGTTTGTTGTACAAATTATTTTGTCACGCAGGCATTAAGCCTAGTACCCATTAGTTATTCTTCCTGATCTTCTACCTCTTCCCAACCTCCACGCTCAGGTAGGCCCCAGTGTCTGTTGTTCTCCTCTCTGTGCCCATGTGTTCTCATCATTTAGCTCCTACCTATAAGGAAGGGCATAAATATTTGGTTTTATGTTCCTGAGTTAGTTTGCTAAGGATAATGGTCTCCAACTCCATCAATATTCCTGCAAAGGACCTAATCTCATGCTTTTTATGGTTGCATAGTATTCTATGGTCTATATGTGCCACATTTTCTTTATCCAGTCTGCCATTAATGGATATTTAGGTTGACTGCATGTCTTTGCTGTTGTGAATAGTGCTGCAGTGAACATATGTGTACACGTGTCTTTATGACAGAATGATTTATATTCCTTTGGGTACATGACCAGTAATGGGATTGCTGGGTCAAATGGTAGTTCTATTTTTAGCTCGTTGAGGAACAAACACACTGCTTTGCACAATGATTGAACTAATTTACACTCCCACTAACAGTGTATAAGCGTTCCCTTTTCTCAACAACCTCGCCAGCATCTGTTATTTTTTGACTTTTGAATAACAGCCATTTTTACTGATGTGAGATGATATCATACTGTGGTTTTGTTGGCATTTCTCTAATAATGATGTTGAGCTTGTTTTCATATGATTGTAGCCGCATGTATGTCTGCTTTTGAAAAGTGTCTATTCATCTCCTTTGCCCATTTTTTAATGGGGTTGTTTGTTTTTTCTCATTAATTTAAGTTTCTTATAGATGGTGGATATTAGACATTTGTCAGATGCATAGTTTTTGAAATTTTTCTTTCATCCTGAAGGTGGTCTCTTTACTCTTGACAGTTTCTTTTGCTGTGAGGAACCTCGGTATTTTAATTAGATCCCATTTGTCAATTTTTGCTTTTGTTGCAATTGCTTCTGGCATTTTATTCACGAAATTTTTGCCTGTTCCATGTCCGGAATCGTATTCCCTAGGTTATCCTCCAGGGTTTTCATAGTGTTGGGTTTTACGTTTAAGTCTATACGTGTTTATAATGGAGTGTTTATTGCTCTAATTCATTAAGTATGCAATTAATCAGACTCTTAGCATCTAAAGTAATTGATGCCCTTGTTTGGAGATGAAGAAAAAAAATTATTGAATCTATGATGCTCTTAATATCATTTTACTGGTAGTTAAGCCTGGATCATAACACGTTGCAAAGGGTGATAATGCCAATGTGATAGGACACAAATGATGAAAAGACCTGAGCAGGCCTGCTAACACACCAGCAATGAGAGTCATTAAATAAATTGAAAGCCTGTTTTCTCCTTTGAGTAAAAAGTTGGTAGCAAAAAACACAAAATATCTACAAACTGGCTTAGATAAATATTACTGACTCTATTAGGAAAAATCTGAACATGTGTTAAATAAATGCAAAAATATTGGTATATCTGTCAATACAAATTTTGATACGAAGATACATACATTTAATAGTCAACACAACCTTGGGAATAATATACTATAATCCTATTATCTCCCATTTACAAATAAGGAAATTGAGTGAGGAATGCTTAACTTCATTATTTATATCAAGCAACATAGGGACAAGGGTCTTTGTTTGGATCACTGATGACAGTCAATGCCCAACAAATATTTTTCAGAGGGAGAAATAGCTACTAATCATGAACTAGAATGCAAACCCATTTCCTTTTTACTTCAATATTCTTTTTTCCTAATACATTATTTTGGTTTCATTTGAAAAAAAATGTACCAGTGGAGCAGAAAGGGAAAAAAATATTGATCAATAATCCATTTAAGGCTTTGTGGGTTAGCAGATGAAAAATAATACCTGAGGCCGGGCGCGGTGGCTCAAGCCTGTAATCCCAGCACTTTGGGAGGCCGAGACGGGCGGATCACGAGGTCAGGAGATCGAGACCATCCTGGCGAACACGGTGAAACTCCGTCTCTACTAAAAAATACAAAAAAAAAAAAAAAAAACTAGCCGGGCGAGGTGGCGGGCGCCTGTAGTCCCAGCTACCCGGGAGGCTGAGGCGGGAGAATGGCGGGAACCCGGGAGGCGGAGCTTGCAGTGAGCTGAGATCCGGCCACAGCACTCCAGCCTGGGTGACAGAGCAAGACTCCGTCTCAAAAAAAAAAAAAGAAAAAAAAAAAAGAAAAGAAAAATAATACCTGATTGGGCGATTTCAGTGAAACTTGTCTGTATAGTACTTCACAGAGGACCATGCACAAACAGGCACTATCGTATGATGATAATGAATATAGTTATCTAGTCAGTAATTATAAAACTTTTTTTTTGTGAAAATTATTATAAGCTACACCTTGTAGAAGACCAAAATTAATCAACAATGGCAATATGATGACATTTACTAAAATATAATTTCTTGATAATAATTTCTTGATATGTCAGGATGATACTCAGAAAATAATAAATAATATGACTAGTTTATTAAATGTATTTTTTTATCAGTTGCATAAACATAACTTATTGGCAATGTTGCAGCACTAATCATTTTACAGGTCTTTCAATCATTATTTAATCAACTCTCAAAATATCTGTACTATATAAATTTGTGTTACAATCTTCTTTCTTATAGAAGATAAACATGAGATGTAAAGTGTAATGAGGTATGCCAGCATGGTTCAGATACAAAAATAAGATTAGAATGTAAAATACTGACTCTAACCAATCTACCCCATCTGATGGACTGCTAATTGAATGTGTGTATGTAATCAGAAAAGACATTTAGCTTAAAATCATTTACAAAATATTCCAGACCTTTCTATAATGAAGTCAGAAACTTGAATTTATAATGTTATCTGAAATTAATTTATCATAATTTAAAATGAAGCAACATTATTCTGGTACCATCTTCCATCCTTCTGATTCTTCTGTGTTGCAGAAAGAAAAGTATAGCTATAGAGAAATGATCAGAAAACTTATCAATTCATCAAGTTAATAATTTTTTTTCATGTTTCTTGTACTCCTTTTTTGTAAATTTTGTTACATGGTTGTACTGATTTACTACAATTTTGCCTTCCAATTTTTTCATTTATCTTAAAAACGATTTTCATATTTTAGGCGGTGCAAACATTTTATTGATTGATAAACATTGAAGACAAACATTGATAACATTGAAGACAAACAATAATTATAAATGCTTGAGCCAAGAGTTGCTGCTTGGTAATGGAATTTCTAATAAGTATTGACAGTATTGGCTGTAATATAAAAAACTCATGGTATGTAAAAAACATGATGTTACTACACATTGAATTCTATTTATAGCTCTAATTGTGAGATATTGAAAAGGCTATTAAGCTTAACTATAGTTTTTTTGGCTGTATGTTTATATAGGTGATGTTTATACTACATACACTGAGAAGTTAAACATACTATTAGTATATTATTGAACAAAGTTAAATGACATATAATCAGAGTAAGTATTGTTTCATGAGAAGTACTATTAGTTTGGTAAAAGGTATTCTTTTCTGTGGATGATGTTAAAAACTATATATATACTTATACATGAAAGCCACTAAACTAAAAGTCACTTTCTATAATTTTATCTAGTTCACTAAATAATATTCTGTCAGCTTTGCCCAGTTTCCAATTAAATCTATTTGTGAAGTTATTGACTACAATTATTACGTTCACAGGTTTGGAATTTTGATTTGATACTTGTATACAGATTCTACTTCTGTACTGAAATCCTCCATCTTGAGGTCTGTTAGTTTTAGCATAATAACAACAGTTATTTTAAAATCTTTGTCTGAAAACTCCATTATTGAATCATCTATGAGCCTGTTTCTATTATCCATTTTTTTTTTTTTCCTCTTGCAGTACTTCAACTAAATCAAGCAGCCACCTCTCTCGGGATTATTTTCTTATTGTTTTCTCTGCTGTATTTCTTTCTTTTCCTCCTTTATTTTTTCCTAGTTCATTTCTATTCATACTGTAGGTTACACAAAGTTTGGTAATTTATTCATTCTATGGATGTATGAGATCAGTTTACATGAATGGCCGTTAAAATATTTTCAAAGACCCTTTTCCCAATATTCTATTTATTTTTGTTGTTATTGGTTTAATTTCCAAATTTCCATACCATAACATCAGTTGAAATTGTGGAATATTTATCACATGTTGCACGTTATCATTATCTTCTCATTAATAGCGTAGATGACCAATTTATTTTTCTTGCATGATAAGTTAGTTCATTGGTTAGGAAAATGAGAGAGAATATTTTCTGTGACTACATAATAATATAATTGACTACATAATAACATAATCAGTATCTTTATTAACACACATATTGGGATTAAAGATTAGGAGTATGGGCATCAAGATTCCTAAATGCAGCTGAGCACATATAATAAAATTGTATTTTTCTTTAAATTTTTAACAAGTTAAGCAACCAATTATCACTACCATCAGAAATGAGGTGCTTTTAAATTAGGATAAATTGAAGAGGAAAAAAGGGGTGTTCATTTTGAAAAAGATGATTTCAGGATCTTCATGTTAAAATTGAATTATGTATATAATTGAAATGTGTCTTGAGGAGTAAATTATTTTTAAGCATTTGCTTGTATAGTGTGGGTTTCAAAGTGCATGTGTGTGTGTGCAATTGCCTTTGCAAAAATAACTGAGACAGTTATTACAGTGAAAGAGATCTGAACTAACTGACTCCAACTTGCTTCTAAACTCCAAGCTGTGCTTGTTCGTTCCTGGGCACAGGCCAAGCTAACTTTGGGAGGAATTTAGTTTATAGTTTAGTTTTGAAACAAAGACAGTAACAACTCTTTTCTAAAACAAATCCTCTTCCTGCCTGGGAACTAGAATGCCTTTGTAGGACTAACAAATTAGTTGTAAGATTAGAAATTACTGTGTAGAAATCATGCAGCTAGAGGCTGCAAGATTCTAAATGTTCCAAATTGCTCCTAGAGATAACATTATTATTGTATTTTTAAAACCTAAGATGAGTGTTTGAGATATTTTGCAGACCCTGTGCTCAATGGGTCAGCTGGCACCACCCAGATGGATAAACTGGCTCATCTGGTCTTGTGGCCACCAGCTGGGAACTTACTCAGTGCAAGAGGACAGCTTTGACTTGACTCCCTATGATTTCATCTCCGGCCTGACCCAAATCAGCACTCCCCACTTTCCAACCCCTTACCCACCAAATTATCCTTAAAAACCTTGATTCTCAAGTTTTCTTGGAGACTGATTTCAGTAACAATAAAACTCCAGTCTCCTGTACATAGAGCTCTGCGTGAATTCATCTTTCTCTATCACAATTTCCCTGTCTTGATAAATTGACTCTGTCTAAGCAGCTGGAAAGAGGAGAACCTGTTGGGCGGTAGTGTGTGTGGGTGTGTGTATGTGTGTGTGTGTGTGTGTGAGGGCAGACACGATCTGTTAACTATGTTCTTTTACCAGTTAAAGAGTCAAGTTAGGAGGTTTAGGAATATTTGGTAAATAAGAGTAGGGAGATGTTTAAATATTGAGAATAAAGAAAACATAGGTACCACATGGACTTGATGGCACGGTAGAGCGAGAGCAAATGAAAGGTATTGGGAAATTGCTGTGTTTTGTTATATTGTTTTCTTTGGTTTTGCTTGTTACTTTTATTTGTATGTTGGATTGGTTTGTGCTTTATTTGCATGGTGTGTATATATTTTTTTGCTCCCAACATCCATCCTTACCTGTCATCTCATTTATACTGCTAATATAAATGATTCATTGAATTTTATTAGTTTAACAGGCCTTTAGAGTCCTGAGTTCTAGCCAAAGGAAGGGGGTATAGGTCCACTTTCCTAACGACCTTGCCCTAGAAGTGATACATATCAATTCTGCTCATAGTCCATTGGTAAAGATTAGTTACATTGGTCCCCACCTAGATGAAGGATGTGTCTTGGCATGCACCAGGGCAGTTGCTTTTTAATGACAACTCTGAAAGGGCTGCAAAAATGTGTGGTTTTCGTCCCATATTTTTTCCTCCCATTTTCAGTCCATATGTCTTTTTAGAAGCTGTTTTCCACAACTACCCCAAGGGTAGAATCCATGAACTGTAAGTAAAACACCCAGAGAGTCTCATTTCTCTGGACACAGAATGTTATTCAGGTGTGAACAAAAGGTACCACTAGAGCCAATGAGACATTTATTGTTTCTTGAATATTAATATACATAGGACGGGAGCTATCTTAAACCCAGAATCAGAATGGAAATAACGCATTGGGCATTAGGTCTGAGAAATGCATCAGAGGAAAGAAGTGATACATTGAATTACTGGATCAAGCTGTATCTGACTATGTTTTAATTTACACGAGCTAAAACAATTGCTTTCATTTTACTTTCATTCAGTTTGAATTAAGATTTCTTTTTTTTTAATTTATTTATTATTATTATACTTTAAGTTGTAGGGTACATGTGCATAATGTGCAGGTTTGTTACATATGTATACTTGTGCCATGTTGGTGTGCTGCACCCATCAACTCGTCATTTACATCAGGTATAACTCCCAATGCAATCCCTCCCCCCTCCCCCCTCCCCATGATAGGCCCTGGTGTGTGATGTTCCCCTTCCTGAGTCCAAGTGATCTCATTGTTCAGTTCCCACCTATGAGTGAGAACATGCGGTGTTTGGTTTTCTGTTCTTGTGATAGTTTGCTAAGAATGATGGTTTCCAGCTGCATCCATGTCCCTACAAAGGACACAAACTCATCCTTTTTGATGGCTGCATAGTATTGCATGGTGTATATGTGCCACATTTTCTTAATCCAATCTGTCACTGATGGACATTTGGGTTGATTCCAAGTCTTTGCTATTGTGAATAGTGCCACAATAAACATATGTGTGCATGTGTCTTTATAGCAGCATAATTTATAATCCTTTGGGTATATACCCAGTAATGGGATGGCTGGGTCATATGGTACATCTAGTTCTAGATCCTTGAGGAATCGCCATACTGTTTTCCATAATGGTTGAACTAGTTTACAATCCCACCAACAGTGTAAAAGCGTTCCTATTTCTCCACATCCTCTCCAGCACCTGTTGTTTCCTGACTTTTTAATGATCGCCATTCTAACTAGTGTGAGATGGTATCTCATTGTGGTTTTGATTTGCATTTCTCTGATGGCCAGTGATGATGAGCATTTTTTCATGTGTCTGTTGGCTGTATGAATGTCTTCTTTTGAGAAATGTCTGTTCATATCCTTTGCCCACTTTTTGATGGGGTTGTTTGTTTTTTTCTTGTACATTTGTTTGAGTTCTTTGTAGGTTCTGGATATTAGCCCTTTGTCAGATGAGTAGATTGCAAAAATTTTCTCCCATTCTGTAGGTTGCCTGTTCACTCTGATGGTAGTTTCTTTTGCTGTGCAGAAGCTCTTTAGTTTAATGAGATCCCATTTGTCAATTTTGACTTTTGCTGCCGTTGCTTTTGGTGTTTTAGACATGAAGTCTTTGCCCATGCCTATGTCCTGAATGGTACTACCTAGGTTTTCCTCTAGGATTTTTATGGTATTAGGTCTAACATTTAAGTCTCTAATCCATCTTGAATTAATTTTCGTATAAGGAGTAAGAAAAGGATCCAGTTTCAGCTTTCTACTTATGGCTAGCCAATTTTCCCAGCACCATTTATTAAATAGGGAATC
The DNA here is from genome assembly GCF_037993035.2 of Macaca fascicularis. Lineage (NCBI taxonomy): Eukaryota > Metazoa > Chordata > Mammalia > Primates > Cercopithecidae > Macaca > Macaca fascicularis. Next base: position 44,303,716 of record NC_088387.1, read on the forward strand.
CTTTCCCCATTTCTTGTTTTTGTCAGGTTTGTCAAAGATCAGATGGATGTAGATGTGTGGTATTATTTCTGAGGACTCTGTTCTGTTCCATTAGTCTATATCTCTGTTTTGGTACCAGTACCATGCTGTTTTGGTTACTGTAGCCTTGTAGTATAGTTTGAAGTCAGGTAGCGTGATGCCTCCAGCTTTGTTCTTTTGACTTAGGATTGTCTTGGAGATGCGGGCTCTTTTTTGGTTCCATATGAACTTTAAAGCAGTTTTTTCCAATTCTGTGAAGAAACTCATTGGTAGCTTGATGGGGATGGCATTGAATCTATAAATTACCTTGGGCAGTATGGCCATTTTCACGATATTGATTCTTCCTATCCATGAGCATGGTATGTTCTTCCATTTGTTTGTGTCCTCTTTTATTTCACTGAGCAGTGGTTTGTAGTTCTCCTTGAAGAGGTCCTTTACATCCCTTGTAAGTTGGATTCCTAGGTATTTTATTCTCTTTGAAGCAATTGTGAATGGAAGTTCATTCCTGATTTGGCTCTCTGTTTGTCTGTTACTCGTGTATATGAATGCTTGTGATTTTTGCACATTAATTTTGTATCCTGAGACTTTGCTGAAGTTGCTTATCAGCTTAAGGAGATTTTGGGCTGAGACAATGGGGTTTTCTAAATATACAATCATGTCATCTGCAAACAGGGACAATTTGACTTCTTCTTTTCCTAACTGAATACCCTTGATTTCTTTCTCTTGCCTAATTGCCCTAGCCAGAACTTCCAACACTATGTTGAATAGGAGTGGTGAGAGAGGGCATCCCTGTCTTGTGCCAGTTTTCAAAGGGAATTTTTCCAGTTTTTGCCCATTCAGTATGATATTGGCTGTGGGTTTGTCATAAATAGCTCTTATTATTTTGAGGTACGTTCCATCAATACCGAATTTATTGAGCGTTTTTAGCATGAAGGGCTGTTGAATCTTGTCAAAAGCCTTTTCTGCATCTATTGAGATAATCATGTGGTTCTTGTCTTTGGTTCTGTTTATATGCTGGATTATGTTTATTGATTTGTGAATGTTGAACCAGCCTTGCATCCCAGGGATGAAGCCCACTTGATCATGGTGGATAAGCTTTTTGATGTGTTGCTGAATCCAGTTTGCCAGTATTTTATTGAGGATTTTTGCATCGATGTTCATCAGGGATATTGGTCTAAAATTCTCTTTTTTTGTTGTGTCTCTGCCAGGCTTTGGTATCAGGATGATGTTGGCCTCATAAAATGAGTTAGGGAGGATTCCCTCTTTTTCTATTGATTGGAATAGTTTCAGAAGGAATGGTTCCAACTCCTCCTTGTACCTCTGGTAGAATTCAGCTGTGAATCCATCTGGTCCTGGACTTTTTTTGGTTGGTAGGCTATTAATTATTGCCTGAATTTCAGAGCCTGCTATTGGTCTATTCAGGGATTCAACTTCTTCCTGGTTTAGTCTTGGAAGAGTGTAAGTGTCCAGGAAATTATCCATTTCTTCTAGATTTTCCAGTTTATTTGCGTAGAGGTGTTTATAGTATTCTCTGATGGTAGTTTGTATTTCTGTGGGGTCGGTGGTGATATCCCCTTGATCATTTTTAATTGCATCGATTTGATTCTTCTCTCTTTTCTTCTTTATTAGTCTGGCTAGTGGGCTGTCAATTTTGTTGATCTTTTCAAAAAACCAACTCCTGGATTCATTGATTTTTTGGAGGGTTTTTTTGTGTCTCTATCTCCTTCAGTTCTGCTCTGATCTTAGTTATTTCTTGCCTTCTGCTAGCTTTCGAATGTGTTTGCTCTTGCTTCTCTAGTTCTTTTAATTGCGATGTTAGAGTGTCAATTTTAGATCTTTCCTGCTTTCTCTTGTGGGCATTTAGTGCTATAAATTTCCCTCTACACACTGCTTTAAATGTGTCCCAGAGATTCTGGTATGTTCTATCTTTGTTCTTATTGGTTTCAAAGAACATCTTTATTTCTGCCTTCATTTCGTTATGTACCCAGTAGTCATTCAGGAGCAGGTTGTTCAGTTTCCATGTAGTTGAGCGGTTTTGATTGAGTTTCTTAGTCCTGAGTTCTAGTTTGATTGCACTGTGGTCTGAGAGACAGTTTGTTATAATTTCTGTTCTTGTACATTTGCTGAGGAGTGATTTACTTCCAATTACATGGTCAATTTTGGAGTAAGTACGATGTGGTGCTGAGAAGAATGTATATTCTGTTGATTTGGGGTGGAGAGTTCTATAGATGTCTATTAGGTCTGCTTGCTGCAGAGATGAGTTCAATTCCTGGATATCCTTGTTAACTTTCTGTCTCGTTGATCTGTCTAATGTTGACAGTGGAGTGTTGAAGTCTCCCATTAATATTGTATGGGAGTCTAAGTCTCTTTGTAAGTCTCTAAGGACTTGCTTTATGAATCTGGGTGCTCCTGTATTGGGTGCATATATATTTAGGATAGTTAGCTCTTCCTGTTGAATTGATCCCTTTACCATTATGTAATGGCCTTCTTTGTCTCTTTTGATCTTTGATGGTTTAAAGTCTGTTTTATCAGAGACTAGTATTGCAACCCCTGCTTTTTTTTGTTCTCCATTTGCTTGGTAAATCTTCCTCCATCCCTTTATTTTGAGCCTATGTATGTCTCTGCGTGTGAGATGGGTCTCCTGAATACAGCAGACTGATGGGTCTTGACTCTTTATCCAGTTTGCCAGTCTGTGTCTTTTAATTGGAGCATTTAGTCCATTTACATTTAAGGTTAAGATTGTTATGTGTGAACTTGATCCTGCCATTATGATATTAACTGGTTATTTTGCTCGTTAGTTGATGCAGTTTCTTCCTAGCCTCGATGGTCTTTACATTTTGGCATGTTTTTGCAATGGCTGGTACCAGTTGTTCCTTTCCATGTTTAGTGCTTCCTTCAGGGTCTCTTGTAAGGCAGGCCTAGTGGTGACAAAATCTCTAAGCATTTGCTTATCTGTAAAGGATTTTATTTCTCCTTCACTTATGAAACTTAGTTTGGCTGGATATGAAATTCTGGGTTTAAAATTCTTTTCTTTAAGAATGTTGAATATTGGCCCCCACTCTCTTCTGGCTTGGAGAGTTTCTGCCGAGAGATTTGCTGTTAGTCTGATGGGCTTTCCTTTGTGGGTAACCCAACCTTTCTCTCTGGCTACCCTTAAGATTTTTTCCTTCATTTCAACTTTGATGAATCTGGCAATTATGTGTCTTGGAGTTGCTCTTCTCGAGGAGTATCTTTGTGGCGTTCTCTGTATTTCCTGGATTTGAATGTTGGCCTGCCCTACTAGGTTGGGGAAGTTCTCCTGGATGATATCCTGAAGAGTGTTTTCCAACTTGGTTCCATTTTCCCCCTCACTTTCAGGCACCCCAATCAGACGTAGATTTGGTCTTTTTACATAATCCCATACTTCTTGCAGGCTTTGTTCATTTCTTTTTCTTCTTTTTTCTTTTGGTTTCTCTTCTCGCTTCATTTCATTCATTTGATCCTCAATCGCTGATACTCTTTCTTCCAGTTGATTGAGTCGGTTACTGAAGCTTGTGCATTTGTCACGTATTTCTCGTGTCATAGTTTTCATCTCTTTCATTTCGTTTATGACCTTCTCTGCATTAATTACTCTAACCATCAATGTTTCCACTTTTTTTTCAAGATTTTTAGTTTCTTTATGCTGGGTACGTAATTCCTCCTTTAGCTCTGAGAAATTTGATGGACTGAAGCCTTCTTCTCTCATCTCGGCAAAGTCATTCTCCGTCCAGCTTTGATCCGTTGCTGGCGATGAGCTGCGCTCCTTTGCCGGGGGAGATGCACTCTTATTTTTTGAATTTCCAGCTTTTCTGCCCTGCTTTTTCCCCATCTTTGTGGTTTTATCTGCCTCTGGTCTTTGATGATGGTGATGTACTGATGGGGTTTTGGTGTAGGTGTCCTTCCTGTTTGATAGTTTTCCTTCTAACAGTCAGGACCCTCAGCTGTAGGACTGTTGGAGATTGCTTGAGGTCCACTCCAGACCCTGTTTGCCTGGGTATCAGCAGCAGAGGCTGCAGAAGATAGAATATTTCTGAACAGCGAATGTACCTGTCTGATTCTTGCTTTGGAAGCTTCCTCTCAGGGGTGTACTCCACCCTGTGAGGTGTGGGGTGTCAGACTGCCCCTAGTGGGGGATGTCTCCCAGTTAGGCTACTCAGGGGTCAGGGACCCACTTGAGCAGGGAGTCTGTCCCTTCTCAGATCTCAACCTCCGTGTTGGGAGATCCACTGCTCTCTTCAAAGCTGTCAGACAGAGTCGTTTGCGTCTGCAGCGGCTTCTGCTGTGTTTGTTATTGTTTACTGTGCCCTGTCCCCAGAGGTGGAGTCTACAGAGACAGGCAGGTTTCCTTGAGCTGCTGTGAGCTCCACCCAGTTCGAGCTTCCCAGCAGCTTTGTTTACCTACTTAAGCCTCAGCAATGGCGGGCGCCCCTCCCCCAGCCTCGCTGCTGCCTTGCTGGTAGATCACAGACTGCTGTGCTAGCAATGAGGGAGGCTCCGTGGGTGTGGGACCCTCCCGGCCAGGTGTGGGATATGATCTCCTGGTGTGCCTGTTTGCTTAAAGCGCAGTATTGGGGTGGGAGTTACCCGATTTTCCAGGTGTTGTGTGTCTCAGTTCCCCTGGCTAGGAAAAGGGATTCCCTTCCCCTTTGCGCTTCCCAGGTGAGGCAATGCCTTGCCCTGCTTCAGCTCTCGCTGGTCGGGCTGCAGCAGCTGACCAGCACCGATAGTCCGGCACTCCCCAGTGAGATGAACCCAGTACCTCGGTTGAAAATGCAGAAATCACCGGTCTTCTGTGTCACTCGCGCTGGGAGTTGGAGACTGGAGCTGTTCCTATTCGGCCATCTTGCTCCGCCCCCGAATTAAGATTTCTGTTACTTGAAACTTTAAATTTCTTAACTGACACAGCCTTTTAATCTTTTAATTGGGGAAATAATATTTTAGAAATAAAGTATTGAAGGTATTGAAGGCAACATTAATTGTGATAGTAGCAATTGACTGACTACTTGATTTATTGAATCATTGGTGGTTGTAAGATTAGTTGCATAATTAATTGACTAATGCATTCACCCATTTTAAAATATTTTGTCGAGCATCTACAATTTGTCACTATGGCGCTAGGGTGCAAACTGTTGTAGTACAAAACAGAAAAATCAAATATGATGCTACCAAAACGTTATTGTAAATTTCAATAAGAAATGCAGATATGTTCTTATTTCTAGTGTTCCCATGGTCTGAATATTGTAGGATTGTTTTATATGCAAAAAAGTGTCAGAATTGGAAAGGGGCCTCATGTTACTCACATGCAGTGTTTTATTTAGTTGTCTTTTTTTCTCTTAACATTCAATTGTGTCTGGGGTAAGAAAGAGAAGGATTCTTCAAAACCAGTCCATCACTAGCATTTATTTGTTAAAACAAGTTCATTTTTGGAGCAATAAATATATTAACCCTAGGTAGAGTGGTGTGCTGATACAAATGTTTAAAAACTGGCTTTCCAGCTGTAATTCCAACATGAGTATTTTCTGATTTTTTTAAATTAACGAGTTAGACAAAAGTGAAACAAGACAGACATATATTGAAATTTCATTTGTTTTTCAGTGACATGAGTTACTGTTTTGTTCAATCAGAAAATAGTTTTCAAAAACTGGAAGAATTTTTCTCATTTTTGTGCTATTTACAATTTGTAGGTTGGTGCAAAAGTAATTGAGGTTTTTAAAAATGCCATTACTTTTGCATCAACTTAATAAATAGCTTCAGGCACAGTACATTTTAAAATTTAATCTATATTATTAATATTTTCTGTATCACCTTCTTAAGTCTAGCTACATAGCAAAACAATAAATCACACTTTTTTTTTTTTTTTTTTTTTTGTTTTGTTTTTAGACAGAGTTTCGTTCTTGTTCCCCAGGCTGGATGCAATGGTGTGATCTTGGCTCACTCCAACCTCCACTTCCCGGGCTCAAGTGATTCTCCTGCCTCAGCCTCCTGAGTAGCTGGCATTACAGGCACCTACCACGCCTGGCTAATTTTTATATTTTTAGCAGAGATGGGGTTTCACCATGTTTGCCAGGCTGGTCTCGAACTCCTGACCTCAGGTGATTTACCCTCCTCGGCCTCCCAAAGTGCTGAGATTATAGGCGTGAGCCACCTTGCCTGGCAATCACACTTAATTTTCAACCTTTGCTGAGTTGCTTTGTTACAATAGGTAGCTAGTCAGACATGAACAGGGCAGGAGAGGGCCCCCCTCCTCAACCCAGGAATATCAGATGACCATCAGGTGATGGTCAGGTAGTTGCTAATTGTCTCTCTAAAACAATAATTGGTCACAGCCAGCACCAGGGAAGGGCTGTCTTCCAGTAGATAGAAAACACATGAAACTGGTGATCAGCAACTTCCCAATAAGATCTCAGAAAGTTGGGTGAGTTGGCTCAAGCATGCACATTAAGAGACAAAATGACGGAATTTAACTGGTATATGACCTTCCTCTAGGAACACTGTACTAGTAAGGGAAGAATGCCGAAAGGGGCCATGTGTTGAACTCCAGTAAACACACTGCACATGCTTCCCTCCCAAGTTCTAGCAGGCCACTGCACATGTGGACAGATAACTTCAGGGGAAGAATCAGGAGAGAAGTAACATGAGACCCCAGAAGTGTGCAACATACAGAATCCCAAGTCAAAACGTCAAATCGGCATTTGTCTTTGAAGTTGTCCCCTTGGCTCTCTTCCAAGTATACTTTCCTTTCTTTTGTTCCTGCTCTAAAGCTTTTTAATAAAACGTTGATTCCTGCTCTAAGACTTGCCTGGGTCTCTACTTCTCCCTTCAGCCTCCTAGGTCGAATTCTTTCTTCTGAGGAGGCAAGACTTCAGGTTGCTGCAGACTCGTTTGGATACAGATTCACCGCTGGCAACCATTTCTATGTTGTAAACACTTTCAACATTGTCAATTTCAAGTGACCCAAGGTGTGGTCTCTAAATGCTCTTTGGGATAACAAAGAAATCCTATTATCTTCTTAGTATGTGAAGTCTCAATTTGGTAAATAAAAATATTAAGTCCATCATGTTGATCAATACTTTATATAAATTGGAAGCATTTTTTCCCCATTCCCCCAGTAGGACCAGGTGCAAATGGGCTATCTGCTACCTAGGAAAAAAGAGGAAGTATAGTCAATTTCTCTCATTCTTGCTGACCCCCTCCCACACTTACGAACTGCTGTTTTGAACTGCCCAGGAAACGTCTTGGTTGACTGTTATTACTGTAAAAAGGATTTGTGATCTCTGAGCCTAAGAGATGTTGAAACATATTTCTTTTTTTGTGAATGCATTGATAGATCCTCAGTAGCCCTATTAGCAACAATAGACGAAGAATATACTTTTTATCTGGAGTTATGTGGTGCCTGTCCAGACTTGATTGGTTTCCGTTTGTTTTCTGTTTATTTGCCTGATTTGGCAATGCACTCACACAGACTCTTTCCGTTGTGGGATGGTGGAGGAGGGATCTCATCAGGATTTAAAACAGCTTCAAACTGACCCTCTCTCTCCCACATAGCCCTCCTCTCTTCCATGGAAAACACATGTACCTATTTTTATCCATACAAACTTTGAAAATGAAATTCAATTTCAACACAACGCTAACTTTCCTTTGCTCTGGAAAACCTATTGTTTATCCTCTGGATATACCAACAGAAATCAGATACCATCCCTTTCTGCTAGGCTCACTGTTGGCAACACATAACAAGCTCTTCAAGGTGCCTGTGGAAGTCCCTATCACTATAGTTAAGCTGAGGAGCCAACAAACCCACCACTTTTTCTTGGGTGAAGGGTGTGTGTGTATGTGTGTATGTGTGTGTGTGTGTGTGTGTGTGTGTAAAGATGATACCAAAACAGCTTCTTCCAGGCAAATCTTCCACACAACATCCTCTACTTTTTTCAACTTTCTTTACCATTTGTATCATTACAGTGTGTTCAAGAGACTTTTGGCCACTTTCTTTTTAAATTCTGCATATAATCTAGCATGTACTTTGGAAGATAGAACTGTTAGATCCTGGTACTTGAAACAAAATTTGCATTTTAGCCAGTTATTACACTATAGATATGCCATTTATTGCACTCTAGCTGTAGAGAATATCCTGTGGTTTTCCCAACATACTATCAAAGCTGTTTTTATATCCTGAATTCAAACAAAGAAAAACGTATACACACACACACGTGCACACACACACACAAACGTGTATTGATAGATATCACACATGACATATTCATTAGATTTAAAATTAGAAAACACAGACAATTTTACAATAAAAGATGAAATCAGATATTTCTATAATCCATCTTCCAGGAAAATCTGCTCTGAATATTTTATTTTGCTTTATTTACAGTAATAGACTCCCTTTCACTGCCCTTAACTATCTGAGTTCTCTGCCCCCCCTTCCTTACTTTATACATGGTGGTCTAATTTCTTATCAGCAAATATCACCCTTTATTTTAATTTTAATGGCAGCATGTGTTCTATGTTATTAGTATATTAATTTTCCCTTCACTCATCCTCCACCATTAATATTTGGGTGGGGTTTGTGTTTCTATATTAAACTACACCACTATGAACAAATCGTATGTGTACATTTATATTGATAAATTTATTTTCAGCAACCACAATAATCCTGCCTCTTTTGGCATGCATTTGCATTTTAATAGGTATTAAGCCTTAAGCCAAAGGCACACATTTCTAAAATAGAAATTCAAGTATCAGTTAGTGGAAAAGGAATATATTTGGGGGACATAGTATTCCTTTCTGTTCCTCAAGAAATCTTAGTAATGAGACAATTGCCTGCAACTGCCTACTCATAAATCTGATTCAAATTATATGTGTTATTTATGTGATAAGCCCCCTTAATTATTAATATTTTGGCAAACAATCTAAAACCAAGGCTCTTTCTAAAAATATCCATTTGCAGTGATCCACAGCAATTCTAAATGCTTATGTAAAATTCACTTAAATTTCTCACGTCTGCTAAATTAGGTTAGCAATCTTACCTAGCAGTCTCTCCCTGCATTACATTGATTCATTCTCCTGGATTATTTTAAAGATTGTTATCTGCCAGAGGATTATGGAATAAACTTGTAAAAACGAGGAAAAAATGGAGGTGATGCACTGTATGTATGTTTTTCAATGTCTGCACAAGCTTAAAGAAAGTGTGTAGGTTCTTTTAAATTACATATATCAGGTGTTTTATCATGTTATCCCTTCTACTTCTGAAGATATTCTGCACATTTTAGAGTAATATCATGATAATGCAGAACTCAAGTGCTTTTGTTTTTCTGGAAATGCACATTACAATAAGTGATTTGCATAAGAAATGATTTGCATTCTAAATGTAGATGATTTAAGGAAAGTGGCTGCACTAAGAACCTCAAGCTAGAATTCTACTCTTATCCCTTAGTTACCTTCACATTTGGCAATATACTATAGATTATACCTGCTTTAAGACTTAAAATGTAAACTTTTAGAAAGTAATGTTCTAGACTGTTCAATAAAATGCACAAAATTATAAAATGCATTTTATTGTCAAAGGTTGAGAATTTTAAAATCAGAGTTAAACATTTTAAAGGTAACCTGTTTAAAATTGATTAAAATTGCATTTTTCCCTTGAGTAAGATTGCTTCTGTAAGTGGTTAGTTTAAAACAATGTAAATAAATAAAACAAACCAACAGCAACAGTGAATAAAACTTAAATTTCAACGATTTCTGTCATTTGCAAAAGATGATATATCTCCAGTGACATGTGCAGAGAAAACAAAATTCAGGTCATGGCAACTCTGAAAAATTATTAATTGCATAGCATTTAGAGAAGCAGTATTTTACTTAATGTTTGGTATAACTAAAAGGAACTCCTTGGCATAAACCTTTTAAATTATTGGAGAGAAAAAAATAGTGATTCTGTGCCTTTAATTTCCCTTTCTGAGCGAGGGAAGGCTGCACACCACTGACAGGCTCACTTGTTCCCGTCTTTAATGTGCAATCTGTTTTCTCCAGCGGAGGGCACTCAGTGTATCACAAACTCAAGCATTAGCACCAACAAGCTCTGAGCATCATCAGTCTCTGGAAAGCCTTCTGAATTAGACAAGGGCTGCCTCTCAGCACAGCTACAAAACACTTTAAACCTGACCAGCTAAATGGATAAACCTAGCCTGCATAGCTTTTAAACTGGGGTCTCATACAGCACAGGAGGCCTACTTGCTTCAAGAACTGAAAATCCAGAGGATGAATTGCTTTATCTGGGAATGGCAAAAGCCAGCACAATAAGGAATGCCAGGTATTCTGAAGATTTTCTTTTTTTCCTCTCTTTTTACGGAGAAGTTGGTTACCTCCGAGATGGGCTGTAGCTCTTTTACACAGATTGCCAATTACTGCTGATGGGTCTCTGGTGAATTACACAATGGTCCTCAGAGCCTAGAGTCCCTCCCCCCTCCCTATCCCCCCAACGGCTTCCTTTTCCCTGCCCCCCTCACCATCCCACCCTGTGCTGATTTTTATATATATATATGTATATATATATATGTATTTTTTTTTTTTTTTTTTTGCCTGTCCTCTCGGGGAAGTTTGTATGGGGCTACTAGCTCACATGCGGGATCAGAATGGTGTGAATGACAGCCGCACTGTGTCATGAAGGTGGTGGTGGTTTCCGCACAAGAGACCAAATAAGAAGAAAGCTGAGAGAGGGGGGAAACGTTTTTGGATGACAAAGGATGGGTAAGTGAACTTTTGTTGTTTTCTTCTGAGCAAAGCTGATCCTCTTGGCTTCCTAGCCTCAGTCGTGGCATTAGCAGATAAAAGACGGGGAAACAGGCAAAGAGCAGCAGCCTTTGAGTTTGCCAGTTGATTCACTATACTTGCTATTATATTTTTAGATCATTTTCCTTTTTGCAGTGTTTTTTTTTTTTTTTTTAATCTGTAAATGCACAACACGAACTTAAACAGACTCTAGAGAAATATCTTTAAGACTGTCTCTGCTGTCTGCGTATCCACAGCTTGGGAATTGAGCATGAGATAAATATTGTGTTTGCTTCTATTTCTTGATAATATTAACGAGGCTTATGTTTCTGGTAGCTGTCACGATGACTATTAACACTTTGCTGCGTGTGTGTAGGGGTGGGGTCCTTACTTTATCAGAGGTTGCACAAGGGCTTGTTTTATCTTTGAAGCTGGATTCTGAACACAGCTTCCGAATTTCCAGCAGTCATTTGCCAGTCTTATTTTTTCAAGTGTGACTGGCTTTTTCCCCCCCCTTTCTCCTGTCTGGAAGAGCTGGAATGTATTTCAATGAGTCTGTAGCTGGCAAGAGGACAGACAGCAAGATCGGGTTTTAAATTTAAAAAAAAAAAAAAAAAAAAAAAAAAAAAAAACTTAACTGTTTGAGAAGAAGGATGGGTTTTAGATCAGGGATTTGGTTGATTGCCTCTTGGTTAAAATTTTAAAAATTTAAGGAAAAAAAAAAGAAACTGCAACACATGGTAGTTGTTTCTTTTTTTCTCTCCATTAAGAAATAATAAATCTACTGTTGACAGAGGAAAGAAGTCCCTTAACATGCAATGACTTGGAAATGCAGTGTAAGTGCCAACAGATTGTAACTTTGCAGGCTTTCTGAAGTTAATTGAGGTTGGGGAGAAAAAAGTCAGTGAGAAATAAGCAGAGATCAGGGTGATGTGGAGAAAAATAGTAGTTGGCTGCTTCTTTCCTTGTTTATCCTTCGAATTTGCAAAAGCAACTCTGTTTAAAATAATGACAAAGTAATACTACACAATATTTTTTGCTTTTTAGGCAAATATTTAATAAGAATTTTGACAGTCTTAACTTTGGAGTGTTCTCCGTTATGAGTATTTAGATATCTTAGCTCCTGTATCATTGGGCAGGGAGCCACAGTATGCAATAATCTATGCTTATTAACAACTTGAGAGCACCTCGTACTGGTATTTGTCTTCATCCAATGCTTCATTGGCTGCCTATACTACTCTCAATGCTGTTTTTCCAGAGCTCACACATTGCGCTCCTATTATACAATAAGTACACGATTCAGGCAGGGCAAACTTGGGTTACCTTGACAGCTTATTGAAGCTCTTTTGCCAAATCACAGCCTGTTTGCTCCACTAGGAAAGACGTACAGGCACCAGGTTTACTGTGTCACATTTTTGACCTTACCAGAGTACATCGTACACTTCCTTTTGGTACTGTCGTTCAATACAGTGGCTAGCCAAATATTATTGTTATTAAAATGTCAGCATTCAGTGGTGAGAAAGGCTCTGTGCTTTTCAATGTTGAAATAAGTAGGAACTCCTGAAACTCAAAAAGGCTTTTCTTAGTTCTATGGGACTGTGGTGATTTGAAGATCAAGGAAGAAAAAGTGAAACCTAAGCAGCAAACATGCAACACTGAAGAAAATAATGCTCAAAATGTTAATGCATTTTCCTTAAATCAACTGTCCCATTCCTACAGTAGAGGAAATGCCCCTGTTATTGGTAAACCGGCGGTGATTTATTTTAATAGCTTCACAATGTGCATCTGTCTTTTTTTTAATATCGTAGGTTTCCATTTAATTACGCAGCTGAAAGGCATGAGTGTGGTGCTGGTGCTACTTCCTACACTGCTGCTTGTTATGCTCACGGGGGCTCAGAGAGCTTGCCCAAAGAACTGCAGATGTGATGGCAAAATTGTGTACTGTGAGTCTCATGCTTTCGCAGATATCCCTGAGAACATTTCTGGAGGGTCACAAGGCTTATCATTAAGGTTCAACAGCATTCAGAAGCTCAAATCCAATCAGTTTGCCGGCCTTAACCAGCTTATATGGCTTTATCTTGACCATAATTACATTAGCTCAGTGGATGAAGATGCATTTCAAGGGATCCGTAGACTGAAAGAATTAATTCTAAGCTCCAACAAAATTACTTATCTGCACAATAAAACATTTCACCCAGTTCCCAATCTCCGCAATCTGGACCTCTCCTACAATAAGCTTCAGACATTGCAATCTGAACAATTTAAAGGCCTTCGGAAACTCATCATTTTGCACTTGAGATCTAACTCACTAAAGACTGTACCCATAAGAGTTTTTCAAGACTGTCGGAATCTTGATTTTTTGGATTTGGGTTACAATCGTCTTCGCAGCTTGTCCCGAAATGCATTTGCTGGCCTCTTGAAGTTAAAGGAGCTCCACTTGGAGCACAACCAGTTTTCCAAGATCAACTTTGCTCATTTTCCACGTCTCTTCAACCTCCGCTCAATTTACTTACAATGGAACAGGATTCGCTCCATTAGCCAAGGTTTGACATGGACTTGGAGTTCCTTACACAACTTGGATTTATCAGGGAATGACATCCAAGGAATTGAGCCGGGCACATTTAAATGCCTCCCCAATTTACAAAAATTGAATTTGGATTCCAACAAGCTCACCAACATCTCACAGGAAACTGTCAATGCGTGGATATCATTAATATCCATCACCTTGTCTGGAAATATGTGGGAATGCAGTCGGAGCATTTGTCCTTTATTTTATTGGCTTAAGAATTTCAAAGGAAATAAGGAAAGCACCATGATATGTGCAGGACCTAAGCACATCCAGGGTGAAAAGGTTAGTGATGCAGTGGAAACATATAATATCTGTTCTGAAGTCCAGGTGGTCAACACAGAAAGATCAAACCTGGTGCCCCAAACTCCCCAGAAACCTCTGATTATCCCTAAACCTACCATCTTCAAACCTGACGTCACCCAATCCACCTTTGAAACACCAAGCCCTTCCCCAGGGTTTCAGATTCCTGGCGCAGAGCAAGAGTATGAGCATGTTTCATTTCACAAAATTATTGCAGGGAGTGTGGCTCTCTTTCTGTCAGTGGCCATGATCCTCTTGGTGATCTATGTGTCTTGGAAACGCTACCCAGCCAGCATGAAACAACTCCAGCAACACTCTCTTATGAAGAGGCGGCGGAAAAAGGCCAGAGAGTCTGAAAGACAAATGAATTCCCCTTTACAGGAGTATTATGTGGACTACAAGCCTACAAACTCTGAGACCATGGATATATCGGTTAATGGATCTGGGCCCTGCACATATACCATCTCTGGCTCCAGGGAATGTGAGGTATGAACCATGATCCTCCTAAAAGCATTTCTACTGCGGGGAAGGAGAGGTAAATGTTTGAAGCCCTAGAGGTGTCTCTAATCACTAGAAAGATTAATGACCCTTTTGCTTTTGGGTTTTGCTCAGTATGAAAGGTTACTTAATTAAATTACAACCACCAGGAAATTGACTGCTTTTTTTTTTTTTTTTTTTTTAATGGTTGAAACTTGAAGGAAGTTCATTCAAGGATAAGTTGGAATAAAGCACTATGTTAAAACATCTGCTTTTTAACAATTTGTATACAGGGGTTGGACTTAAAAACACACATACAAACAAAACTCTTTTCGTTCTGAAATTTCTGTCTGGTTCTTGGTGTTTGACTTTTGTAATGGAGTAAAGAAGAGGGGCCAGCTTAATTTAAAAATAAAGTGAGTTTACCAAAATTCCAGAAGGTAATGAAGATTTAAACCAAAGAGCAATTTTCCCAAGGGTTGATTTTGTTGTAAATTTTTAGTTTGAATGAAAGCATGCAACAGGGATCTTACACCCGTGTTACTTGCCATTTAGTTATTATACCAGCATAGAGAATGTCAGAGGCCTACTGTGTAATTGTATCAGATTCCTAAGGTGTCTTTTATTTTTTTTTCCTTCTTTCCTACTTTCTTTCACTCCTTCCTTTCCTTCCTTTTTCTTCCTTTATTTTTTTGTTTTGTTTTGTTTTTTAATTACTGGGTTATAGATCTGATTTAAAAGGTTTTTATGCACTGGCTATTTGTGTTTAATCAGAATGAAACTTCAATTCCATGCTTTGGCTTTGTCCCTGGTAACTAAAATCAGGTCACAATTTTGTGGATGATTTAGCAATGACAAAATGGCAGTCATAGCAAGGACTGTTTGTCAGTATTGCTGTCATCCCCAAAAGAAATGATATGTATTCTTGTTAAACTTATTCAGAAGTAAGTGATACAAATATTCATAAATAAAAGGAGAGAGGTTTGAGTTCTGGGTATTCTCCCTTTCTGTAACAGCCTCAAATAAAGGCGTACCTTCCATGTTATATTATTTTTGTTTTTATAAGAATAAATTTGGACCCGGTTTCTGATTATTTAATTTTAAAGATCACTTACAGGAACGTGTTAATGAGTAGACACATAGTCACAAATTTCAAACTTGTCAATAAATAATACAGGATGTAGATTGTTCTTTTCTTGGTAAAGTTGATCCTTATGTGCAAAGACTGACTACCAAGGCCTTGTTGCTGGAAGAAACTAGTGAAGAGAGGTTAAAGTCTGGGAATATAATGTTTTAGTATCTGATTTTAGATGATTACTCTTTCAAAAGACAGTTTTAATGAGTATTTAAAGATGTTGCCCTTTCTAATGCTAGTTAACAGTTGGAAAATATAATTTGCTCTTTGATAGTGTATACTCCAATTTCTCCATAGTCCTAACTGCAAATGCTAATGAAAATGTTTTCAGACAAAGCACTGAATTTGAAATAATCTCTAACTCAGTACAATTTGGACTATTGAACTGTTCTTCAAAGAGTTCATTTTCGCCTTTTTTTGTGTATCATTGAAAATAAGAGAAGTAATCCCAGATAGTAAATTCCTAAAAGGAAACTGTATAAGCAATTGCCCTTAAAAATTAAAGAGAATAAAAGATTTTCTATAAAAGTCTAACAAGGCTTGATGTTTTTATTGCAGGCCCACAATTATACAATATACTTGAATATTAGTAACACAAGTTCATCATATTTTATTCTGGGTTCTCCTTATATTTTGTGATCCTCTTAAAGGCTGGTAACATAAAAAGTAAAGAAAAATCTAGATGCATTAATTCATTTTCTCTTGACGTTTGGAGTAGAATGATGATTTTTATTTTTAAGAATCACCAAGAAGAAGGAAACATTCTTAAAGAACCAGGACTTGAGAGCCAGGGTTCTAAAACTTTTCCAGAGATCTTAAGTTTCACAGATTATTGCATCAAAAACCCTAGGCATTACCATGATAGAAACAAATTTAAAAGATGGTTCATTTAATTAAAACGTGTATTTAAAACCACATTTTGATATTGTATGTGTTATATAGATTGACATTTAATGTCATGAAATTGCACTAGTATTGTTGGAAATGAATCTGTTGTTAAGGCATTAAATAATGAAGAATGTAATTAAATATTGTAATAATTCTGTTGAGTCAAAATGGAATCCTTACTGAAGTAGCTCAAACTTTCTGTGGCCTAAAACATGGAAATTAGAAGGCTATACATTTAAGATCATATGTCCATTTAGGATGAGGAGGGGGGGTGCTATAAAACTACATTTAAATGAATTTCAACTTGTTTTAAAACAAAAACATACAAAAACAAACATTGCAGGGGTCACCCCATTTTTTGGCAGAATGTTTGCTGTATTACAGTTATAGGTAGATATAAACAATGAGGAAAAGCAAACTCTTAGAAATTGTTATACAGAAAGCCCTAATTACTTCCTACTTCTTTGTCACTCAGAGTAAATTTTCTCCTGTTGAGAAATATTCCTTTGGACAAAATTTCTCTACAAAATAGAGTCAAGAGAGGGCAGTGATTTGCCTAAGTTTACAATGTTTTTGGAATAGTAGAAGTATGCTGAATTTTAACCTGGCATTGTTTCATAAGTCTCATACATCACTAGTTTAGCAGAGAATCATTAATATATTTATAAGACATTTTTGTGAGGTAGGTTTTTTTAAAAAAATATTCAAAACACCAAACTCTACCCAATAAAGCCATAAATATTTAATTGGGAAACTTAGCACCAAATGCTAATTTTCTAAGATAGTGCCTTGAAGAAATAAAAATTGCATTAAATTTAAAATTCTGCTTTCCACCTAACTTTATATTCAGTTACCATTACCTAAATATGGTTACAAGATCCATTTTGTTTGTTTGTTTTTTTTTTTTGAGAGGATTTTTTAAAATTGAGATTATTGATTAGATTGGTGTTTGTGAACTTCCATACAAATATAGCATGTAATTTTCAAATTAAATAATTTTGTCTCTATGTTTTGCAACTTTTAATTCTGAAAAGTCCATGTGCACATACCATACTGATAAAATGCAGGATAATATTTTAATAACTTGGGCAGTAAAAATTGTTCATATCTATAAAAGAGAAATAGAGTAGATAGTTATGAGTAATTAATATGATATATAGCACAAGTATAAGGGATACATACATCTCAATCATCATACTTTGAGTAGAACAGTGTGCTTGGTTGAACTGAATCATTCACTTTGTTCTCAATATGTACTCAGAAAAGAGAATTTAAAGCCAAAATGATACAGCTTTTCCTAAAACTGTCAGGTGTTACTATAAATAGACAAAATGCAAATATTTACTTTTAAAAATAGCTTGTGTAGCTTGGCATAATGTTATCTCATTAAAAAATATGATCAGGGCTATAAAGTTGCTTCATTCTGCATATCAAATTTTTCCTTCGAAATTGTAAAGAACAAAGTTTTGAATTTCTAGTTCTTCTAGAATTTGTTTCATCAACTAAAAATAACAAGGGCCTTTATATTAGACAATGTGAATACAGGACAAGAAAGAACATTTGTAGTGTGGTTTGTACATTTAAAAAAATTAAATTGGTAAAAACTTAAAATGAATGAATGTAGTCTCTAAAGAGACTCTCCATCCAAAGTGTTTCAATAGTTAAGTAATTGAAATATAAAGTTTAATGATCCCATAGTGCTAACAGTGCTGCTATTAGGAAAATAGCAGTAAAGGTGACATTATAGGTGTATATTTTCCGAATATTTAATATTTTCGTTACTTTCTTCAAAATTGAGCAAAATTAAAAAAAATTACTGGTTTTCAGTTGGGGTTATATAATTTCTTTCACTGTTATGCAGAGGGTGGTATAAACCATTTCTAACAATTTATATTTATTGACTATGTTAGGTCAGGTTCAAACAATTAGCATAGAGTAGACCATTAACAACTTCTCACATTTTAGATATTTGATATTTTGCAGTGTGCTAAGTGAATTTCCAAGGACTACTAAGCAAAATGTATGTACAAAGACGATTCTAAGGAAAGCAGACCCAGTTACCTTGAGTTTAATTAACGGTTTATCAACATAAAGCTATAGAAAACAAACTATTTAGGTGGCTGACTACAACTGTGTCATGATACAATGTTATAATTGAAACTGTATTTGTATATTAAATAGAATGTGTGTGTGTTTGTATATGAGTTTATCCAGGTATGTATGTCTGTATATATGTGTGTGTGTGTGTGTGTGTATTGAGAGACAGAATATAAACATTTTTCCATCAGAATTAATGTCCATGAAAATTAATTAAATTTTGTTACTACAATTTAAATTATTAGTAACAAAAATTTGAGGTCAAAATTACCAAGATTTGTTTTAGTTAGGAATATGGTCCTTAAGGTAAATGTATTACCATATCTAAAAATTTTAAGTGTCGTCAGGTGCGGTGGCTCATGCCTGTAATCCCAGTACTTTGGGAGGCCAAGGAGGGTGGATTACTTGAGGTCAAGAGTTTGAGACCAGTCTGGCTAACATGGTGAAAACCTGTCTCTACTGAAAATAATAAAAATTAGCTGGTCATGGTGGTGCATACCTACAATCTCAGTTACTAGGGAGGTTGAGGCAAGAGAATCGCTTGAACCCAGGAGGTGGAGGATGCAGTGCAAGATCATACTACTGCACT
This sequence comes from Macaca fascicularis, assembly GCF_037993035.2. NCBI lineage: Eukaryota > Metazoa > Chordata > Mammalia > Primates > Cercopithecidae > Macaca > Macaca fascicularis. The sequence goes on from NC_088387.1 coordinate 44,322,574, forward strand.
GCTGCCTGGGCGACAGAGAAAGACTCCATCTCAAAATAAATAAATAAACAAAATATAAATTATAAGTGTTTTACATCTATGTAGTCTAAAATTCTTTTTTAAAAAACAAAATTTAACATATAGTCAAGTCTGTATTTATACTACATATTGTCATTTTTTGTGTTACTTTAGACTTGTCACTTCATTTCTCTGTGACGCGTCACTCAAACGAGTGACTCAGCTGGCACAGTGTTTCCCAACACAAAGCAATTCCTAGATTAGCATAAAATTTGTAAAATCTCAATGGTCATTCTCAGAACTAAAAATGCAGGATGAGCTATGGAGAAAAAGACTGAGCTACTTACATTCATTGGTCAATGAGAAAAGAAAGAGCTTCTTCAGTTACTAAAAACTGGGGTGCCCAGGTAAGCAGCCACACAATTTCTTTATGCTTGAGGGGAAAATATGTACCCCACACATACAAACATGTGAGCACATGAGTGCACGCTCCCACACACATATATGTCTTTGAAATTCTGCTAAGTAACTAGATGTTTTGAAAGCACTTAAAACTATGTCCTCTTTTTAAAAAAATCGATTGTCTGAATTAGGTCCAATTAAAATCTATTTGTGAATAGAGTTTTCATTAGAATTCACAAATGGTAGTGATGAAGAGTGACAGCTGCCAAAAAAAGACTGACATAGCTAATTTAGGAAAGATTTTAAACTGACAATAAATGACCCTTTTTTTTTTTCTAGAATTAGTTGGTATTAGCATCTCACCGACAAGGTTTTAATAAATGATTGCTCTCTAAGACTCTAAGCTGAGAAGTCTACGGTCTTAAGAATGTGTAGCTTTTGACACACCCCAATAATATCCACAGGATGCCAGAATTTCCTTCATGAGACCTTTCTGTGTTTATAAAATGTAATCATCCCTAGTTCTTCTCAGGAATTGCATTTAGAGATAGTTTTATGCTTTAGGAGTTGCTCAGTAATATTTTCACTGGGGACTTGGTGACTCATCTGAATTTTCATGTCTCTAGAGTTTCATGATTCACTAAATCAAAGCGAAGCAGAAGCAACCTGTATATCACTAGACACTGAGAGTTTTGAAAAACTAGTATGTCTTTTGATCAGTGAAAAGCATGAAGTGATATTGAATATGTTTTAAAAATTAAAATTGCTTTTTATAGTACCAGAAGAACCATCATTCACTGAGTCAGTTTAATAAAATCTCAATATTCATGAAAGGAAAAAGAAATTACAAGACTATTTTTCTCATGCACTCCATAAGCCATTAAAATTGTAACTGTAAGGTAGGAAAGGTTGAGAAAAAAAAGCACAGTATTTCCTAAGGTATCAAAACAATTGGTTTTTTAAATAAACATCTGCTAGAAGCTGCTAGATAAGTTCAAAGACTATGTATTTAAACTCCTGCTAAAGAGTTTAAAAATAATGCTTTCACTGCCAAGAGAAATTAAAGTCTAAACAAACATAACCACGGAAAATTAGTCCTTTACAAGGGAGGCCAGGTAATATGGTAGGTACACCTATAGTCCCAGTTACTTGTGAGGCTAAGGTAGTAAGATTGCTTAAGGCCAAAAGTTCTAGGTTGTCCTGAGCAGTGTTTGAGCCTGTAATAGCCTCTGTGCTCAAACCTGGGCAAAACTTAGGGGCTGTCTCTAAAACTTACAAATAATGAAAGGTAAGACCTTAAATTTACTTACATAAAGTTTGTAAACTTAAGTTTGGGGAATGAAATGATAGCAAAGTCATTTGATTTAATGTCATAAAGTTTGACCTTAAGTCAAATCGATACATTATAATATTGCAAACATAAGTTTGGGGAATGAAATGACAGCAAAGCTGATACATATTAATAAAATATTTAAAAATGGTGAAAATGTAAGAAATTCAGAAAAAAATATGAGGAAGCATGATTAAAAGGAAAACCCTGAACACAAACTTTAAACTATTAGTATATTTTATTTCCATATACAACAATAATAATAAATGTCATAACCTTATTATGTATTTGCTTAAAATAAGTTAGCAAACTTGCTTAAAATAAGTTAGCAAATGTGCTTAAAATAAATGCATATGAGCAAATATATAACTCAATAAGGTTATGGCATTTAGCATTATTGTTTGTACATGGAAATAAAATATACTAATATTTTAATGGTAATGGATTAAAATATAAATATCAAAGTAACTTTGAAATATTTCATTTAAACAGCTATATACAATTAAACACTCATGTATCTTCTATAAATATTTCTAAAATACTAACATGTATATTGAATACAGATGGTATTGCTTTTGAATACAGACAGATAATTGCTTTTTAATAAACACAGTTCTGTACTAACTTATCCAGTTTATATGCATTGTCTCAAAATTAAATATTTGTGGAAGATACATAAAAAGGAATTTAATGACAGACATTTTTTATTTCCTCTCTCATTGCCTCAATTTGGTATGACTGTTTTCCAGATTTGGGGATGTCCACATACCATAACTTGTAAGGTATGTTGTCTTCTTTACCTAGTTTTTCATCTCTTTGTTTACTGAATGCAGACCTCAGAGAAAGGTGGAAAAATGCAATCATTACATCTAGCAAGAAGAATCACTTTTTCCATTTTTTTTTTAAACACAAGTTCTTCTAGCGGAAGTAATTAAGGTATAGTAAACATTTTGACTGCAGGTTTTAAAATACAATGGTCAGGTGTAGGGTAACTATAATGTCAAAACTTATGACACATAATTTTTACTTTTACCTACATTTTAATGGGTCAGGCCTTCAAATATCATTGATTTAAAACCGAAAAATGAATAAATTTTTAACAAACAGACAAACTAAGATAAACATGGATGAGTTGTTTAAGAGAATTCACTATATTTTTAGGATCTAAATAAGCAATATATGCTTCAAAATAGGAATATATAGAGTTATGATTTGATTCTATTTGGGCTAAATTTTTAAACTTAAAGCAAAATTACATAGACACTAATTTTGGAGTAGCAAAAAATATAGAAAAAAAATGCCTGCAAATGTTCTTTTATTTTGGAAGGACAGTGCTACTTAATTCGTATTCACTGTATATTTTTCACTTTCAAAGTATAACAATTGTTGTTTAGTTGCCTTCTCTTAAAATAAAATGTCATTAGGTAAAGCCTTGAAATTGTGATGATTTTATTGAGACAAATAGAAACAGTCTTTGGGTATAAATTCTAAATTTGCATTTCAATTCTTCCCTCCTTCCTCAAGCCACATTAACTGAAACATACATTCTTTCACTTGCTCTTGAAGATCTAAATATTTGAGGTGTTAAATTATTAAAAGTTGATTCCTTATTTCCTTTCACTGACTCATATTAAGAAATGACACCTTAAAAATATGTTTGTTTGTTTCATCATAAATTTCATCATGATGCATTCATTTCACTATTAAGTGCTTTGATATTTACAGTCATAAATTGATACCACTCTTGTCAGTTGTTCCTAATAAGACTTAAAGAAACAATGGAAATACACATTAATTAGGTTTGAGTCTTTTTTAGTATGGTCACCATAGATGAAAAAATGATATTTTCTTCTCTGTTTATAGTTCTGTAAAAGTAATAGCAGAGAGGTCAGCCTTGAAGTACTTTAGGTTGATGGTCAAACCACAACATGGACAAATATTGCCTTGGTCCAGTGGTTAGATCAAGGGGTGAAAAAGAGGTCTTAGATTTGAAGTGGACTCACTTTACTTCTTTAATATTGGACAAGTAAATATATATCTGACCTTTCTGTGATATAATTTTTTCATCTATTGAACTAGGATAATAACTTTCCAAGTAACTTGTTGAAATGATTAATGAGGTACTATTCAAAAACCACTCTGAACTCCACCATAAAAAGCTTCAGTGTAAATAAGAATGATTATTAACCATAAGCCCTACTGTTTACTGAAAAATGCAAAATATAATGTAGCTGTATTATTTTCATTGTTATTATTAGTTACAATGCTGGTTATAATACTCCCTGATGTAGAAACAAGTGTTATGGTTACATTTTTACTAAAGTGAATAATAAACATGACCTTTCTGTCCCTTGTCTGAGCTGTAATTTAGTTTGGGTACCAGAGTTGGCAATATTTAATAATACCTCAGGATTTGTAAAATACTCCCTTGATGGAACATTTTATTCACCTTGCAAAGAAAGCAGCATTTATAATTATTTTGTTGTTACTATGTCTAAAGAAGAAAGGAGTTAGAGAAACAACTTATAAATTCCCGATCTTATCAGATATCATACTTCAGTTCATTTTAACAAGCAGAACAGTTTGTTTGTTTGTTGGCTTTTGTTTTGTTTTTTGTTTTATTTTGATACAGAGTCTCACTCTGTCGCCCAGGCTGGAGTGCAATTATACCATCTCAGCTCACTGCAACCTCCACCTCCTGGGTTCAAGCGATTCTCCTGCCTCAGCCTCCTGAGTAGCTGGGACTCCAGGCATGTGCTACCATGCCTGGCTAGTTTTTGTATTTTTAGTAGAGACAGGGTTTCACCATGTTGGCCAGGCTGGTCTTGAACTCCTGACCTCAGGCGATCTGCCCTCCCTGGCCTCCCAAATTGCTGGGAGTACAGGTGTGAGCCACTGTGGCCGGCCTTGGAAACAGTTTTTTCATTCCCCAGGTGTTTATGCATCACACATGGCAAGTGGGAGTTTTCAGCAATACATTAGATATTCCTTTTGAATTCAGAAGTTATTAGTAAGTGATTTAAAGAATAATTGATATGGCTCTAGGGCATATATATGTGTGTTATATATAATTTAATAATTTGTACATAAGTATTTATATTGGTTAAGTATAAGCTCTTGTATTTGTAGAAATATGTATTGCATCATTCTTATTATTGTCCCCATAGTGAAATATATTTTAAACTGAATCACATTTCTTTCTAAGTTTTTCAATGGAATATTTCTCGTGATACGATTGTGTGCTATGAAATAAGAGAGGGCACCACTGACAAAAAAAAAAACAAAAACAAAACCAAAAAACAAACAAACAAAAACCCATAAAGACAAAATAGTAATGTTACATTTGCTTGAGGAGACAAATGATTTTCTTTGTGATTGGTAAAGCATAATGGTTGACATATCTATTTTGATTATGTACTATGGAACTAGGGAAATAACATGGTTTGGGTTCTCCCTGTGAGATGGAGCAGAGTTAAAATTGCATTAATCAGTTGTCCTCCATGAGCCCTTACTCTAACTGGAGGATAACAAGGATGTTTTGGATCTTCAAGAAATTAGTGTCACTTCAGGGTTTGCGTGGAGTAATCCCCAAAAAGTCTGATTACTTCACATTCCCCAGTACACAGTCACCTTAGAAAATAATTATAGATCTCGCTGGAGAAGGCTGGGGGAAAGTTTAACAGCATACATTTTTCATAGTATAGCAGGGTCTTTCCTCAAGAGGACCTGTCTGCCTTTTCATTCAGTGGATTCTGGGTCTGTAAACTGACTCAAGTCTGGGAATTGATTATGGGATCATGACTCTTTTGGTGATTCAAATTAGACTTCCGTTCACTTGAGCTAGAACTCTTCCACTTATGCAGATCAAGTACGAATTCAATGAATTTCTATGTACTTCTCTTCTAGGGACACCATGATTAACTAGTCAGCATCATAGATCTTTTTTGAGTCAGGGTATTCTGATCACTGCTTTGACTCATCATGGTAACCATGCTCACCTTGTCTTTGGTGATTAAGTTCTGACACCAGGTCCATGCCACTCTGGAATTCCATTTTGTTCATTGCACTTAGGGATTCCAATTTGATAGTAGCTGTTTGCTCTGTAACTTCTGAACCACAGAGAACAAATATTCTCAACCACTTTTTCCTCTCTCACATTTGGGACATGGCGTGTAGTGTTCTAATTAGAATTTCTTTTCTTTTATCTTTTTTTTTAATTTCTGAGAAGTGTTGCTTAGATGTCAATCTTGAAACTTGAGAGGTAAGGGAATTTAAAATTTAAATATAAATTTTTAACTTTTGCAAATCATAATCTCTTTGGTTCTCTGACAACTCACAGTGTGGCTTTTCCCAAATGACTGGAGGATAAGAGATTACTTAAAATAATGTGTTCCTCCTATACCTTTGGTATAACGTCTTCCTTTGGAATGTGTATATGATTCTCCAACAAAACATGAAGATTGACAAGGAATCCTTGGGCTAGAAAGAAGATAGCATTCATTCTCTTTCTCACTGAGTTTTTTTTTACTAAAAAATTATTGAAACAGATTATATAATTAATTATATAAGCAAATATATGATTTTTATCCTACAATGTTTGACTATTTCTACTCTAATTATACTAAACAATTAGAAAGATACAAGTTATTCTGAGATATGAACAAGTATAATTTTGTGGATTAACATGATACATTTTAATTTCCATTATTTTCTAGTTATAAAGTAAATGAATGCTTTTTAAGAAAATATTGAAAACATAAAGTTATTTATAAAAATAATCAAAATAATTATCAACAAGTCCCACTATGCAGAGGTAATACTTTAAAAATTCTGGCACATAAATTCTATCATATGCACAGGTACGTGACTGTGGCTATTAGAGAAAATTAATTTCATATTAGAAACTGTATGTATATGATTGCCTCGTATTACTTTAAAGTTCACACTTTATTATGAATAGGGATGCTTTTAAAAACATAATTTTTGAAAGTATATTCCTAAGATGTGTCATTTTTTTACTTATGCCTCCCTTTTTTGTTGAACATTTGCGATGGTTCATTTCACTGTCACAAAAATGTCTTAAATTACCTCATCATATTGATAGATTCCTACAAAAGAAAATACAAGGCCAGAAAGAATAAAAAATGTAATCTACTTAACACATCGCCAAAATTACTCTCTCAAAAACGTAACTTTTTATATTTTTTATCTTACCACATGCATTGTGTAGGAGTTCCTATTTTTCCACGTATACCCCTAACATTATTTATTATCTCCTTTTTTAACAATTTGACACGTTATTTTTTAGCATGTAACGTTTACATGTTTGACGTTAGTGTAGTAGAACCTTTTTTTTCGCATTTTGTGTTACTGGATTTCTTATTTTGAAATGTGGAATATAAACAGTCTCTGAGGTCAACAATAATAACGTTATTCATTATGTTTTCTTACATTGCTTTTACTTTAAAAATGTCTTTCTCATCCTGTGTATGCTAAATATTTACTATATTTTAATAATTTCCTCTATAGGTTTATTTTTACGTTTAATTCTTAACCTATCTGAAACATACTTTAGCGTATCCATGTAAAATAGAGAACTAGTTTTTTTCCTGTTAAAACATTATAAATCTCTCTGTATATATTACTTAATAATAATGTAAAATTTTAATATATCCAGGTCATTTTTTTGCTTTCTATATTCCACTCAAGGATTCACTCTTTTTTACAATGTAAGAACCATATTTTCAAACGCCATTATAGTTTACAATATATTTTACATTTTATAAGTAAGTATTCTTGCTCCAACCACTAAATTCCACATCTACTAAAAAAGAATTGTCATGGTTTTTCTTTACCATTTATATTTGAAATGAGATTTTTGCATCTCTCTCTCTTCCTTGAACACATGTATTTGGTATTTTGACTAGAATTATGTGAATCTATGAATCAATTTGGAAATAGTTGAATCTCTACATCTTTCAAAAGGAAATATTATAAAAAGTACTGTTATAGAGCTCGATTTATGTCATTCCTTTCTATGTCCCCTTTAAAAAGTGTTCATTTGATTCACTTTAAAATTCTAATACAGACATGATAATGCATGTGTATTTATGTCCATATTTATAGGCATCCATATTTTGAATATATACATTCATTTTAGTAGAATAATTTTTTTAAAATTTTAGTTCAAAAATAATTTTGCAAAACAGAGTGTTTATCTTCTCTTTTAAATAGTTACATTTCTTATTTATTATACTTCTACATATGATGAGGAAATCTTCTAGAATGACATTATATAACTATGGTGATTTGGAGCAACTTTTTTTGTTTCTAACTTTAATTTCACTGCTGTAATTTGGTCCACTTCATTTATTTATTCAACAAAAATATATTGTGTACCTATATGAATATGTGGTAACACTGGACTCAGTGCTATTTTTAAACTAGGAAAACACTGTTTTTTAGCAAAATCTTATTTATCACAATTATCATATAGTCTTATTTATAAAAATTAACAATTATTAGGACAGACACAAATTTATTGAATGAATTTCTAGCTTTTTTTTGGTGAGGAATATCTTTTTTCCTATACTTTGGTTTTTGATTTTATGAATATTTTATATATTATTTCGTAATATTAAATGTGATTTGTATTTCTGGAATAAATTGTGGTTGTTCTTTCATTATATTCTTTTCCAGATCAGCTCATATTGAGCTCACTTTGATTTGTAATTTACAATTATCTCTTAAATAAAAAGAGATATCAATATTATGTTCTTTATTAATCGAGTTATATTTAATAATTTGTCTTTTTCTAGCTCTAAAGTCATTGAAATAATATGGAAATTGTTTTCTCTTGAAACGTACAAAATATTCATGAAAATTTGCCTTTGTAGAACTCCTTTTGGATATAATGCTGAGAAAAAATTATAAATTTTATTCAGATTTTTCTTTTATATCTGTGAAGCAGAATGTTAAACTACAGTTTCTTATAAAATCCACATATCATTGAAAATTTAGCATGTATAGCAAATTGTTTATGTAATAATTATCCTTAAACATCTTCTCTAGTCATATATTTGTTCATTCAATTACTATAGACCACTGCGCTACAAACTATAAATAAGGGATGTTAGCTCCTTGAGTCTGTATTCTAATAAACAGAATAAAATTCTTAGATCATTAGATGTAATTTTTCCCTAAGATTATAAATGCCTTAAAGTTCTGTTTCATTAATTGATTCTTGTTTATAATGGCTAAAGATCTACAGATTTATTGACTTTTTTCAAAGAACTAGTGGAGAATTACCTTCAAATTAAAGGAAATTATATCAATGTTCTACTTCCCAGGGTATAATACTGCCAATGTCTGTATGATTCCTCCATCCAATACTCTCTGATATTAAGTAATTTTACCTTATCAGTTACCTTTCACTTTTTTATGTAGTCAAATTATTTATTTGATCTGGATCAGAGGGCAGCAAACTATTTCTACAAATAGTAAGACAGACAATATTTTAGACTTTATGGGCCATATGGTCGATGTCATAACTACTTTGTCACTATAATACAAAAAGCTATAGAAAATATGTAAAGGATGAGTACATTTGTGTCCCAGTAAAACCTATTTACAAAAAGTGGTGGCAGGTTGGATTTAGCTTGTGTGTTAGAGTTTGCTGACCTGAATCTATATCATTTTTACAGGCTTTTAAACATACTTGAGTATTCCCACTCAAGAAAGGGGGGGAGGGAGAGAGAGAGAGAGAGAGAGAGAGAGAGAGAGAGAGAGAGAGAGAGAGAGAATTTTCCTATAACTTTAAATTCTCCTCTATTACTGCTCTGTCTTATACTTCCCTTTCATAGAAAATCTTTACAAAAGATTCTACCCCAGTCTACTTTTCCCCATCAATAGCTAAGTTCTTCAGCCTACTATCATATGGCATTAGAGCCCACTATGCCATCCAAACAGCTCTAAGTTGCCACTGACTCCATTATCACCAAATTTTATAATTTAAACAGAAATTCTTTGCTTTACTTTGATATCTCAATAATATTTAACAGTTGGCCTTTTTTCTTTCTTTGAATGTTTTCCTCCCTTGACTTCTATACATGGGTTCATTCATTTTTCATTTAATCATGCACCTTTTCCATATCTTTGTAAGTTAAAATTCCTCTACCAAGTTTTATGTTTTTCTTATGGCTATACCCTTGTGGTCTTCTCTTATTCCATCATATTCTCTCTCTCTCTCTCTCTCTCTCTCTCTCTCTCTCTCTCTCTCTCTCTCCCTTTCTTTCTGATCTCATTTACACACACAGAATACACTACAATTTATTTGCTAAAATAAACATGTTATTTCTCTGTTGCTTGACCTCTTCTCTGAGTTCCCCATATGTATAAATATATACCAGCTTCTTACTTGATACCTGAATTCAAATATCTGAGACATCTTAAACTCATTTCCAAAAGTAAGCCAATATCTTTTCTCCACATTTTTCTCCCTGGTATTTCTTGTTTTCTGAATGAAGCTATCCCTTGTGACAAGCCAGAATCTCAGGAATTATCTTTAAAGCCATCCTCACCCTCATACTCCATAAGCAAGCTATCTTGGAGTCTTATTGATTTTACCTCCTAAATATATCTCAAATTCATTCATGTCTTTCCATCTTTACTAGTGATAATTTTTGTCCTATTTAGTCTCCTTAATTCAATTCTTGTTCCATTGAATTTCTTTCTCTACTACAGGTAAGGTGCAGCTTTCAAAACAAAGGTGGATCATGTTACATCCTCCTTTATTTATTTAAAGCAATTTAGTGGAGTCCTATTCTTGATAGAATGAGAACCAAAATATAAGCTAAAAAAAAAAAAAAAAAACCTGAATGACCTGGCCCTGCCTTCACAGATTTTCATTTTACACTGTCTTTGCTCTACAATCTCCGATCATGGATGACTCTACTCTCAGCACTGGCTTTATTTTGCTTTCCTCTTATTTGCATCCTCCCTCCTTTGACAAGGTTTTGATGTAAGTCCGGCCCTAGATTACCATTCACCTCCATATAATGAATTCCCATTCACCAGCTCCTCAGGAAGCCATTGCAGACATCTTTGTATAGGCAAACCACCTTGTTCTATTCTTGCTCACCCATCTGAGATGTACCCAAGTTGAGATAATCCCTTCTTTTTCATAATGATTTGATTAATGTCTGCCAATACTACTTGATCTAATTTACCCAGCAGAAGGTAACATATGACTTTTTTTTTTGGACTTTATAATTCCAGTGCCTCACTCCATGTCTTATATACAATAAAAGCTTAATAAATACTTACTGAAAGAATAAATAATTACATTCCTGAATTTTACTTTTTAAAAAATTTTCTGGCTTTTAAAAATAATTAGATATCTTCTTTGAAAAGCTTCTTTATAAATTTTTATTTCAAAATATTTATAAATTTATATCACTAAAGTTCAACACTATAGATTAACTTTATGGTATAGAGTTTGTGTGGCCCAGTTTTTTAATATAAAATTTTTCTCTCATACTTTTGTTCATTAATATGCCATTTTATTACATGTTTATGTTCAAAATGATAAACTATATAAGAGCAAAAATTTAAAAAATTTATGTAACTTTTATGATCTTTTTTCTAAAACAATTGTGTATGCATTTTTATTACACAAAAATAATAATGTAAGCAAATTGCTTATAATCTGCCATTTTTGCTTACTGTCTTGTGAATATCTTTATATATCAGTAAGCATTCATCTACATATATTTTTAGTTAGTGAATAATATTAATTTATTTTACATGAGTTCCAATTCTCTTTTGGTAGTGTTTTCAATATTTTCAGGAAAAGCAAATTTAGGATGATAATGTTTGCACTTAGGTCATTTCTGATATACTTAATGATTAACAATTTATAGTGATATTTCAATTCATTTTCTCACCTCAACATTTAAATTTTTTTTGCAGCGATTTGTTCTAATTGAGATCAAATGATATTTTATTGTTCTATTAATATTCACCCCCAGTGTGATTACTAGTGACACATGCAATTTCTTACATTTGACATTTGTATATTTTAATTTCTGTATTTTATGTTCATTTTCTTTGCGTGTTCATAATTTTATTAACTTATAATAGGTTTTAAGTAGTTTATTAATCCTTTAGCTTCTATAAACATTGCAAATTGTTCAGAGCTTGCCATTCGGCTTTTATTTATTTTAGGTGGGATTTGATTGTGTGATTAGAAAATTAATTTCATTTATATATAAATTATTCTATATTTTATTTTATTGTTTCTGTCTTTATTGTATGGTACAAAGATTCTCTGAAAAAAATAGTAAATAACTTTTCACTTTATTTTCTAATAGTCTCATGCTTTTTATTTGCATTAATTCAACTAACTTTTTATTGTCAAGCATTTTACGTAGTTCCCCAATTTCATGTCACTTAGTTACAACTACAAAATTTTATATTTAAATTGTAAATCATTAAGTAGTTACTTATGGATACATACATTAACATTTTATGCATTATATTTATATGTTATGCGTATGGACTATGTATTCATATATATGTTTTCATATATACAAATATATATGAAAACACCTGTGCTTCTATTAAAATTTTTATTTTACTGGTGCTTTTGGCATACTGCTTAATCTAAAAGATTAAATTATGTTTAATTACTCTTGTTTAAAAATATATTTGGGGTATTATTTTCATCCAGTTTTTATATTTAGTTATAAAATGATATATATACATATATAAAATTATATATAATTATATTGATAAGAGTGGTTCTTTCCCACTATCTTGTCTTCTATTGCCTTTTATCCTCTCCAGAACCATATTCTAGAAATAAATCATTGTTAACTCTTTGTTCTGTTTTCTTCTGGATACTTTCTGTACTTATATGAATGAATATTTTCTTCTAAAAAATATTATACTAGCTATACTGATCTAAATTCTGTTTGTATGCTTCTGGAATTATTTGTTTCACTCAATATATCTTGGACATTTTCTCATTACAGTAAATAAAGATCTACCTCTTTGTTTTTAATTTATTAAAATGATTCTCTAGTGGTAGACAAGTGAGATGTTTAGGATATTGAGATGAACTTTAGAATTATTATGTCAGTACCCTAATAAAGTGTCTTTGATACATTTAATTGGAATTGCGTTATTTTTTAAAAATAATCTGGAGTGAATGATTATCTTTTAAATTCTTAATCTTTCATTTTGAAATATGATAAGGCTCTATTTACTTATGGTGATTTTTATTTATAAGTCAAGTGTGCAGGAGAATACTACAATGTTAAGCATACAGGAGAAAATTTATTTTTAAATATATTACAAATTATTTTATGATTTTATTTCTAATATGAACATAGTAAGTTTTCTTTTTAAATATTTTCTGATTTTTGATCTTCTGTAATACAGATTTTTTTGTTTGTATGGTTGTATGTTGAATGCACTTATTACAACCAGAAACAATATGCCAAATATTAATTCCAATTGTGCTGTTTTTTAGTTCAATAAATAATACATTTTTATTTGTTTTCCATTAATCCCTGAACACCATCCATTGTTCAAATCCACATTTTTTAAAATCAAACTTCTGAAATAATGTTGATTAATTAGGAAGCTATGAGAATGCTTAACAACTTTCTCCTCTCTCACCTCCACAATAATTCTGAGGAAGAAAAGCATTACTGTGGGGCATTTGGTCCAAGAACATGGAGCATTCAAAGTGATGGAAGATTGTTTACAACTGATAGTAAGACTCTTCTGCAGGAAGAGACTGCAGTAAAGTGGCCTGGCAGCTATCCTCAATTGAGAGTGTCTTTATCCTGGGGAAGTAAAATTAGACATGCTAAGCTATAAAAAGAAATATCACTTTTTTTCTTTGGTCTCTCCTATTTGGCTCTACTAGATCTTATAATTTCTGGAATGACAAGTACAAGAAAGTCAAAGTAACCATGTGCTTTAAGGGCAGATTTTTAGGAACGTGCTCGGTTTAAATTTGACCATGGGTTGCATTTAATCAAGCCTAAGCAAACTCATATGCCTTCCAGGGAAGGAGAGGTAAGTAACATAGATGATACACAAAGCAGCATATATAAATAAAGATTATTAACTTTCAGGGACCATGGAAACTTACAGCTTGCATAATGTCTATGAAAGCATTCAGTATTTTAACACTATGCCGGACAAATAAAATAGGCTTAGTTATAGCTTTTTTGTGGTTCATCTAGTTAGAGTGACTGACTCTGGACTTCAAATAATTGACAACAGTCTTTGTGATTCACATGTTGTTCATTCCAGTTAAGCAAGGATAGAGTGAGGAACTAAAATCATTGCAGAGCTAGGGAGCTAATGAAGCTTATTTGAATTCTTTATTCCTGTCATACCTTAATATCTTTGCATCTCAGAGACGAGATTGACACCTGGTATAGCTGGGCAGGGTCAGGTAAGTGCATAGAGAACTGGGACCAGGAAAATGTGACCTTAGGGACTTATAAATGCTAAGGCAGTTCTTCTTCCCATTGGCACATTTCTGGACAAAACCAAACAAACAAATAAACAAAACTCTTGAAGTAGGAAAGCATCTATTAAAGGGTTTCTCAGGTTCTACACTATTGACATTTCGGACCAGGTAATTGGTGGGGGCTGAGGTCTGTCCTGAGCATTGTGATAAAAATGCCTGGGCTCTACTCACAGATACCAACATCAGTGTCCACATGCCAATCGTGACAACCAACAGTGTCTCCAGATATTGCCCATTAACCCTGTGGGGAAGCAAAAGCAAAATCACCCATGGTTGAGGATTATTAATATAGTGCATAAAACCTGCTCTTGGAGAGGCTAAAAGTACATTTCTACAGCCAAGGAAGGTTCACTTGCAATTCCGAAACTTCAGGAAGTGGATGTCATATGTAGAGAGCAAGGTGTAATCTATGTAGACATTTGTAGGTATCTCTAAAGTAAACTGACACAAACTTCTAAATTCAGAGAATTTCTATGTGCAGACATTTAATAAAGTGGCATTAGGATTTTGTTGATGACATGGATGATATGCTTCCCATGTTGAACTTGAAGAGCTGACAGGTTAGCAGACAAAACAATAATAGTCCTGCTACAGGATGAGAAAAATAATTTGTTGCCATAGTAGTAATACTATGGGCTTAAATAATTTTGGATCTGGTGAGGCAATGTTAGGAGTAAGTAAGTACATGGTAGAGAAAATACACTATCCCACAGGGTGTCTGAGTAACTGGGTTTGGGAAACACAAATAGCACCCACTAGGCCCAAGAATATTTAATGTTTAGTTAGGCATCAGTGAATTTAGGACTATTACTTTGCTTGTTTGCCTATCGTATGTATGGGAAGGGAAGAGATCCTAATAAGAGAGTGTCTGAACTCAGTTTAACAATGGGAGCCCTGCAAAGAAAGATTCAAGGGAGATCCTGAAAAGCAAATAAATGGTTTTGAACACACCAAATGAAAATGTGCAGGAGGAAACTAGCCTCAGGGAAAAAATTTGGAGTCTGGCAGAGGCACTTCTGTAATTTTCTACAATCGCTAAAAAGACAGTTTTGTAGATGACATGCTCTACTAGAGGAAGCAATTTTCACGGATGGTAGAATTTTCCTCTATTATATGGGAGAGACATGGTTAAACTCTTGATGAAAGATTTCTTCCAATTGAGTTTAAGGCTCACAGGTAATGAAATCTGAACAAATCTGAACAAATGCCATAGACTGACATGGAGAGACTGAAATTAAAAAGAAAATAATATTTTTTTCTTCTCTCTTCGGAAACATTTTGAAGTCTAAAAGACCTGTTCTTAAACACTAGCTCTGCCATGTTTAGCTCTTGAATCACAGTCAGACTATGTAGCTATGCCAATCTGTATTTATAACTATAAGATAATGATTCTCTTACGACTTTATAAGATGATATGAAGACATCACAACATCATATAGTAGAGGACATTACATAGTCTGATACATAGTGAGTACTCTTACCAAATGGTAGCTATTATTGTAATATTGTTATTCTGTTTGTAATGTGCTAACTCAGATATCACTAATTTTTGGTGGTGACTATTACTGGTATCGGCAACTTGAGCCTAGAATAGAATATCTGGTATGATTTTTGGATATGCTATTATATAAGATTATATATTATAATTATATACATGTATAATTATATACAAATCCATATATACACAGATATATGTGGGTATGCATGTTTGTATGTATCCATGCATACACATATATGTATATAGTATAGTGGGTATGTGTGTGAATATAGATGTAGACATGGACTTAATATTTGTCTTCTTTAATTTTTAAAACTAGAAAAGTGTGGCATAAGGCAGAATAAGTGTGGAATAAGATTCTTATTGTAGGGTCCCATAAAACAATAGCAAACCCACAACCAGAACTTAAAGGAAATTTGTATCAGTATATTCCTATATTAGAAAGAAAAAGTATCTCCAATCCATGACCTTAGCTTCTACTTTGATAAACTAAAAAAAAAAGAGCAAATCAAACACAAAGTAAGCAGAAAAATAATTAATAAAATTCACAGTTGAAATCAACAAAATAAAAAGCAGAAAAACAATAAAGAAAATTAATGAAACTAAAAGCTGATTCTTTAAGAAAAGCAATACAATTGATAAAATTCTAGTCAGATCGATTGGCAAAAAAATGAGCAAATATACAAATTACCAATATCAGGAATAAGAGAGGTACGATCACCACCAATCCTAAATATATTAAAAGCATAGTAAGCATATGTATTCATTAGAAGAGAATATAATAAACATCTTTTTGCAGATTACTTTGATAACTTAGTTGTAATTTACACATTTAAAAAATACATAACCTATCAAAATTTACTCAAAAAGAAATAGATAATCTGAAGATCCCTATGTCTATTTTAAAAATTAACTGTGTGCTTACAAACTTACCCACACATAAAAATCTAGGTGTAGGTGGCAACACTAGTTAATTCTACCAAACATTGAATAAAGAAATAATACAAATTCTATATAAGTTGAAAAGGTTTGACAAAAAAATTGAAGAGGAGGAAACACGTTCCAACTCATTAAAGAATGCCATCACTACATCATTATAATGACGCAAAAGCGGATAAAATGCAAGAAACAAAACTATGGGCAAGTACACTTTATAAACATTTGTGTACAATTCTATACACATTTTACCAGTCATACCCCAAAATCATTACCAAATCAACTGCATACCAGGAATGCAAGGTCAGTATAGCATCCAAATATTAGCCAATGTAATTTATTACATAATTAACATAAAATCATCCCAGTACATGCAGACAAAGCGTTTGAGAAAATTTAACATATAATTCTAAAAATAATTCAGCAAAATAGGAATAGCAGGGAACTTCTTCAACCTGCTAAAAAAAACCTTCTGTGAAAAGGTGATTACTAACATCATAGAGAATGAGGACAAAAGAATGTTTTCACCCTAAGATCAGGAACAAGACAAAAGTGTCTATTCTCACCACTCTATTTGACATTTTACAATAGTTCTATCAAGTGCAATAATTCAAGAAAAAGAAATAAAAGGCATAGAGATTAGAGAAAAATGTAAAGCAATCTGTGGTAAAGCCATCTATGTGGAAAAAGTAACTGAATCTGTTAAGAAAGCTACTAAAATATGTGAGTTTAGCAAGTTTACAGAGTACAAGAATATTACACAAAAATCAACTACATATCTATATTAATAGCAATCAAAAATATATAAAAACAATTCCATTCATAATATAAAAATATGAAGTACTTAGGGATAAATCTGACAGAAATAACCAAAACCTGTACTCCAAAACCCACAAAATATTGCTGATATAAAGAAGATGTAAGTAATGGATGAGGTGGATTGGAAGACAGTATTGTTGAGATGTCACTTATCTCCAGATTGATTTATAGATTCAGCATGATCCTAACCAAAGTCTAGGCAGCCTCTTTATTAGTAGAAATTGACACATTTTCAAATATTAAAATTCATACAGAAATGCAAAGACCTAGAATAACCAAAACAAATTTGTAAAGGAAGAACAAAATTAGAGTGTCAACACTATCTTATTTCAAGACTTACAAAACATTGGTATTTAAAACAATGTGGAATTGACATTAAAACAGACAAACAGATCAATGAAACAGGGAATTCAAAAATAACCCACACATATAGGGACAACTGATCTTTGACAGAAGTGCCAAGGCAGTTCAGGGGAGAAAGCTTAGTCTTTTCAACAAACGATGTTTGCCATCCACACGCCAAAATCAAGCAAAAATAACCCCACCTCATACCTCATACCAATTTGATTTCATGGATCATAGACCTAAATGTGAATGTGAAACCATAAAAATCCTAGAATGAAACATAGGAAAAATTAACGGTGACCTTATGTTAGACAAGTATTTCTTATATATGACAACAGAAGTTTGCTGCATAAAACAACGAAGTGTTAAACTGGACTTAAATTTAAAACTTCTGCTCTTTGAAAGGTACTGTGAAGGAAATAAAAATATAAGCCAGCCACGGACTGAGAGAAATAGCTGAAATAAAAATGACAGATAAAGTATTGGCAAAGATGCAGAATAACTAGAACTTTCATATATTGCTAGTAGGGATGTAAAATTATAAAAATCATTTTGGAAAGCCATTTGGCAGTTGATTAAAGTTAAACATGAACCTAACCGTGTACTTAGCCATTTGATTTTTAGGTAACCAAGAGACACGAAAGCATATGCCCATACAAAGACTTGTGCATGAAAGAACATAGTGACATTATTTGCAATATCCAACTCCTGGAAACAATTCAAATCTCCATCAACAGATTAATGGATAAACAAATTGTACTGTATCCCTATAATGGGATACTATTCAGCAATAAAAAGGAATACACTGTTGATATGACAACATAGATGAATCTCAGAGTATTTATGTTGAGGGAAAGAAGCCAAATCAAAACAGAGTATTTTCTGTATGATTCCATAGACATTTTTAAATAAAATTCTAGGGATTGCAAAGTCGTCTGTGGTGACAGAAGTTTAGTTGTTTCCTGGAGATGAAGGAGATTGGTGGTAGGAGGACTGAAGAGGGGAACAACGAAACTTGTGAGTGGTGAAAACATTCTCAATTTTGACTGTGTTAATGGCTTTCTCAGTACATGCACATCTCAAAAACTGTTAAATTATATATTGTTTAAAATGTGTAGTATATCCTACATCAATTATAACTCCATAAATCTATAAAAAATGCAACCTGAGTCTTGAATGAGAAGCTCTAACTAAACCATGAAGAATATAAAAAAAAGTAGGAAAAGCAGTACATAGATCTGGGCATTTTTCAGAGTGGTAGAAGCAAGAAAGGAGGAGGCAGACTCTTTTAATCCACTGCTGATCTATAGATCTCAGCCTCTGGAATGCCTAGGAGAGGTATCTAAATGTTGGAGAACTGGACTGAGGGACCACAGGCACAACTCATTAACCATTATCCACCACTGTGGAGAAGAACCACTACAGCAGTGAGCAACATCACAATGAGTTGGTAACAGAGAACTAGGGAATGGATTGCCTGAAGGTCAAAAACAGAAACAAACAGATGAAGTTGTTAATAGCACTGTGTCTTTTCATTTTTTTAAATTTAGTTTCTTTTTGCTTTTTTACATTTCTAGCTTCATAAGTAAAAACTTGGCATGTCTTCTGTGGTTCATTATTATATACAAGAAAAACAGTTGATTTTCACTGTAAATCCTTTAGCCTATTAAGAAAATACTCTATTTCTCCCAGTTTGTGATGTTTATAATAAATACATATTAAAGTTTATCACATAACTATGCAATACCAATGGAGATTTCTATTAACTAATCCAAAAAGTCAATTTATAAGGTTTCCTAATTTTAACTATCCTTGCTTTGCTACTAGAAATTCTATTTCAATTTCATAGTATAGTGTGATAAGATATGGCTGAAGTAAATTGCCTATTAAATATCAAGTATTTTGTGTCAATGTCTGTAAAGACAATTCATAGGAGAAGCTTGTGTAATTCTGATAATCAAAATGACAAAGAAAAAAATACTGACTTTCTTTACAGACATAACACATAAAAAATGGATACTTATTTCATTGATTTCATCCTTATAAAAATGGATATTTCATTGACATCATACTTACAATTCTTTGGGTCCTACAACTTTTGGGGGAAAGATACATTTCTAAACTCATTTCTATATAACTTCTACAGACATGAGTCAAAAATATTATATGGTCTCTCCATGAAACTGTATTGAAATACCTATTTTTTAAAGAAATTGATCAACTTTTAAGAGATTCTCAACTATATTTACAGAGTAATATAAATAAAGTTTGAATTTGAAAGTGAAATAAAATGACAGTCTTTCTATTTACAGTTTTATAAATGACTTCTTTTTCTGTGGACTTAATGCCTTTCTTAAACACTGATGTCTAGTCTGCTTTCTGGGTTTTACTTTCCAGAAGTTTGAATGTATATATCATTGTTTTAAAAATGGCTATAAGAAATCATTAATGAATATAATGTGTTGTCTCCTGATTTCTTATTACTGATTCATTTTCCCTGTTTGATATTTATTAATTTGTATCCTTCCCTAAATATATATTCTATGCCATTTATATTACTAAGTATAAATTTTAGTTTTCAAAATTTCCTTTCTTGTTGCATAATAAACATATTTAACACCATGACTTTTTTCAGAGTACAGTGTTAAGTACATGCTATGAATTTTGGCGAGTATGTTTCTATCACTGATGATTTCTAAATAGATTTTATTTGTGCCTTTGTTTTATATTTTGGCCTTAGATTTATTTATTGTTATGAGGTTTTTCTTTTTTTTTTTTTGTCAGTATGTATTGATTTGTAAGACTTTTAAAAAGCATTCTAACTAATTTCTAATTCTATTACATTGATTTGTTTTTACCTTTTGAGACAAATTGAGATTTTCCTAGATTGACCAGTGGATAAAGTTTTAGTAACATGAGATTTGGGCATTAAAATGTATTATTTATATCTAGGGGACAATTTTCAATACATTAACTATCCTAATGATAATATTCACATTGTATAATGTTTGTCCTGCGTTTTGCTTATTGATCTCTCAAAACTGAGAGCTGTGCATTGATTTCATAAAGTACCCTTATACCATGATTCTTAATTTCATAATGGATCCTTACATCTTGATCCTTTTCTTTTTTAGTATGAATAGATTTTTATATATGCGTTGTTACTCCATATTATTTCGTATATAAAGTTGCAGGAATTTGTATGTCTCTTGGAAATAGCACCAATTAGAAATCTATATTGAAGCCAGGTGCAGTGACTCACACTGGTAACTCCAGAACTTTGGGAGACTAAGACAGGAGCTTCTCTTGAGGCTAGGAGTTCAAGTCCAGCCTCAGCAACATAGCAAGACCCCATCTCTACACAAAATTAAAAAAATTAGCCAGGCGTGATGGCATGTGCTTGTAGTCCAGCTACTCTAGAGGCTAATGCAAAAGGATTCCTTGAGCTCAGGAGTTCGAGGTTATAGTCAGCTATGATCATGCCACTGCACTCCAGCCCGGGTGAGAAGACCCTATCTCTAAAAGAGAAACAAAACAAAACATATATTGATATATTTTGTACACAAAATGCTTTCTGGATAAATTCTATAACATTTTAATTTTATGAACTTAAAAAATTTTCTAATATCCCTTGCATACTTTTAAATTTTATGCATAGTTTTAAAAATGTGGGTCACTTTTCTTTGATTTTAAGGGATATCTCATAAAATAATTTACATATAATTCAATTAAATTTCATCCTAAGAACCACTTGAAATCATTCTTCTAATTCGGTGATATATTGTGTCTTATAATATGATTTTATATTTTCTATTTTTAGACATTGCTTTTGTTTTCTTTGTTCTACGTTTTTGCATATCACCTGTATAGCCTTGCCTCATCTTTATTACCATTTCAGAAAGTATATGTCTTGCTTTATGTTCTTCAAAAATGTGCCTTTATAATTTTAAGGTTTTTAAATAAAATTTCTGATGTCTCCCACATTTAAAAGAGTGAAAAATGAAGAAATATAAATAATTTCATTCCAACTGCCTGAGAAAAGGACTCTTATTCCTTTACTCTTTTGCTCTTCTTCAAAAATATATTCTGGTTATTTATAGATATAATGTTGTTAATATATTATCACACAATTTTAATATTCTTTTTAATACTGTTTCTTTTTTAAAAAAAATTATTTATTATTATTATACTTTAAGTTGTAGGGTACTACTGTTTCTTATTTTTATATTTTTCTTCAGTATTTTGTAGATTGATGAAGAATTTTTTTCTTTTAGACTTCTCTCAATGTTGCCCCATTGTATTACTACGTGATAGGACTTAATTTATTTGCTGGGTGGTGTGGAATCTTACTTTATAATATTCATGTATTTAGTCAGGATGAGTCAAACTGTTGGATTGATATTGTTTGGAATGTGATGAGCCATTTTAATCTATATATTGAATTTTTCCATCTCAGGGACATTTCTAATTTCCATATGATTTTTTGTTGTTGTTGTTTTACCTCCTTTATCTCTTTTTCACTACCATCTTTTTCCATATTTGGCTTTCATATACCTTCCTCTTTAACTATCTTCTAGCTGTTCAGTATTTTCAACCTTTGTTTACTGATTCTTCCTCATTCAGGCAATCATTTAAAAACTTTTCTTCTGTGTCACTTTACTTTTCAACAGATTATTTAATGTAGAGTCTTTCTCTTCAATTTGTTCTCTTAAAAATTATTTCTCAAATCCCTTGTATATCTTCTCTCTCTCTCTCTCTCTGATCTTCTCTTCTGTTTTGTCATCCTTTTGCATTTATTATGGCAACTTACATTCTTATTTGGATATTCTATCCTCTTTGGTACATATCCAGATTAGTTTTACCTTATTATATGAAAAAAATGAATCATTTGTGAACGGTTGCACTGATCCTTTTCAACACTTTTCAGTTTGCTTTTTTTTCCTTTTTTTCATTTTACTATACTACTTCTTATTGGACTCACATTTTGTTCTTTCTAAAACAAACAAAGAACCATATTTGTTCCAATATGGTGTTTGCAAAAGCACAGGGAACAGGACTATTGTGTCCAGCATTGAGCTTGTAGAATTAACTTCTTAGATCAGCAGCAACTCTAGAAGTTAATTTGAGATGCTTTCAGACTCAGTTCAAAGTTTTAGCAGGTGGCAATGGTTTATCATCTTCCCCTACCTAGCCTGCCTGTTTATTTTTATTTTTATTTTTGATACTTTATGGTAAGGTAGCATGGAAAATAACAGTTTGTATCTCATGACAAAATATTTCACCATCTGCTAAGGATTTTTCTTTTGTGGATTGCACCTCCCAGTAAGTACTGCTATTCTCACTATAGGAGGAACTTAAGTCTCTGTAGAGATATTGTGTTTCTTTTCTTTCCTATGATGATTTTTTTTTACATTTAGCTTTACTTTTATTTCAAATTTATAAATAGTTTTCTCAAATACTTAGTGTATCATCAGCTTTCCCTTTCTTTTATAACACTTTTTTTCATTTTTATCTCTTTATTTTTCTTCAAGTCTTGTGAGATAGACTCAGTCTTCAATTTTTTGTTTGTTTGTTTTGAGACAGAATCACACTCTGTCACCCAGGCTGGAGTGCAGTGGTGCAATCTTGGCTCACTGCAACTTCCGACTCCTGAGTTCAAGCAATTCTTGTGCCTCAGCCTCCTGAGTAGCTGGGATTACAGGCACCTGCCACCACGCCTGGCTAATGTTTGTATTTTTTAGTAGAGATGGAGTTTCACCATGTTGGCCAGGCTGGCCTTGAACTTCTTACCTCAAGTGATCTGCCCACTTCGGCCTCCCAAAGTGCTGGGATTGCAGGCATTAGCCACCATGCCTGGCCAAGTAATTTTTAAGAGAACAAAACAGGCATAAGGGATATGACCTCTGGATCTTTCTACATATAGATACGTTTCACTGTTCACACTCATAAGTTAGCAAGACTGAACCCAAAGTTACTTTTAGATGCATACTTCTCCACATCTGGTATTTTGTGTTGCAAATATGGAACGTGTTTGAGAATCATAAATGGAAGAGCTAGCTATCCAGTTTTCTTTGTGTCATGGTTCTCTAATATTAGGTTTTGTAATAACGGGTTTTGTCATATTGGTCTGTCCATCTACAATTCTTGCATGTTGTAAGAGAACATTACTAATTTCTTTAAATACTAAATTATTTAAGCATGTTCCAAGGCTGACTACAATAATTATTCTTAAGCACTGTGGTCCACATTTTTGAAATAAAGAAAACTCTTAAATATGCATGTTGTTTTAAACGTTGATATGTTTCCTAAAGGAAATGTAATTATCAAAAAAGCAAAGTAGTTTATTTTTGTGAACACAACTATTTTTGGTTATTTCTCCTGTTGATTTGTGTAACCATAATTCATAGTCTATATTAGAAATTGTTGTTTAAATATTTTGAATATCAGTAGACAGTTCCACAAATCACAATAAAAGCAGACCACTAAAGAAGACCAATAAATGGTTGGTAAATTGCACTTCTGCATAAATGAAAACTTGAAGGACTACCTGTGGGCATAACTTATGTGCTATCTGCTACCAAAGGGTAATATTTCCACAGGTTCAGACAGATTATAGTCTTCTGGACAAGAGGCAATTTGAAGATATCAGAAGTAAACGTCATAGAGTAGTACTGAAAAATGAAGATTTATAGAGAGACCATTTGGCCATCATTGTATGTATTACTAATACATATACCTGTTAGGTAAAATAGTAGGTTTTTGGTAATGGTTTATGACATTTTATAGTGTCACAAGTTGTTAATTGATTATTAAGGTGACTTACTCTATACCAAATAGTTCAGTGCTTCATGTGAGACTCATTGTAGTAACAGATTCAAATATGGTCAAGACATTGAGTGGATAGGAAACGAGGACTTCAATCAATTTTATTAAATTCAGCAATTGACTAGATCATAGAATCAGAACTTAATTCAAATTGGTTTTACTTTGTACAAAAGCAGAGCTTGTTATATTCCTTGATAAATCTGCAAATATATCACTTTAAAATTCCATTAAAGTCTCAACATGTTGCTCTTTCTGTCACGGGATCCTTGGGTGTCACCTTGCCAGGTGAAAAACTTTGTGATCAGTGATGCCTTTGGCTAAGTTTTGCTGGGGCCCACTGACTTCATTCCACCCATTCGGCCTGGCAGACCACGGTCTGCTCACGCTACTGGCACTGATCTCACACCTGCCAAGAGTGAGTCAGGTGTGGAGCAGCGAGGGGTGTGTGAGTGAGCGAGCATGGCGTCCAGCTGCTGCACACAGCCAGTCTTGCCAGCTGTGGTAGGGCAGGCAGCTCCAGGTGCTGGCATGGGCGCCGGGTTCCTGTGAGGCTGTGGTTGGACCAAACGTATCACAAGTGGCTTCCAGTGCTGACACTGGGGAATGTGTTAGTGCCTGGAAGCTTGGAGATGCCAGATACTGCAGAGCCCCAAAGAGGGTATCATAGTGCTAGCTTGGGGAGCTCCTAGGTCTGGGACCCCCAAAGAGCCACAGCTCCTCTCTCCTTCTCTCTTCCCTCCTTCTCGTTGCCTGCAACATGGCAAGCAAGGAGTGTGTTTCAGCCCCATTTTTTGGTTACAGTTCTTTCAGATCTGCCATTCAGCAGGTCCCAAGCTCTTGTCCCAAGTCCAGGAAGAATGAGGTATGCTGACAACTGGAGGGTGAGTGGGGTGAAGTGCTTTATTGAGCAACAGCACAGGTCTCAGGAGACTCAAAGTGAGTAGGTCCTCTTTGCAGGCAGGTTGTCAGGACAGCAGGAGTCTGGCTGAGTCCAGGGGTTTTTATGGGCTTCAAAGGGGAGGAAGTGCATGCTGATTGGTCCATGGGTGGCCATAGGTAGGCCTGGAAAAAGCACCATACGTTCTCACTCCATTCCGGGGAATTGGCAGCCTGGTCCCCAGACTTCAGGCCTTTGGTGACCTGAAGGTGGGGCTTTACTGGGGAACTGTCCCTTTCTGACCAGGAGCCTATCTGCTTCCTACTACCGTCAACCTACCATTCATGGCACCCAGGCTCTTCATGCCGAGGGGCACCTGCAGGCCCACACTGACTCTTGGCTTCTCTTCTGTGCTCATGGGAATCCAAAGCCCAGAGGAGGCTGAGGTGGGAGGGGGTCGGTGTGTCAGCACCACACCAAGTGTGCAAACACCCAGCTGGATCATGACAGTGCCCAGGCGGCCACAACTTTACTCTGAAATCAGAGTAGGTACTGGGAGTCGGGAGAGGCCAGGCAATGGGAGCAGGCACTTTCAAGTCTGCAGAGGCAAGGAGTTTCTTGGACCCCCAAGAGCACAGGGATGCACAGGTCCACAGCCAGGGCTGGGTGGCTGCAGATGCATCCAGATGTGCAGGGCTTCTACCCCACCAACTCAGAAGGGGGTGGGGCTCCCTCCTGTTCCTGGCTCCCGCTGGCTCTGTGGATCCAGCAGCCCTGGCTGTGCCTCTCTCACTGCAACTGGTGTCTTTGCAGCAGCTGCTCCAGATGGGCTGCTGCTGCCATTATTTCTATTTAATTTTTAAATTTTTGTTAGGTACTGGTATATAAGAGGAAGTGAAACATAATCTTTCAATATGATTTAAATTATGTGTAGAAGTAGAAATGTTTAGCTATTGAATTTTGCATTTTTTTCTGCATGCAATGTCATCTCTGATGGTCATCTTTCATTAAAACAGGAAGAAAACATTTCTAGTATGGATCTGTCATTTTTAGATCTTTATCAGAAGAGTTGGAAATGAGAATATCATCCTTACATACAAAAAAATGGTATATCTCTTGGTGTATTAACTCATTACTTCCTTACAATGCACTTACTTAAAAATATACATAGGCCAGTGATTAATCACACCCTCTGTGTAAGATAGAGTTGCTTAGAGTAATTTTCCTTATATTCTCTCAAATATTTGTTACATTTTACATTCTGTGCATTCATTATATACTAAATATAACTGGCATGTCCTATGTTTAAATTTTTTTAAATTAATTTTTAAAATTTGTTTAATATTAAAATTATTTTTTTCTTAAGAAATATGCCATTATACTGGATATATTCTTGTAATCCATAATCTATAATTATGCCATGTCTTTTCTTAACATGTTTATAAAATAAGTACATTATAGTTTCTTATATTATGGTACATTCCAATTGAAAGAATGAATAAGAAAGATACTTTATTTTATTTTTCTAAAACAGACAAATATATAAGAATGGAAGGCAATTTACCAACCCCTCCGCCCTGTTTTTGAGTAAGGAAAGGATAACATATGCAATATTTAAATTTTTTTTCTAAATCCATTAGTTAATATATTGTTAACTTCCATTAGAACAACTGCCACCCCTATTTATTTCTGATGACAATGCTTTATTGAATTGGAAAGAAATGGATATTCCAATTGATGTGAAGCAATAACTAATTAAAATAGTCTTTATGGCTTAATTGTAGAAGAAGCATAGATATAGAATAATCACTGGATATTTATTAAGCTTGTCCCTGGAATGCATGCTAGGGGTTCTAAATTTTATTTTTTTTAGGCTGGGCATGGTGAGACACACCTGTAATCCCAACACTCTGAGAGACTGAGGCAGACGGCTAGCTTGAGCACAGGAGTTGGAGACGAGCCTGGGTAAACATGGTGAAACCCCATCTCCACCAAAAATTTAAAAAAAAAAAAAAAAAAAAAAAAAATTAGCTGAGTGTGGTGGTGCATGTCTGTAGTCCAAGCTACTTGGAAAGCTGAGGTGGGAGGATCACCTGAGCCCAAGATGTCTAGGTTACAGTGAGTTGTGATCATGCCACTGCACTCCAGCCTGAGCAATGGGAGTGAGATCCTGTTTAAAAATAAATAGGAATAATGTCATCCCCTCCTTTAAAGAGGTGTATGAGAGAAGCTGCCAATCTTCACTTTTGTTTAGTGCTTCCAGGCTGTCTTGTTCAAGAACAAATCCATGTCACAATCCTTACTTGAAAACTTCATTGGTTCCTTTTATTTTCCTGGCAACATCCAAACTCCTAACCTCTTCTTAATCTTTACAATCTTATCTAAAGCCTTTTCTCTGGATTCAAATCCTGGTAACCCCATTATACATTTCTTTGCACCATGACCATTGGTTCACAACTGTATAAAAATATCATGTTCTTCTTCAACCTCTGTGTCTTTGTTCATTGTTTTCTTTACATGTAGATTGTTTTATGTCCTATTTTATCTACCTGGAAAATCACCAAGATTAAAGATCCAGTTCAAATTTTATCTTCAGTTTTCCCTGTGACTTTGTGATGCCTTCTCATGTTTTCCCAAGGTTTACTTGCTCTCTTTGTCTCTCTCCTCACATTATACGACCCACTTTTAAAACATTATGTATTTACATACTATTCTCCACATTTGAATTTGGGCTTCATGGAGTAAATATCTATATTATATATATATTTTATATCTAGGAGTCTAGTAAATTATCAGACACATGGAAGGTTGTCGAAATAAATTTTAAATGTAAACATAGTTTGTAGAACATGCTAAATGTTGCAAATAACTAATTGAAGAGAAAACAGTTGTGGAACTTGAAATAATTATACTAAATATCTAATTCATTAAGCATTTTTTAAACTTGAGTTTTCCTAGTCTTTCTGCACAGTTTCAACACCTAGATACTCCTTGGTGCTATTTATTGATAAACATGCTATTAACTTCTGTTTGTGCTTGGGTAAACTTAGGTTCCAGTAATTAAATTCAGTGAATGCAACATTGTTTTTATTAACTGTTAAAAACAATAAAGGAAATGTGAATTTATCTTTACAAAAGAAAAAAAACAAAACAAAACCCTGAAAACTTTTTAAAACTTTGAAGCATTTTTATTTAATCAAATAAAAATAATTTTTATTTGATCAAATTTACATTGCCAGCACCAAATCACTTGTGTGGATGTCTGAAATATGTGTTTTTACTTGATATAACCATAATTATTAATTTAAGCAAATTGTATCCTAATTACTAATGTTCTGGCTCCGGGCAATGCCTTGACCTTGATAAGATCCTTAAAAGGTAAACTATAAAACTAGAAAAATCAGAAAGTCCCCATACCGCAGACAAATCTCAAACCTATGGACACCTCTTTGCAGTCTCAAGTCTTGCTCAAAGGTATAATTATTCCTTTAAATACAGACCACTAGTCTTGCAAAAATATGTGAGTAATTCCCTGATCCAATATAGCATAATCCATCATAAAAGGGCAGAGAAAGGCTATTAGAGAGACAGAGAAAAAAAGGAGAACATATTGAATATATTAGATACATTAGCATTGGGCTATAAAAACCACTCACGTTATCTACGTAAGAAATCCCCTGTTGTTAGCTCAAGTGCTTAGTCACCCAGTAACCACAAACTCTGACTTGCTATCTCAAACATACACACTGCCTGCCTGTGAATGCCAGCATTTGTTTATTGATCAGTATTGTGTGTGTCTAGATACCCTTTAATTAGGCTCAAACCATTAAAATAAATGCAGCTAAATTGCACTTCACTGTGCTGTGATCTAATGGTAATACAACAACATATATGCTTTGGGATCTTTGACAAACTTTGTAAGACTGAGTTACTGGTGATGTGAAAACAAAATAAAACATTACCTTGAGATGGTGAGATGAAGTTTCTATACAAGATTGACAGATAGACTCTCTGATACAAAATAATTAATAAATTCAAGCTATTACTATTAAAGTTAATTACTTTTCTTTTTTTTTTTTTTTTTTTTTGAGACGGAGTCTCACGCTGTTGCCCAGGCTGGAGTGCAGTGGCGCGATCTCGGCTCACTGCAAGCTCCGCCTCCTGGGTTCACGCCATTCTCCTGCCTCAGCCTCCTGAGTAGCTAGGACTACAGGCGCCCGCCACCGCGCCCGGCTAATTTTTTTGTATTTTTAGTAGAGACGGGGTTTCACTGTGGTCTCGATCTCCTGACCTTGTGATCCGCCCGCCTCGGCCTCCCAAAGTGCTGGGATTACAGGCTTGAGCCACCGCTCCCGGCCTAAAGTTAATTACTTTTCAAGCTATTACTTGGATGATAAGCTTGCTATACTAACCAAAATTGATGTTAGTAAAATCTACTAAGTAGACTAAGTTGATTTTTTAATACCAATCCCCCAACATTTTCTTGATCCACATTCATTCAGATTTCAATTCATGGCAGAGGCATTTTTGTTTTTCAGCTACCTAGAGCTTCTACCACAAAGACGAAACTCCACTCAAAGTCCTCTTCCCTGCTGGGCATGGTGGCTGATACACTTTGGGAGGCCGAGGTGGGTGGATCACTTGAGGTCTGTGATTGGAGAGCAGCTTGGCCAACGTGGTGAAACTCCGTCTCTACTAAAAATACAAAAATCAGCTGAGCGTAATGATGCACGTCGGTAATCCCAGCTACTTGGGAGGCTGAGGCAGGAGAATCACTTGAACCCGGAAGGCAGAGGTTGTAGTGACCAGAGATCATGCCGTTGCACTCCAGCCTGGGCTACAGAGAGACTCTGTCCCCCTCCCCACCAAAAACAGTCCTCTTCTCAGGACTTTGTCATTTTGTGTTCTAAACTTGATTATCTTCCAGATAAATAAAAACAATTTTTGTACAGTCTTTTAAATATTCATCTATAGTGAAAAACTTACTTACCTTACATAAATTGTTAGATGATGTATATGCATTGTAAATTAGAACCTAATGGCATTTAACACAATGCGGTGGAATTTGTTTTTATTATTTATTTATTTATTTATTTATTTATTTATTTATTTGAGACAGTCTTACTCTGTCTCCCAGGCTGGAGTGCAGTGGCACGGTCTTGGCTCACTGCAACATCCGCCACCTGGGTTCAAGCGATTCTCCTGCCTCAACCCCCTGAGTAGCTGGGACTACAGGTGCCCGCCACCACGCCTGTCTAATTTTTGTGTTTTAAGTAGAGACAGGGCTTCACCTTGTTGGCCAGGCTGGTCTTGAACTCCAGACCTTGTGATCTGCCTGCCTCAGCCTCCCAAAGTGCTGGGATTACAGGTGTGAGACACCATGCCTGGCCAATAAGGTGGAATTATAGATAAGCTTTTAAAAGATATTTGCAGAGGGACAAAAAGTTTTATTATTTTTCAGTTAATACTAGTTAGCTTGCCTAATAAATGAAATACATTATAAATAAAGGAGTTAAGGACATTTAAAAACTTGCTTTTGATGATAGTTACCCTCATTATTTGTATTAAAATTACAGATAAAGAAAATATTTTTTCATGTCATCCTATGTCTAAAAATGTACCAGTCTTCATATTATGTAATGATTTTAAACTTTTAATAAATTTCTTGTGTGACAATTCTTTTCCTTTCAGAATCATGACTTCTCTAAAATTTAAATCAAGTTTTATTTCCTAATGCATTCACATAGCATAAATCACAGGTCCTTGTGGGGTGTGTGTGGGGGTGTGTGTGTGTGTGTGTTTAAAAAATATTTCTATGGATTTTTTTGTGTTCAAAATGCATTATTTTATGGTAATTTATATTTCTTTTTTTATTTCTCTGCCTCTTCATTTATTTCATGAAGTCTCAAAAATCTCATGTAGGGTATTCAATTTACAATCCAATGCCTTGCAGGAAATCAAATGAGAAGTAAAGGTTCCTCTTGTTCTCTCACAGTTGGAATAAAGATTGGCAAAATCATATTGGAAAAAAGCACCAGCAACTTCAAATTAGTGAGAATCATCTATGGTCATTCATAACATGCTTCCTTCATCTATTATCTTCTTTTGTTAAAAAAATCACTAATTCGAGCTCAGGACAAGCATAGCAATCCACTGACCTGAATATATAACATTTGATTTGAAATTTCAGAACATTTCTTATTGTCTTCATCTAGCTGGTTAGAAATCAGAGTTGTACACTAATTTTAGGTTGTAAAAATTGCAACAGAACTTTAAAGCAATCCATGCCTGCTGAGAGAAGTGGTGTATTTCATGCTTGGTGTCAGGTCCCAAAATAACTAGAAGTTAAAAAAAAAAAAAAGAAAGAAAAAGAAAAAGAAAAAAAAAAAAACCCTTCACTCTCTTTTTATGTTAGTCTGTAGTAATGTGAAATAAGTTAACCTAAAGCTGTTGCCTTCATCCTTTGGATAGTCACACATTTTTGGAAAAAGGACTTTCTATTTTATGTATCCACAGATAGAAACTGACAAGGAATATCTGAGACAAATAGTATACACATCCAGAAAGAATCTCACGGTTTCAAATTAAGAAGCAAAGAACACAGAAGGAGAAACCAAGAGTAGCTTCTGGTGCATGAGAAGACTTAGGGAAGTGGATCTCTGCCCTTGACATTTTTCCCCCCCTCTGGCTGTATGTAGAAGATAAAGGATGATCAGGCTCCAAAAGTTGGAGAACCACTATTTTTGGATGGATTTAATTTGATTAAGCCTCTATATTTGAGTCCTTTGTCAAAGGTAGAATACATTTACCTTATCTGTTCATTCTGCAGTGTGCAATAAGGAGGGGAGAGTAATGATTTGCCTTGCTAAACCAGGTATTATTCATTGTTAAGAAGGCAGGATCTCAAACTAGACTGCCACATTTAAATCTCAGCTCTACCATGTTCTAGATCTGTGATCCTAGGCCGGATACTTACTGAGTCTCAGTTTCCTCCTCTCTAAAATGGAGATAATAATAGGCTCTGCTTCACAGGGTTATGACAAGAATTCCCTGAGCTAACACATGTAACAGTTTACGTTAGAAAAAAAGCTTGGTACAGAAAAGATATTCTATAAGGTTAGTTAATATTCATGTTGTGTTTTCCTGATAGGTGCCACCAGGTAGGGTCTGGGTGTATACTCCTAGTGGAAGACTTAGGAACATCTAGTTAGGGAATAGGTAGAGGAATGGCAAGTGCTGTATTTCTATGTCAATCATATACAAAAAGTCTTATATAAATTGAAGACTTTGTTACATGGGGAAGTTTGGGATGTGTTGGGTAATTCAGTGACTCTTCGTTGCATAATTTGGATGTAGGGTCCAACTTGAAAAAAGAGAAAATCCTGCATGAGAGCTATTCTCTCTCTCTCTCTCTCTCTCTCTCTCTCTCTCTCTCCCCCCCCCCCCCCACCCCCCAAAACAGCCACACATAGCAAGTTTGTTTTGAATGTCAGAGTGCTGGAGAGTGATGCTGAATGACTCATACGGGTTATTCTTTTTGTAAATTGTGAGATTTTATGCCTGTACTTTCTTTTTTACCTCCTGCTGCTGGTAGTGCTTAATATGCCTGCTTTATTAATAGTGGCAGTGTGGAGTAAGCAGAAAGAAATCTATCTAGGAATTGAAATGATACATTAATTGATTTTCTTGAGCTCGCTTGCCTTCACAATGCTGAGTTGAACAAGTGTTCAGTGTGCACTCAACATCAACCCTGGCTGATGCAGTTGATGACTTTCCATGGACTGTGCTCTCTTCTCTTTGCATTTCTAACCCATTAAAATTGGAAATATAAACTATTCTTTTGGAAAAAAGGAACAAAAATGAGCACAAAGCATTTCTAATGAAGAGTGAATGCCTGTTGAATCAATCGAAAATAATCTGCTCCCCTGCAATCGTGTTGGAGATATTTTGCAGGGGCTCTGCCAGTCTTCTTCTCTGTAGTTCCTTCTACTTGAACATTTTCTTTTTAAGGTAGAAATTCACAAATGTCAACTTTACCGATTAGTCAGGATTTGCAAAGGTTGATAATTAGAGGCAATGTCGTGTAATGGTAGGAGCATGGGCTGAATCAGACCCCATCTCTCTTTGACATCAAATTTCAATGCTGCCTGGCTGGCCAAGCACTCTGGCTCTGTGAAGTTCACCTTCCTCCTCTAGATGGTGGTAATATCACCACCACATGCCAAATTAGGCTGAGAGCAATGGTAAAATAAGATCCTAGATAGGAAAATGTCATGTCATATGTAAAGTATTATTTGAAATATATTTTTACCTAGACATTTGACCTTTTCCTATTTCTGTATTATTCAAATATCAGCTGGTTTATAGCTTTTGTGAGAAGATAAAGCATACAATCATTCTAAAGAAGTCTGATGAGCTCTAGATGAGAAAGAGAGAGAAAAAGAGAGATCGAGAGAAGAGAGAGAGAGAGAAGGAAATATCACAAAGAATTGGCAGGTTTCCTTCCCTAACCTCGAGACTGACTGTGGCTCTGGATGACTTACAGGGCAGTCACAAACTGTGTACCTCCCGCAGGTCACATTGCTTTCTCAATCAAAGACACTTGTCTGGTAGTTATCTTTGTTTAGGAGTCTGGAGAGATTAGCGTCCTGCTAAGGTGCACACTGTCCAGTAAACCCCGACGACTTGCTTTTTGAAACCTCCAGAGTTATTACAAAGTGGACTGACTATTTGATCTTTTTTTTTTTTGTCAGATATACTTTGTTAACAGAAAAATATTCATTTCTGGAGTATCAGACTTCCTATATGGTTTTATAATGGCTGTTACAGAGCCCATTCAGAGACTTTCACATTTACTTTCATATATATTAAAAAAAAAAAAAAATCAGACCTTAGCATTAATGAAAAGGTCAAAAAAGAAACTAAATTGCTTAGGGAACAGAAATGTCCTTACATAAAAATACTGAATTACAGCCGGGCGCAGTGGCTTACGTCTGTAATCCCAGCATTTTGGGGAGCCGAGGCAGGTGGATCACTTGAGGTCAGGAGTTCAAGACCAGCCTGACCAAGATGGTGAAATCCCGTCTCTACTAAAAATACAAAAAAATTAGCCAGGCATGGTGGTTCATGCCTGTAATCCCAGCTTCTCAGGAGGTTGAGGCAGGAGAATTGCTTGAACCTGGGAGGCTGAGGTTGCAGTGAGATTAGATCGCGCCATTGCACTCCAGCCTGGAAACAAACAAATTGAATTACAGAAAGTCACTATAGGAGTGAATCAAGACTAGCACTTTGTTTTTTTTTTCTTTTTTAAAAAGACAAAAACTCTGAACACATCTGTGGCAATTATAGCAGACACCATCTTCATATCAAAGACCACTTACGGGTCTAGAAAAGTAAGTGCCTCTGAAATGACATGAACAAATAGAACTTCATTTTATCTAATTGAATCTCTTGAAAACCATATTGTTTTCAAGGAAAGGTGTCAGTGTGTGTATAGCAGTGCATGTGTACAAAAGAATATTTCTCAACCAACTGGAGGTTGTGGAAAGTGTAAAATTTGCTCTGCACTAAATGAAATGTTTGCGAATATTTCTTTCCTTAGAAACCCAGAGAAAAGAATGAAATTTTTAAAATGCTAGCTGCTGATCTAGGACACAATATATTTATATATAAAAGTTTTCTAGGTAATCTATGAGGATTATAAAAAGAAGAGACTGAGGAGTAAGAAGTTGATATCAATGACGGCTCTCCATTTTGAAGATTGTGAAACCTGAACTATGTCTTAATATTTGCATAGGTGTAGAGATAAATTACCAACTTTAAAATAACATTTTTATCTTAAATCTTGTTTTGTAGTAACAACAAAAAGATGATTTTCGTAAATAAAGTTTGAAATGGTTTGTCCCCATTATCTCCATATGAATTCTGATCAACTTAATCTGTGAGATTGAAAAGAAAATAGATGAAAAGAAAAATACTAAAGAGGCAGCAAGTAAGAACAGGGACAGCTTTTGATTCTGTAAAACCTTAATTTAAATTTAGCAATTTAGAATATATGTGGCCTTGAAAAAGATACTGAAAACCTATATGAGCCTGGCTCCTTCATTCATAAGATGAAATTAGCAATAATTGCTTCATGTGGCTTTTTTTTCCCCCTTTTCATTTTTTTTTTTTTTTTTTTTTTTGAGATGGAGTTTCACTCTTGTTACCCGGGCGGGAGTGTAGTGGTGCGATCTCGGCTCACCACAACCTCTACCTCTTGGGTTCTAGGAATTCTCCTGCCTTAGCCTCCTCCCAAGTAACTGGGATTACTGGCATGTACCACCACGCCCAGCTAATTAATTTTGTATTTTTTTTTTTTTTTAAAGTAGAGACGGGGTTTCTCCATTTGGTCAGGCTGGTCTCAAACTCCCGACCTCAGGTCATCCGTCTGCCTCAGTCTCTCAAAGTGCTGGGGTTACAGGCATGAGCCACCATGCCTGGCCTCATGTGGCTTTAAAGGGCACAAAGCATTAAATATACTTTCAAATACTATATGGCAATGACAGATATGCATCTCACAGTAAAATTTATTTTAAAAGGAAGATAAATGGAACATAATTTATCTATCTGCATTTATGGCAGAGTTTAAAATAAAGCTTCAAATCTGAAGAACAAGCTCTTAACTTGACAAATTTCATCTCAGAATTTCCTTTAGCCAGCATGAGAGTATTTCTGATTAAGAAATTTATTGGTTTTGCCATGGAGCTCTCCATCCATGATATCACTCAAAAATTTTCAGATATACCTCACTCAGTATGTACTTTTACTTTCTATGATGACTCTTGATCCAACTATACATGATGCTAATGATTCCATCATGATGGTGTACACTCTATCTTCATGATGCTAATGAACGCATTATATGGTGTACACTCTATCTTCGTATCTCTGTCTTGTCCTTCTTGTCCTCTTGCTCTCAGCTTCATTCCTTCTTTTTTTTTTTTTTCTTTTTTCTAGTTCGGGAGAGTGCATTAGAAAGCCCAGTAACCAATTCTTTTCACATTTATAGCATAAAAAAGTACACACATACACACACACACACACACACACACACACACACACACACACCTCTTACAAATTTATTATTACACATAATTCTGCATTTAATTTTGCTATTACTAAAAGTAGCATTTTTTTGGCCAAGTGCGGTGGCTCACGCCTGTAATCCCAGCACTTTGGGTGAATCATGAGGTCAGGAGATCGAGACCATCCTGGTTAACACGGTGAAATCCTGTCTCTACTAAAAATACAAAAAAATTAGCCAGGCATGGTGGCGGGCACCTGTAGTCCCACCTACTTGGGAGGCTGAGGCAGGAGAAAAGCATGAACCTGGGAGGCAGAGCTTGTAGTGAGTCAAGATTGTGCTACTGCACTCTAGCCTTGGTGACAGAGTGAGACTCCATCTCAAAAAAAAAAAAAAAAAAAAAAGTAGCATTTTTCAAAGAGAAATTAATAATGTACTTGATGAAAAATAGAGAATTAATTATAACTTCACTCCTTAAAAAATACCACCATTTACTTATTTTTTTCTGGTCTAATACTACTACTTTTGCACCAAATATACTGTAGTAAATTGTTCATTTAGACCATTAATTTGTAAAATTCGGTCCATTACTATAAATAATATTTGTACCTCGCTTTAGCATGACAATTGCTCTTGTCATGAAATATGTCATTAGAGCATTTTTTGGAGATTATGTTATCTACCATAGTGAAGATTTTCCAAAACAAATTTGGCTTTGAGTTTCCAATTCGTAGTTTCTACTCTTTTCATTATATTCTTCAAATTTTCTAAATGGTGCTTTTGGACTTCTTTTTTGATATATGAGTTATTAAAGAGATTATCTCTTTTTATATATCTAATATTTTACAGGAAAATCAATTTATGGCTTTTGTTGCATTGCAGTCAGATGATTTGACCTGTATATTTATCAATTTGAGTTTCTTATTCACATCATTATATAACAATAATAATAGTTTTCTGAATAAATGAGCATGTGAAAATAGATAATATCCTTAAACAACTAGAAAGTATTAAGGTAGATGTTTACACAAGTATGATTGGAAGAAGAGCATCAGAGGCATAGCACTTATAAGACAAATAAGAAGACACGCTTTTGCAGTGAGTCCATTAATGAACTCACATGGTTTATGAATCTTTCACATCTGTAAGCGCAATTTCCTGAGCACTTTTTCTCGCTGAGAAAAGACTCTATTGCTTTTATTACATTTTCCGGTATTTCTGCATCAGAAAACATCAGGATTAATCAATAGGGAAATATAATAATTAATTTTCTCTTTGTGTAATGAAACCTTAAACTAAATTATAAGAAAAGAGATAATGTATAGAATGAAGTAATATAGTTATTTTATTAAATAGAAAAAGTGGGCCTTTAGACAAATTAATCAGTGATAAAATGCCATATATCTTAAATAAAAATAGGCATAGAATGTAAACAGGCAATCTGAGGGAAAAAAGAAATATAAATTGGCAATATATAAAGAAGTGCCTAAATTCACACATAAATAAAAAGCACGTAAAGTATATACTAATTACACCAAAAATTTATTACCTTCTCTTTTTTTTTTTTTGCCAGATTAGTAACTATTTGTAAGTCTAGTATTGGTAAGAAAATAGGACAATGGGAATTTTTATGTATTAGTGAGGGAACATGTCAATCTTTGTAGAAGACAATATAGAAATATAAAACACTTTAAAATATGCATATTATTTAATCTAAAAAGTGTTTCTGAGTAACTCACTGAAAGGAATAATAGACCTTTACATATGCCTTATCTGTAGAAGAAATTCTATAGAGAAAACAAATTTTATTTGAGATCACTATATATTACTTAAATAAAATACTATGTGCTTATTTAAAATACATGATATATTTATAAAAATATTTTAGACATTGTCATGATAGTAACGTGATATCTAGCAATATAAAATGAGTTATTAAAAAAATGCTGGCTATCTATCTGTATCTATCTGTACAAGGTTGAAAGTTTGAAGTATTTTTCCCAAAAGGAAAAATATGCCCATAAACTTAATATTTAAATTTATCATGAGCAATAAATTGGTTGCTCATGAATGAACTGAGGTGCAAAAACAGTACCACCTGTGCTTCTTTATAGGTGTGAATTGGAGTTGCTACCGCTGCAAAACACACTTGGTATATTAGTCAAAAAACAATTTTCTCATCTTTAACATGTTTTGGAGAAAAACATTTTCCCCTCAACATACATTTTCTATCCTGGTCACAAATTTTTCTTGATATCTGTTTATCTGATTTTCAGAAAGTCAGTTGTCTACAATATACTCACTTCCCTCTTTCTCCCACTTTAAAGTTGCTTCACAAAGTGGAGTTTGGACATGTGGATATCTTCTAGATGAGCAAAATTTTATATTATCATTCTGTGATGCTGTCTGAAAGTCAACAATTAAGTTGTGAAAATATTAAATATATTCATATTATGAAGGCATGTGTTATTTGAACATTTCATCATATTTACCCTTTATTATTTGTAATGAGCACAATATGAAAGAATCACTGATCCCACACCCAACATAATTGAATCAGAGGTAATCACTGCTACATCTGCTGGGAACAACTAATTTTGATCCTCAATCAAAACATATTGGATTTAAAGCATTCAAATATAGGTTGATTATAAAGTACAAGGAAGAAATCTAAAGCTCAATGAAAGATTTTTAATTTTCTTTAAACAATTTGGTACCAGAATTCCTATAACACTTATTTGGATTTTGACCAGTCTATTATCTTGATTTAATTTACACAAGTGTTGGTCTCTAATCTATTATATTGATTCTATTCCAATCTTACTCTTGACATTGCTGTAACCACCTCTATAGAAGTTTCTACTGAAATAGGTTTCTGTGGCTATTTTATATACAATAAATAATCTGAGAATTGGCAGTTGGGCTTAGTCAGAAAGCCATATAAATGTTTAAGTCAACAAAGGAAAAAAAATGGGGATACTAAAAAAATCACCTATATAAATAGCGACAGCCCCAGACAGATACCTTAAAATCTACTGAATGTCTTTTGTTTTTCTC
Organism: Macaca fascicularis; assembly: GCF_037993035.2. NCBI lineage: Eukaryota > Metazoa > Chordata > Mammalia > Primates > Cercopithecidae > Macaca > Macaca fascicularis. The sequence continues at coordinate 44,362,275 of NC_088387.1, forward strand.
TATCAGCCGTTGTCCTCCTCTTTTGTGCTTTTTCTCTCTCATCTTCCCTCCCTCATTTCTTTTCTTTGTGTTGGACTATGCCTCCACACATGTTAACTTTTTTTTTTTATTATTTTATTTATTTATTTTTTTGAGACGGAGTCTCGCTCTGTCGCCCAGGCTGGAGTGCAGTGGCGCGATCTCGGCTCACTGCAAACTCCGCCTCCCGGGTTCACGCCATTCTCCTGCCTCAGCCTCCCGAGTAGCTGGGACTACAGGCGCCCACAACCGCGCCCGGCTAATTTTTTTTGTATTTTTAGTAGAGACGGGGTTTCACCGTGGTCTCGATCTCCTGACCTTGTGATCCGCCCGCCTCGGCCTCCCAAAGTGCTGGGATTACAGGCGTGAGCCACCGCGCCCGGCCCATGTTAACTTTTAAAGTAATTTTCTTTTGATTTCTTTTTTCTGAAAATAGAAGAAAAGCACATAAATTTTTTGAAACTCATGATTGACTTTTTCTTTACCTCTGACCCAGAAATAACAAAAAATCATATTTCTGTTTTAGTGTAATAACCAATATGAGACAATATTAAAACAAGAACAAAACTCACATCCACCTGGCTCACATTCTAAATAAGTAAAGTGACAAAGAACACTTGCTAAATTGCCAGGAATAATTGAGCAAATGGTTATTTGTAAGAATGATGTACAAGTAGGCTTGGCTTGACGGTTGCAGAGCTTAGAATTCCACCTGCCAAAGAAAATGGAGAAAATGCACAATGGAATGAAATCTCTTTTTCATTTCTTTATTAGTGTCACATACGCTGGTGCCAATGAAGCTGTCAGGCAGATGTTTCGGCTTAAATACCCCTGGCAGTAACTTTATTGAAAATCAACACAAATCATGGTCAACTATCACTTCTTACTCCCCAAAGAAACAATTAAGTCAATGTGACAGCTCAGAAGGCCTCATGAGGCAAAAACTAAAGCTCAAGGTCTGTGAGTGGAAGGTGTTCTGTGTCACAGTTGTCAAGCTGCAACTGGGTCAATGGTCCTTTCTTTATTTGATTTTACTTGTGCACAAGCCCCACTCATTTCTAGAAAGGAAAAAAAAAAAAAAGGCTAATAGAGCTATCAGGTGAGCACTGTGCATAAAATCAATCCCATTAGCCTGAAGGAAAAGCAAAACTCTTGTGTCTGAGTGATGTTAATTTGTGTGTATGGCTTTGATTTCACATGGTTTCTTCTTATAAAAATGAGCTGATTTATCCTAAAACTGCCTCCTTAGGATTTTATTGGTAAACATTTGTTTTAAATATTAGAAAAATGATTAAGATTGCATAATGATTATTCATCATCTCAAGAATATATCATAACATTTAGCCATTTGCAAATTGCTTTTATATTCAGTATCCTCCTTGATAATCGGACAATCCAGGAAGACGGGCAGGGAAGATAATGCGTATATGTATAATAATGCCCCCTAAACTGCAGAAAAAAGTAGCCTGAGATATATTTTCTGACTCTAGTTCCTTGATCTTCAATCTACTCTAGGCTGCTTCCAGGTTTAATTTTTGCATGTATCTATTTAACATTTTAATGTAAAAGTAATAATAGATCTTCATATCACAATCGATTTAATAACAAGTAATACAAGATTGCTGTGAGCAAAAGATGATTAATTCAGCTTAGAATTATGTATACCTGATATTGACTTGTTTAATTCATTTATTTATTCCTTCCTTTATCTCATTCACCAGCCATATAGTTTATCCACCAGCTTCACCTGGAATGGTTGGGAACTCAAACCAGTACCTGTTTTCACATCTTAGCATTGACAGTTACCATTGTTTGATCTTGAGCAGGTGTTGACCTGCTAGATATATGTTTCTTTAATGTAGAATGCATGCAGTAGCCTCTACAACATTGAATTTTTGGGAAGGTCAATTGATATAATAATGTAGTATTACTACTCGGCACCTGCTACATTCTTGGTATAGACAAAGCCCTGCTCTTACAGAATCCCCTTCATTTTAGGGAGGACTATAATAATGAAACAAAAAAAGAACACATACAGTTGAATCTGATTCATGGTAGTTATCTTCTGTAAGTGTCCATGAACACTGAGTTAGCACGTCCTATCCCATTGGTCCAAGTGTAAATACAGGGTAGGTTCCTGTGAGCCTCTCGTAACAACACTTTTGTCAATCAATCAGTATATAATTTCTTTGCATGTGTTTCTGTTTAAAGACACTTTCTTTATTATATGTTGTTGATTCACTAACTTTGAACTTACAGCCCATTGGTGCTATAACTTATTTCTGAACGAAGATCATCTAACACACATATTTTATCTGTCAGGTACATTGCAGTCCTTTCTCACTTAGCAACACTAGACCGCACGTCAGCACTACACTTAGGGGCCATTTCACATAGCAAAATCACCAAGAAAAAGCACAAAATTGTAAAAAGGTGGTATACAATAGACTGCGAAGAGGACACTTGTTTAAATATGAGAGCTGAAAAAAGAAGACAGAGATTTGCCTTTCTAGACTGTCAGCTGGTGCCCTGAAGGTGATGCAAATTTTTCACAGCTCAATGCAGGCTTATGAATGACCATAAAAGCACCACAAGGATTAGATTTGGGGTTACAAATGCACTTCAGTAAGTAGTCAAAGTTGTAAATATAAAATTTACACATAATTAGATAAACTGTATATGTGTGTGCATCTGTAAAACATACCTGGTGGCAAAAAGCATCATTGAGGAAAATAAATCAGGATAAAGGAGGTAGAGAATCTTGTTGCTGGTGATGGTGAATGTGTGTTATATATCTAAAGTAGTCAGCGCAGACCACTGTAATAAGCTGGCATTTGAACAAAGACCTCCAAAAAGTTAGAGAAGGTATCAAGTGGATTTCCAGGCAAAGAACATCAAGGGGAAATGATTTGAGACAATATCATAATGGGTTTGTTTGAGGATTAGCAAGGAGACCACATGGCTAAAGTGGAGGAGATGGGGCCAGAGAGGTTGCCAGAGGGCAGACCATGTGAGGCATTAAAAAGGCAATGGCCAATAAGTCAAGTGAGGAAGGGTGTGAGAGTTGAGTGACATAATCAATAAGTTATTTGGGCTTTGTAAAGAATAGATGGAAGGGTGCTAAAGATTAAAGTATACATTTAGGAGGCTATTGTGATTCCAGAGTTTATTATAATAGTTTGGCTGACAGATGATATTTTGAGCCAGGATGGTTAGTAGTCAGTCAATCTTGGAATTTATTTGGAAAATAGAGTTGATAGCATTTGCTGATGGTGTATAAGGTATAGGAATAAATGAGTCCATAGTAACTGTATGATGACTATCTGAGCAGCAAGAAGAACAGAATTGCTTTCAATGAAGAGGGGCTGTATACAGAGTAACTAAAGAGGAGAGAACAATCAATAATCTGGTTTTCTGTATGTCAAGTTTTTAGGTGCACACTTAAAATGCAAGTGGAAATGTCAAGACTGTGGCAGTCATTGCATCTGGAGTTTAGGGAAAAGGCCTGAACTAGATATAGATACATAGATATATAGACATCAGAAGTCAGCAACATATGGAGGATGTTTAAAGCCAAGACACTAGAGAGAATCACCAAACAAGAAGCACTGAGAGAGAAGAGGTCCTAATAGTGAGTCCTGCAAATTAAATTACTAGATGACTTGTGGTCTTAAGTCTTTATACTTACTTTATTGGTATTAATTGAGTCCCACCAAATTTCCTATGATTTTTGAAAAAACTGGCATGCTTCTGCTGTATCCTAATCCATATAATCTAAATGGAAAGGCAATGTTGTCTATTTAAAAAACATTGGGTTTTGTTTTAGAGACTGCAGAGAGTAGTTTTGTGTTCTCTCACTACAAAAGCAAAATCTAAAGACAAACGTTATAATGAAAAACTCAGATGAAGCATTAATTCTGATCGGAATTCACCCTGTGGTACCAGGGTACATTTTTACAGGCTGTCAACAATCAAGGTTGTGATTGTACCTAAACTTTCTCATAGTACCTGATGTAACATCCTTGGACCTAATGCTTACTTAACTGATTCACCTTTCTGCTTAGTGTTTCTCATTGTAGCAAATGAATGCCTTCTTGTAGTTCAGTATTTTAGTTGTTCTAAAAATACACTCTTATGTCTTCCTTTTCAAAAGTATTTTATGCTTTCAAACACTTGCTTTGTGTTATTTGGTCTCTGTTTTATGTAATTTTCAACGTATTTGGCATCAACTTGGTGTGCCTTCCAAAATTCTTATGTCCATCCATCTGCCTGTCCATATGCCAACAACTAGGATATATGGCTCTTAATCCTTAGCTCTTAAGGGAAAAGCAAGACTATTTGTAATCAAATATTCTACCTTGTCATATGATATGTAATCCTGAACAACAGGCACAGCTTACTTGCCTAGTATTGTGCATTTTTGAAATGGTTTTCCTCACAGCCCAAATATATGCCCCTGTTTTCGATATCAGTCCTAACAAACTATGCCTTATAGAGCTAATACAAATCCTGAGTGACTTTCACTTCTTATCCTCTCTGACCCAACCATGCCTTTCAAAGCAGTTTATAATATTAACTTTCCAGAAATATAAATTCATGGTGATTAACTGCACTTTTATAAATAAGAAGTCTTTGTTTAAATTAACTACCATATTAAACTCATCATCGCTTAAAAATGGAGACAATTAGATCTGCCTTATCTGCCCTTAAGAGTTGTATAAAAATGTCATCAAGAGTATAAAGTACTATAGAAGAAGACGGTTTCCCTTGAATATGTATAAATTATAATACCAAGCATAATTATAGCAATATATGTATTCATATATATGTTTTAAATATATATGCTATACAGATATAAAAAAATTCAATCGTCTTCCCTTTCCAGAGTGAGATTGATATCTTTAGTTTGCCACAATTCATCATCTCGCTTTCTTAAAATCTCTTTATATATTCATCAAAATTAGGGCCTTTATTCTGGAATCAGATGGAAATGAAATAAAGTCTTTGGCTTTCTCATTTGCATAATTGCAAAATTTTGATTTATGTGTTAACCTGGCACTAATTCCCGTCTATTTCTTGGCAGTGTCTTTACTGTTAGCAGCAAGCTTATTTTTTCAGTACATTAGCTCTCTATTACTAAATTTCAGTTCGAATTCTTTGTAGGATTTTTTTCCTGCCCCCTAACACATTCTCTCTTTCTCCATCAAATAGGCTTCTGTTTTAGTAGTTTATTAGTGGCCTTCTGTGAAATAAAGACGCTTCTGTGTGGGCTGCAGTTGCCCATGGCCCCTGCTTTCAGAGGCAAACCCTTGCTGCTTCCTTTGCCCAGACATACTCTGCAGTTATTAGAGATCACCACTGCAGTCTGACTACTTTCCCCAAATGTAAATGCTTAAGCAGAAATAAGCTAACCTCTTTCCCTCTTGCATTCATTTCCTCAATGTCTTTTATCCTTCCTTTAAAGAAACTAGCTGAAGTTGGGTATTAAAGCACAGTTTCCGTACTTCTTGACTGAGGCTCCATCTGCACCAATGGGGCATCGTTCAGCCATGCCTAAGGGAAGAGCTGGAATCATTTTCCATTTCAGTACAAATGTAGCAAAAACAGACATCGTATGAGGTTATTCTAAAACATTAAGATCTCAGAATGGGTCCGTTTAGCAGATGTTTTCTGTCATGTCTGCAGTGACTGAAGGTGGGGTCTTTTGCTGCTCAAATGTGAGAAAGGAAAAAGGATCCATTTGGAACTTAGGGATATGGCCTGTGTGGGGGTAGACTTCACATCATGAGAGTTTGGCCAGGACATTGGCACCAGGAGAAGAGCAGGGAGAGAGCCAGGGTAGTATGTGATGCCCTCTAGACTCCTCCAATCAGAATGTTTGTCCCCAAAGCTAGAGTAAGAGCACTAGCATGACCCCAGAGTGCTCTGTACCAAGGCCTGTGCTGGCATTCACCATGCTGCATGGGGATTGCCCCTTGACGTGTCTGTCTGCTCTATTAGCTTCAAAGCACAATGGGGACTTGGTGCCCAGATACTTCAGTATTTGAAGATTTCCAATACTTGAAGAATAAATAGGAGAATACTTCAAAAACACTGGAAGCAAACCTTGAATTCCTAGCATGCTATAACACAATGATCATTTTGCCCATTCTTGTCTTCTTCTAGACAAGAAATGTGTATGATGTGCTGTAAAATTCTCAATAAATAATGGTTCTTAGTTCACATGCTGCCCCAAACATAACATACTACCATACTTATATTGAAAAAATAAATATTTGTCACATGAGGACACAAATGGAAAAATGAAAAAAAATTATCAGTGATACCTAAACATAAAAATAATTAATGTGGTTTTGATGAAGAAGTCATCCTCTGCTACTTTCCTATTCTTTGGTTTCTATTCTTTTGAGAAGAAGTGATGGGAGGGTATAAAATACATACCATATCATCGTCACTGGCAGGATATTCCATGATGGATATTTATAACAGCATGAAAACTTTGGAGAAAAAAAAATCTAATGAAATAAACAATACAAAAATAAATAGAAATCCATGTGGCATGACTTTTTTACCCCTTAGCTGACATAGAGAACTATATAAGTACCTCTTTTTGTAACTCAGAAGTAAACAGTACTAGGAGAAAACAGACAAATCAATAAATAACCTTTATCTATATTTTTTAATATTTTTTTTTCAGTGTTGATACTCAATTTTTTTTTAGCACACAAAAATGTGTTTCTTCTCTTAAGGTCTTGTCATTTTCCCTACCATCCAAACTTAAGATCACTCTGTCACATATTTCACATATTTTTCTTATAAATGTATAATTTTTAAAACAAAATATAATTTTAAATTGTGTCCAAAGCTACTGTTACATTATATATGAACTCAATCTCAGTCTAACTAATAAACTGCTGTGCTTGGGCCTATTTTTATGTTAACATGTATTATTCTTAGCATACGCTTAAAAGATTACTCCTACTATCTTGATGTTTAAGAATACAAGTGTTCAAGGTTACATGTACACATGTGCACTCATAAATGTGTAAGTGAATATGTGTACTGTTGGGCCATCTGAAGTGGAATTTCATCCAAGCATCTAGACTGTAAAAAAAGTGACTAGATGGCTTTAGTCATCCTTGATAGTCACTGGTGAATAAGAATCCAGAGCAGCAACTGCATGGCTTTTGTCCTTTCTGAGTCCTACATGATAGAGATGTCATGTGTGGAACTGTCCATGGATGGGGCTGAGTCTTGCTGTCACTCGTCACATTGGGCATTCCAAACTGATAATCCATGAGTAAATAAAGGAACACTGTGCTGATTACCAGGGCCAAGTGGGAGGGCAAAAAAAAAAGAGTCAGAACTGTGGATGAGACACATCTTTTAACCACACATATTCAACTTCTTCTCCCTAACCAAAATAATCAAAGTGATTACAACAACAACAACAACAAAACAGCCTGTTTTATTTAAAAAAAGTTAGCGTGTGAAATTTAATTATTTAATTTCAGTGCCAATACTGAGTTTATCAAACAGAAAACAAAAGTTGCCATAGTTTGAGGCCAGGCACGGTGGCTCACGTTTGCAATCCCAGAACTTGGGAGGCCGAGGCAGGCGGATCACTTGAGGTCAGGAGTTTGAGACCAGCCTGGCCAACATGGTGAAACCTTGTCTCTACTTAAGATACAAAAATTAGCTGGGTGTGGTGGCGGGCGTCTCTAGTCCCAGCTACTTGGGAGGCTGAGGCAGGAGAATCAATTTAACCCAGGAGGTGGAGGTTGCAGTACGCTGATATCATGCCACTGCATTCCAGCCTTGGCAGCAGTCTTGCTCTGTGTCAAAAAAAAATAAAAAATAAATAAAAATAAAAATAAAAATAAAAAAGTTGTTATAGTTTGAAATTTTTTATCATAGCACTAAATATTTTATTGGAGACAGATTCTTTCAGAAACAAATAATTGGAATTTTGTTGGGTTGGCATCTTATATACCTGAATTTGTCCATTTTTGACAAAGAAAAACAGTGTATAAGAAGCATCACTTAAATGTTAATAATATAAAATGAAGATACGTCTTAAAAATGGACTAGTAGATGGATGAAATTGTTCATTAAATGACTCTAGTGGACTGCATCAGCTACCTTCACTTCCTTGAATTAAGGCATCTCTCTCAGAACATTAACCTCACGTTTGAGACTGCAAAACTTGAAAGACATACTCAGCTGCCAGATATTCTCATTATTTTATTTTTCTTGCTTAGTGGTAGCCACGATCGATTTAATTCGGACTCCCCTGAAGTAATTAATTTAGGGTCTTTTAGAAATCAGAATTCTGCAGAAACAGAGTTCTTTTCACCTCCATCCAATTAAATTCACAAGCCTTTACTGTCCCCATATGCCCCTTTCTGATAAGCTTTGTTCAGAATTGAAACTCTGCTGAGAACTGATCTGAATTTAATTCTATTGTTTCTAAGAAATGTATCCCATAGTTAAAGACTTGTTGCTTCTCTCTAAAACAAAGATTTTCTCGTTACATAAAAGGAGTCACGGCTGCTTAGGGCCAGAGTTAGACAAGTATTATGCTCTATGAATGGATTATAATCGCTAAGCAAAACAGAAGTGCAAAGGGAAAAAAGTCCATATTGCATTTGAGAAGCCTGCTGCTTTTATCATTACCTAGTTGCCAGCTCCCTGTATGTATTTTTCTGTAATAGGAATTTAATCAGTAAAGAGGCCAGGAACACAATATCCATGCAAACCAAAGAAATGTTGCTCAAACCAATAAATAAATCCAAACAGAAACCATAACTTTGTAACCATTGTATTCTGGAAGAAAATGCTTTCCAGGACCACTGATAGGTAAAACCTTTGGCAGAAACATGTGTTTCTTATTTATATAAGTATTAGTTTGAACCAAGTTTGAGTGGGCAGGAGAATCTTAGGTTCCTCTCTGTATTATAAAATTGTTGGAAATTTTCCTTGACCCCCACCCCTCCCCGTACCATTTTTACACGGGAGAATAGCAAGCATAGAGCAACCTCCCTTACGGACTAAAGAAGATCTCTTCTGATGTTTGCTTTTAAATGCAGATATCCTTGGGAGAGGGACTAGAACACAGTATTAACAGCTGTGATGTTATAAATTCACTTTTCTCCCTACAGCAAAAATGAACAACAGTGGGGAAACGTTGTGTCAAATTAAAACCCCATAAGTATAATCCACCTTTATTTCACACTATCTTCTCAGATACATATTATGTTCACTTTGTGAATGAATGAAATTTCAATTCACATGGTTTACTAACAAGCTAAAGGAAATACTTCATTCATTCATAAGTCAAGCATTTGTTGAACACTTACTATTTTTTCAGTTGTGATTTTAATAGATAGATACTATATATTATATGAATACCAGACATCAATTCTAAAGTTGGTGAAGACTGTATGTTACCGGAGGCAGAAAGACCATTTAAAAAAACTAAATTGCAGTGTGGGACTTTGAGCCTCTGAGACTATGAAAATGATGTATTCCATAATTTTTGTTCTCCAACATGCTTTATCTCTAGGTAAAGAATAATTAGATTCAATTCGACCCTAAAATATTAATGGTTTTGTGTATTATATGTCTTTATGTTATTTGTTTATTGGAACAGAATATTTTAAAAGAGCTGTTTTCAATAATTAGTTTATATAACACACACCTGGTTAGCTTGTCAAACAATGCTGATTTTTATTGCCCAATCCAGAGGTTCTGGTTTTGTCATCCTTTGTAGAGAGTTATTTTATTAAGTGTCTCATATGATTCTGATGCAGAGGGTTCATTGGCTACATTTTGAGAGGCAATCTCATCAAGGAATTGATAGTTAATATTACTTATCCAACATGATATCAGACCTCACCACGAGAGTTCTGAAGAACAAAAAGTTCCTAAGACCAGTTCATAACTGAGAGCTGCTTGTTCCATCCATGTGAATCTGTAGCCCTTGAAATGTGCACAGTCCAAATTAAGATGGGCTGAACATGTAAAAAATGCACTAGATTTTGAAGACTTAGTTTGAAAAAAAAAGAAATAGCTCATTAATAATTTTGATATCAATTACATGCTGAAATAACATGTTAGAAATATTAGATTAAATTAAATATATACATTACTTTTACTTTTTCTATTTTAATGTGACTATTAAAAATGTAAAATTATATGTGTGATTCACATTAGCTTTCTATTAGACAGTACGGTCGCAAGCCAAATATGAGTCCTTATTTATTTATTTAAAAATCTATAGAAAGTGATTTCATTGTTAACCTAAACTTGCATTCCAGGGTCATGTTACTGTGGCACAGATGGTCTTGCTGATTCTTCACTGTTCTTACCTCATGTGATAACTGTAACTGGCATGTGCGCTCTTCCCTTCCTAGGTTCTGCATCAGCCTGCATCCAGGTCATTTTCCTTGTCTGTCCTTCAAAATTAGAATTTATCTCAATTACCCGATGGTCCTACTAGTCCATCAGGCCCAGTCACAATTTCATCTTCTGTAAGAAACATTCACCATTTACCAGTAGTATTTATTGTATAACTTTGTATTCATCGATTCATCAATTTACTCAAAAAATTGCTGACTATCTACTATTTACTAGTAAGCATGGAAGGAGCTGTTGTATAATTGTGCACTGGTAATATTTCTTAACATTCTATACTGTATACTGCCACCCCCCATGTGGTGTACAGAGGAAGTGTACAATTCCCAACTATGCTAACACTATTCAATGTATCGCTACAGCTGCTGTTGCAGTGCAACTATGATAAAATATGTACATCACTTTCATTATTCATATTTTACTTGTAAAAAGGGGGTTGAACTAGGAGGAATGTAGCAAGGTCTGTGAATGAGAAAAACAATCTCAGCATCACTTTTAGAAGTGTAAAATATATAATGGCCTATTATTTATAGAAAATATGGTTGCTATTCTCTAGTGGTTTTTTTGGAGGATAATTACAATTGTAAAAATGCACTTAGAAACTATAAATATGTTCCATAGAGTCGTGTTGCAATGTGAGTATCTGCGAGCCATTTTGAATTGAATAATTATGAACATGTGGGAAATTTTGATTTATTGATTAAAAATAATATTTATGTGGAGGTATAATATTTGAGATTTTCAATGTACAGCATATTCATGAAAATACCTTGACATTAAAAGAAAGGGTTTTGTTATTTACAATCATGTGCCACATAACAATGCTTTCATCAATGATGGGCCACATATACAACTGTGGTCCCGTAAGATTATAATATTGTAATTTTAGGTACACAAATGCTTACCATTGTGTTAAAATTGCCTTTGGTGTTTAGTACAGTAACTTACTGTGCAGTTTTGTAGCCTTGAAGCAATAGGCTATACCATACAGCCTAGGTGTGCAGTAGGTTATATTATCTAGGTTTGTGTAAGTCACTCTATTATGTTCACACAATGACAAAATCACTTAATAATATATTTCTCAGAATGCATTTCCACTGGTAATAAAGGCATACTACATTTACTAAATCAATATAATCAAATAGTTAATCTGGCATTAATAATTCTCCCTAGTTCTTTAGTCATTTCTTCTGTGTAACTTTCATAATATTTGACCCCCACCCCCCTACACACACAGACACACACATGCACACTGTTCTAGAATGCTTCCTTAAAATAAGGAGGTTGCCCTAGTCTCAAAATCTTAAAAGCCATATGTGCATTGATTTCTGCACAGGTAGGCAATTTGTGATTTTATTTTTCCTTATGCTGATTGCTAATTAGGGCGGATGCAAGACCTACTTTGTTTCCATTTAAAAGCCTTTGCTTGGGAGTATTTCATCATCTGTGAATCCAGCAACAGCATGAATATCAAAAAGAGAGCTATTGGTAGTTCTTCCTGCCACCTGTTTTTATTTTTTATTTTTATTTTTCCTGGTGAGCCAGCGGTGAATTTCCATATGTTAGGACATTTCCTTTTAAGGTTTCCTTATTTCATAGCAGGAGGTTTATTAACTGATTGGTGATAGCCAGAAGTGAGATTAGGGCCTGGGTCAGGAAGTGTGAAGAGAATGCTGGTCTCCAAGTAATCCTTGTTGTTATTTTTTACTGAGCTTGTTCAAATTCCTATTAGAGAGAAATGCTAAGCCACAGTAATTCCTATGTGATGGAAGACTATCCATATATTTGGACTAATTGCCTTTTGTTAGCAACAATAATAATTCCCTTGAAAGGTTTGGTTATATTTTGATAATGGCTAATTCTTTCTGTCAGATATTTCAACATCTACTGGAAATGAAATCGTGAATACTTCAGAGCTCACATCATGGCTTTCTCAATACTGTGAAAAAGACAACAGGCAAACTAACCGTTACAATAGGGCATAGTAAGAGTTTTGTATGGAATATTGTGGGAACAAAGTATCTGAGGCATTTAAGTCAGACTTGCTGAAGAAAGTGTCAATTCTGCTGCTAGTTTAAATGAGTAGATAACTAGGATTAAAAAAAAAAAAAAGACTCTTCAGTTGTTCTCAATTTGCATTCACAGAGGAGTGAATTCCAGATACCATTTTATTTCAATGCTCAAGTGTTATGGACTGACTAATGTTAATGAATACACACAGAAAGAGCAACCAGTTTTTGCTAAAAGAAAGCAGACAACGCCAACAATAGGAGAAAGAAATAGCAGTTCAGTCAGCCTTTTGAGACAATTGATTGAAAATTCTTTCTGTTGGTTGCTCCGTGTAATTCAGTATTCCCAGGGCAAGAGAACAAAATCAGCCAGAGCAGGGCATGCTCAGAAAAAGTCTATAATGTTCCCAAATCCTCAGAACGAATTGAATTAACTGTGAAGAAGTTGCTTAAGTCCACAGCAAAAGAGGAGCATGTGTGTAATTTTCTTCTTTCTGAAAAAAAAGCTTGATATTTGTTATTTTGAAAATCTCAAAAATAGTCATTATTGAAAATATGCTATTCCTTATGATTACAGTTTTGTGCTATATTTCTATTTTATTGCATAGAAGTAATTAGAGGTAGGGAATGGGTATTTTAACATTTCAGTCCATATGGCACTGGAAGTTTGTAATCTCTTCCATGGCAGGAAGATGTGTGTATCCAGTGAGAAATCCAAGATATTTAACCAGCACTCAAATGAGCAAAACCAGGGAAATTCAAATATTGGGGCTGCTGGCAAGTACTGAGTTTGAATAAATTTCTCTGCAGTTGAGGGTATGTACAATAACCAGAAAGCAAAATCCATAGAAGCGATGGCTATCTGCAGGAGATTCATAATCTGTCCCCATATATTTTCATGTTTTATAAAACAAATATATATTTGAGTCAGAGGAAAAGACTTCAAGGTCAGCAGATAGAACTCTCTTTCTCTTTCTTTCTCTCTGTCTCTCACTGTGTGTGTAAATGTATGTATATAAAAATATACTGACATTTACTGACATTTTAAAGAATTTTAAAGAAAATTTAAGTACATCAAAAAGTCAATTTAAAATGATTGCCTCTAGGTTTAAATTTTCTGTTAATTACTTATTGTATAATTTTCAAGATCTTTAAAATGTAGTCTATATTTTATTTCTAATGGGGGTAAATATTAGTTTTTAAAAAGTCAGGCTTGGGGCAAGGGACATGGGTTGCAATTCCTAGTGTCACACCAGATGACTAACATGCAACTGCCTTATTCAAAGTTACTCCTCAGCTGGGGTGAGGGCAATGCAAACTTTTTATGTGGCTTTTATACTGGTCCTTACCTTTTGTTTTAAAACTTAGTAACAGAGAACCAGTAGCTCTAAGAAATGCAAAATGCATTGTCTAACTAGCAAATCAAACACTTAAAATATTATCATTTTCCAAGCAGCATATATTTAAGACAATGCATCATTTCAAAAAATGTACTTCATAATCAATTAACTTATTGTATGTGAATAATTATTTTCGTCAATGAACCACAAAGATCATCATTTTAAGTTCATTTTTTATGGTTGTCAGGACTTACTAAAATGACCTCAGAAAATAAACTACCTGGGGAAGTTTCTTTATTCTTGCCTGGGCCAAATGAATATGCAAATATTATTTATTTTCTTCCTCTTCAGACCAGTAGCTATAATGACTTCTCTCTTACTGCTAACAGAAAGCTCACAGTAGTGAAGTAACTTAACCAAAGTTATATGGCCAAGAAGTGTGCAAATTCAGCCTTGTCTTAGTCTGGCAGTCATACTCCTTCCACATAATAAAATGCAGTTAATATGTTTAAAAATAAATCAAAAAGAAATTACATTTGTCTCTGGTATGAGAAGCAGCCTAGGTTACTTGAATACATGGGGGATATTCAGGGAGTCAGAACACTAAGCATATTAAACACATACAAAAATGTATATTGATCAGCAGCTATCCAGTTATTTAGGCATTCTTTCAGTTTCACATGTGTTTTCTTGTATTCCTCTGGGTATCCGTGGTGAATGCAGACATGGAATTCTTTCAATTAGTTCACTCAAGTGGAAGGAGAAACGTAGTAATTTGAAGATTATCATTTTTATCATGATCATAGAATAGATTGGGATTTGATGAAATGGCATTGTAATAAGAAGCATGTGTCTAAACATAGTAAGAGGCAGAAGCTCATTGCTAAAAGGCATGATTAGCTCATGAGCATTCAAAACTTCATCAGCATAAATGATTATTCAAAAGCCCCAGTTTGATGGTAAGGTGTTTGTTTGTTTGTCTGTACGTTTGCTTTATTGGGGAGATTTTTTTTTTTTTTTTTGCTAAAACCAGTTTATACACTAAAAGTATGAAGCTTATAATGTGAGTCATGAAAAAATAACTCATTTCTCTGTCTCCTATTTTACTGAAATTTATTTCGTAGGGGCTTCACCTGGGTTTGACATTAAATATGTTTAACATAAACTGTTTATACAAGTGTCATGAATTTCATGATATGATGTTTTGTAAGGGAGCAACATTTTATAGTACTTACTCTATAGTGGGATCTGTGCAGAGGTATCATCAAAAGTCAACTCCTAATTTTTAGAAAAAAAAACTAAATTTGTATTTTATTAAGGACTTTTACAATAAGGTTCATGAGAGGACCTACACCCTTCATTGCTGTATATGTCTATGTATATCTATTTATTTAAACACAGAAAATAATTCTTATTTTAATGTGTTGAGTGTCAGGTACACCTGAAATAATCAACTTATCTGACATTCAAAAAAATAAAATAAAATGATGCTTCAATTTTACTGCCCCTGAAGTGATCCATAGCTTAATAGCACAATAACAAAAGTTAAGTAAAAACCTGGCACATTTCTCCCAGGAATGAGGTGAAGATAAAGTCAAATTTTTGAGAAGATAAATAATAGTACCTTCAGGCATTTTATAGAGTGGAGCTTTTAATTTTACTGTTTTTTATTGTTATTATTTTGGACAAAAATGAAGGCCGGAACTTTTGGATAAATATAAATAACAGATTGTGATATATTTCAGGTTTTTTAAAGTAAGACTTTCCATACAGTTAGTATAAACATTTTAAAAATCCACAGAGAAGACAATATGGTATCAGAAGCAGAGAAAGAAACAAAGGGCATGATTTCACAAACCTGTGGGTATGGTACTGCAACATCGGTTGCATGTGTATGTAATATGGCAATCAGAGCTCACATATTTAAACTTTCTGCCTCATTTTTGAATTTCCACTGAAATGACAGAAATAATACAATGACAATCCCTAACAATATTAAAATCTAGGATGCCACTCAAATTGGGAAAATATTGACAAATTTCTACAGAATAAACTGTAACAATGGACATGATGAAATGACAGTTAGCCATCCACTGAACCTTTGCAAGGAAGGAATAAACCTGCCTAGATACAAGGCGTGGAAACTGTACTATAAAATCTCACTAACATACTTTATTTTGCACCAGCAGAAGCCGGAGCCAAGGGCAGTTGATGGAAAGTGCAAATGGATTTCATTATTCCCCCAGATTTATACCAAACACTGGAGTCAATTCCATGGGACAACCTGCCACAGTGCTGCTTCCCAGGTTACATTGGCAAGTATGGCTTTTTAAATAAAACAAGGCAGTGCTACAACTGGCTCCAAATGAAGAGAGTGGTGCCAGCTCTAAAGAGTGCCACTGACCCAGCTAATGCCTGCTGCTCTGAGAAATACAAAAAGAAACGACTTGGCAGAAAGGTGAAACGCTATGTCTCTGCTCTTTCTGGCTATAGCTCCCTTGTTACTCCATGCTGGCAAGTGAAACTAGAGGAACTCTAAAACTTGTTATTTATTCTTTTGTCTGATCCTGAAATATTTGAACAGAGATTAACATCTAATCTGATAGATCCCACCTCAAATCCCAAACCTGAAAAATAATTATTGACTGTCTGTACTCCGAGGGATAAAAAAATATTGGACATATGCAAGAACTAGGTTTTTGAAAAAGGAAGAGTCAATCTACGGATTGAAACCAGTGCTCCCTGTGAGCGATTTGGCAGTACCCTCACCTGGATAATTTTAACTGCCATCCAATTTGGGCTCCCTGCCTCTAGCCTGACTTCCTTTCTCTAAATCCATTGTCTGCGCTGAAGCCAGAGTGAACTCTCTAAAATGAAACTGTGGCAGCAGGGCAGGGTGATCCAGGAAGGCATCTCTTACCAAGTGACCTTTGAGCTGAGGCATGATGATGAGAAGGTGCCAGGTGATGATATTTGGAAGGCTGTTCTAAAGAAAGGAACCAAAAAGGTCAAGGCATTAATTTAGGAGTAAGGTAGGCATGATGGAGGGACAGAACCAAATTGTATAGTTTCAGTGCAGAGGCAAGACAGAAGAGGAGAAAGGTATAAGAGGACATCAGAGATTTATAAAGTGAACAATAGGAAGATTACATTATGTTTTATAGTACCAGATACAGCATTACATTTTCTTTTTTGTAAATGGCAGTGGAAAACTATTGGAATGTTTTCAAGTAGGATAGATATATGATGTAATTTGTCTATGAAAATATTATTCTGACTGTTGCATGGAAAATAAATGAAGGCAGGAATGTTGATGTGAAAGTTCTCTTGTAGCCCAGCTAAGAAGTGAAGGCAATGGGGTTAGAGTTGTAGATAGAGAATTAATTATGTACAGATATATACGAGGTCTTGAGGAGTATTTAGATACACCTGTTTGGAAATGGAGGCAATGAGGGAAAGAAAGCAATCAAGAATGACTTTAAGCCTATCCAACTCTCATTTACTGAGAGATAAAAATCTGAGATAAAAACAGATTTTGTGGTGACAGGGGGAAATAAAATGTACTGACATGGCTTTGTTAAGTTTAAGATGCCATTATAACTCTGGGGAATGATTAGGATTGGGGACATGATTTTAAAATTAATGAGCCTATAAATAGTATTTTTAAAAATCACTGAGAAAAAATCACCAAGAGAAGAGAAGCAAAGGCTTGTCAAAGAATTCCACCTTGTGATATAGCTATATATCTATAGATATATAACTATATCTATAGATAAAACTATATATCACAGTTCCAGGTGAAATATATATATATATATATAAAGGGGCCAAATATATTGGAAAAAGTTACTGATAACTGATCTTGAGTACTGTTCTCTCATATTTTGGTTTTGAAATAGACATTGAGGTACTTTTACAAATTAGTATAAAAATCACATTTTATATATATGTATAACAATTGAAATGTATTATATATTATTTATGTTTATTTTATATATACAGAATGTATTCAAAGAAATGAAGGGTTGGAAGATGAGGGAAAATGAAGGATGGTGTTACAGAAAATTAGAGAAGGAAGTATTTCAGTAGAAGGCTGTAAATAACTGTGATAAACGTTGAGAATGACAGAATAAGATAAGATCAGGCTACATACCATGGATATGGCAAGAAGAGGTGATTGGTGACCTCCTAAGAATGCTTTCAAGAGTAGAGAGGTGAAAGATGTTCTGAAAGACAACTGAAAAGCAAGCTATTGGAGATGTAAGGCACAAGGTCAAGAGAGATTTTAATGTGAGATAAACTACATTAAAACATTGGTAGATGGGAGTAATACAATGAAGAGAGAATGAGGATGTTGGAGAGAATGAGGATAAATTCAAGAGTGAGGTCAATGAATGAGTCAAAAGGAATAGAAACTGTATTTCAAAGGGACAGGCAGGCTTCAGTTATAAGCATGGACAGTTAGCCTACTTTAGTTTGAGAATGCAAATTATTTGTGGAAAGAAGTCAGTAGAAATATTTGATAAAAGGAAAATAAAACCAATTCTTTTTTAAATCATTTTTCTATGAAATATTAGAAAACATCATTAGTTGAATATACGACTTGGGGGAAAATAGTAAAACTTTCAGAGAATTTTTAGGGTAGCATAGTAAATAGTAAACAGTAGACTGCATCAGGAATTTATGGATTAAATGAGTGTCCATTTGAAATTTATGATCACAAGCATAAACTGAATTTAGTCAGTAGGGATTTGTGATTTTCTGTAGCAATGTCTCACTGATTGGGTAAAATTCATTTTGGAATTTTGATTAAAGAGCTCAAGGTAGGTGACATGGAGGGATTTATGCATGTTGACAAGGAGTGCACACTAGTTACAGAAAGTCTACATCAATCTAGAAAAGAAGTGGAGTCATGAAACAGGTAATGAATAAGGAAAAATGGATAAAAACCAGAGGATTACTGGCAAAGGAGTTTAGGAGAGAGGCCATAAAAGTTAGTATTCTGGAATGGTGGAGAGTGATATTGGGAGAGTGGGCTGTTCCAAATGAAGATTTTATCGGAAGAGCAACTTTTATTGGAAGATATGGCTATGCATGTAGAAGGCTAATGTGAAGTGATAAAAAAGGAATTTGGGGTGTAGGGGATCTAGGAACTAAGAGGCAGGGTGTTGGACAGATGAAGGATGAGGACAGAACACGGAGCCATGTAGTAAATAAATGAGAGAGAGTGACCAGCAGCATAGAGGTAATGGTGAGAGAGGTGCAGGAGGAGGGAGAGAAGAGAAGAGGTTTGAGAAGAATAGGAAAAGAGGGTATGAAAATAAAATGAAGAGTGAGAGGTATATGTACCCCTCCTTAGGCTGGAAGTATGTGGTATGTTGGAGGCAAGCTTATTTTAAAGAAGACTGCACGGAAAACCCTGTCATATGGAGCCACTTGGATTTCAGGTGGATCAACTAGGTTACCATGGCAAAAAGGGGTCAAATATATTGGAAAAAATTACTGATAACTGATCTTGAGTACTGTTCTCTCATATTTTGATTTTGAAATAGACATCGAGGTACTTTTACAAATTAGTATAAAAATCACAATATTTGAAAAATATTTTGAAAATAATACGATAGTCTCTATGTTCAAGCTTGCATGAAATTTCAGGACATTCATTTAAAAATGTGGCATTTATTTATTTATTTATTTAGAGACAGAGTCTCGCTCTGTCACCCAGGGTGGAGTGCAGTGGTGCTATCTCAGCTCACTGCAACCTCTGCCTCTCAGGGTCTCAGGGTCAAGAGATTCTCCTGTCTCAGCCTCCTGAGTAGCTGAGATTACAGGTGTGTGCCACCACACCTGGCTAATTTTTATGGTTTTCGTAGAGACTTGAGTTTCACCATGTTGGCCAGGGTGGTCTCAAATGCCTAACATTCAGTAATCTGCCTGCCTGCCTCAGCCTCCCTAAGTGCTGAGATTACAGGTGACAGCCACCGCGCTTGGCCAAAAAAAAAAAAAAAAAAAAAAAAAAAGGCAGAGGGCTTTTAGATTAAAAAGAAAGAAGAAAACTCATATTCATCAACACATATTTATTGGGCATCATTTATATGTTAAATATTTACCTACATGCCAATGATACATTATTGAGTAAAGTTACTAAATGAACTAGTTCGTCTATACTTTCTCAAGTTAAATGACTAGCAAGATATAAAACCAAAAAGCAAATGAAAAAAACCTTTTTCTTTCTGTGACATTTACTGGATTATGTCCATAGTACTCTGAACAGTAGCGGTTCATTGCTTGTCAATATCCACCAAGAATGTACACGGCAGCCAGTGGAGATTTACGCTAAACCTGAGTCTGTTGAGTTCGTTTGTAAATCTGTTTCTATGTTATGGTTCTTTTGTATTGTTGTAATTCAATTAAATATGAAAAAAACTTTGAGAAGTGTTTATTCGATGAAAACTAACTTGAATGCTATAAAAAATGCAGTAAAGAAAAGTCACTAACAATCATTGCTATGTAGCATTAGGTGTGACTGTCACAACTTTAAATGATTGGATAAAAGTACTGAAAAAGCAGATTCTTCTCTCAGATTCCCTGGCTAGGGTGCAGAAGTTCTTGTTCCTCTTTTAGGAATTAAAATACAGGTGTTCATTAAAGAATAAGCAAAACTACATTTACAGGTTTATGTTAAAATTAAAAAAAATATTATTTGCATTTCTTTATGAATTTCTGCTTTAATAGACATTATAGAATAATTGACCAATTACAAGTTCCAGTATCCTATTACAATCAAACAAATATATAATTCTAAACTATAATAGGGGCTTTAAAAGAAAGTGTCTGGTGTTATGAGAGGAGGTAGTAAGGTGAGAGGTGGAATCTGTTGTGTGGGGTATTCAAAGAAACTTCGAATTGACATCTGAGAGGTAAGCAGATGCTAACTAGGTGAACCAGAAAAAAAATTGCTCTAGAAAATAGAAATATTACAAAAATTTGGCCAGTATAACAGAAAATGGGGGTAAGAAAACAAAACAAGGAAAAACAAAAAATTAAATACTATTATGAAAGTATAAATTAAAGGCTATGAAAATAAATGTGAATTGATTAAACAATTTATAGTAAGACAATTTAACAATGTGCTTTTTATGAAAGATATACCCAAAAGAAATACCACAGAAATATCAAAAGCAAAACAATAATGAAATATTGACAAGTAAAAAATGGAAAATATAACATTACTTTAGATAGATATAGTATATCAAGAAAAGCAGAATTCAAGGATAAAATTTATCAAATACCATCGATAATTATGTTATAAGGATCAACTGTGTAATCTTTACTTAAGACATACCACAAATGAATTTTTCCATCCAATGACTTAGAATCAACATTGCAAATAAAATAAAAATTCAAGAAGAAACAGATAAAATCAAAATTACAGTGGAATATATTAAATACCTATCTTTTTGTCATATCAAAAATCACAAAAATATGGACATTAGAATTTAAATAATATCAGTAATAACTCTAGTATTTATATGTTAAACTTTCTACCCTTTATCAAAAAGTTAATTTCAAGTATGCATCGAATATTTTTATATAAGTTTATATATAAGGTCACATGGAAATTAACAAATTTGGTTGAGGCAATAAGAAGCAGTCAGTCTTATGGTAGAGAGCACTCAACAGACACTTTAGAAAGTGAAAACGTAGTTCTCAGCTTTTCCAGTGACCTATGGTATACTGAATCTGAGTTATAAAATCTTGGCTACAAAAGCCATCATTTTAGTTACTGTTAACCCATTCTCAAAATTCCCTTTCTATTCTTGAGTATGACTCTCTAGCAGGATCAACTACATAATTTGCAGGGCCCTGTGCAAAATGAAAATGCAGGGCCTCTTGTTAAAAAAAAGTATTAAGAATTTTAAGAAAGTGATGGTAAAGCAATAAACCAAGTGTGGGAACCTTCTGCAGTCAGGGCCCTGTGTCACGTGCAGGTTGCACATCTGGTCTCCTTTGATAGCTCATTCCTCTGCCTCCTAACATCATCCATTAAAATAATATTGCTCTATTTTATTGCTCTAATTTCTCTAATTTAGCTCATTCTGTCTTGCACTTCCTCTTACATAGACAAAACTCTTCATTTGTTAGAAATGTTATTAAAGCGGGCTCATGACACACTCATTCTTAAAACCCTCAACGTTTTCTTTTATCTCTTTTCCTTTGCTCCTCACATCCAGTCCATCAGCAAGTCCTGTTGGTTCCACCACCTAAATATATGCTGAGTTTGTCAACTTCTTCACACCTATCTGACTGTCATCCTGTTCCATGCTGCATACTCCACTGCAATAACTTAAAAAATTGTTTCCCTTTATCTGTTTTCATCTTCAGTAAGCTAGTCTCCACAGAATTGTAAAAGTAATTTTTTTTTTTTTTTTTTTTTTTTTTTTTTTTGAGACGGAGTCTCGCTCTGGAGTCTCGCTCTGTCCCCCAGGCTGGAGTCCAGTGGCGCCATCTCGGCTCACTGCAAGCTCTGTCTCCCGGGTTCGCGCCATTCTCCTGCCTCAGCCTCCCATGTAGCTGGAACTACAGGCGCCCGCCACCGCGCCCAGTTCATTTTTTGTATTTTTAGTAGGGACGGGGTTTCACCGTGTTAGCCAGGATGGTCTCGATCTCCTGACCTCGTGATCCGCCAGCCTCGGCCTCCCAAAGTGCTGGGATTACAGGCGTGAGTCACTGCGCCCTGCCTAAAAGTCATTTTTAAAACTATAAACCTGATCATGAGACTCCTCTAACTAAAACCTTTGATGGCTTCCCACGGCATTTAATGTGAAATCTGAACTCCTCTCAGTGGTCTGTAAGGAGAAGCTACATGTTCCGTCCTCCTCCACCGCCAACCTACATCTAGTTCTCCAACTCCCCTCATTACTATTCTTCCTGTAGCCTGTAAATAGTTACCAGAAGCGTTAGTAATTTTCCCTTTAAACACCTCAAACTCATTGGTGACTCAGCCTTTGAACTTTTACAAATCCCTTTGTCTTGAAGGCCCTGCCCAGTCCATGAATAGCTCCTTCTCACTATTTCTGTCTCGGCTGCAACTTCAACAGATTTTTTTTTAACCTGAAATGGCCTCTTCCTTCTCACCTTTAGTTTCACTGCACCATGCATTCTATTTAAAGTAATTATCACCGTCTGAAATCACCTTATTTATTTATTTATTTGATTAGTAAGTTAGTTCTGTTTTCACCTACTGCAAAGCAAGATCTAAGAAAAGAGTATCTTGTTCACTGACATACTATCAATGCTTCGAATAGTACCTAGAATTTAAGAGAATTACAAGTATAGTGCAGACCTCATTCTCTAACTCCTGCAAGAAAATTAAGAATTAATAATAAAATAACGAGCAAGCACACAGAATTGTTTTCCACACATCCAAAATGAGGCAGAAGTGTACCACATCTAATTCAGTATTCTGAGTCTCACCTCTAATCAAGTCCAGTGAACCTCCATGTTCCATTTTCCAGCTCATCAGAAAGAAGAGCACTGATGCTCAGATTGCATCTAAAAATCAATCAACAGATACTTATTGATTGCCTTTTATAGGCATTGAGCAGGATTAGGTGATGTGGGAAAATAAAAAATATATAACATGCAATTTTTATACCCCTTATTAGAGGAAAGTGGATTCTATCTAACAATGAAGTACATAGAATACATTCAAAAAGCTCAATAAATTCATTAGTGAGATTGGGATGGGGGTGATCAAATGTGACTACAGAAAAAAACTAGTCTTCAGATAAGACTTTATATGATGAATTAGGCCTGACTGGAATTGAATAATAAGACTTAAAATGTGGATATGATACTCTCCAAGGGAATTTTATGGGAAAGTATATGAACTGTTTTGGTTATTGCGAAAGTCTGCCTATAGAATTTTTGGAAAATAAGTTGGAAAGTTATATTTAGTTAGACTGTGGAACTCCTTGAATGCTAAATACATTTAAAAATTACAACATAGGCAGTGACGATTCATAAAGCCTTTTCAGTTGGGAAATAATATTGGGGAATATAATATGTTGGAATTTAATCTACGTGTGTGTGTGTGTGTATATATATATCTATATGTAAATAGACTGGGCGGTCAAAAACTTGGACCTGAAAATAAATGTTAGAATATTTTAATTGGTTAGCTATAAGGTGATAAGTGCTTCAGCTGGAATGTTTATGGTAAAAATTGAACTGGGAAGATGTAAACAGCAAGCCATTACTGTATAACAAGATATAGGTTTTTTTTGGAAAATTGAGAACCAAATTCTTGGGTATTGTTTCAACTCTGAAATCTAGAGACAAAGAGAAGCAACAATAGTAGTTGAAGATTCCTATTAAAACTTGTTTATTTGCTTACATTGATATGTTGCATTTGTTTTCCATTTTGTAAAAGTTCAGCCCAATGACAGTGCTGATTATAGGCACTTAGGTGTAGAATAAATACACCTTATTCAGCTTTATAAATAAAAAATAGTTAAAAACAGAATCAAAAACTATATAAAGCTTTTTTCTTCCTATGTTATTGGCTAAAGATTGAAATTTAGGTTTAAGTTTCAGACTAATGGATTTCAAGAATATATCTTAGCTACTGTTAATAGCATGTGGTAATTTTTATGATGTACCTTGTAACTTTGTACCTGATGAGATATGTATGTGTGTGTCTGTGTCTGTGTGTGTGTGTGTGTGTGTGTGTGAGAGAGAGAGAGAGAGAGAGAGAGAGAGTTTTAATATTATATAACTCCTAAACTGTTGAATAACATCTCTCTAAAGCAAATATGAAGCTGTATCAGGTGTCATATAAATATCATATTAAAAGTGTTTTAAATAATGCTTCAATGAGTAAACATTTTCATGACTAAAGATTTATTTGATATACAGTTGTTTCATGGTTGCCATATGTTTACCTGAACTAGGTGCTGGGAATACAACACTAAATAAGCCAAGTGTTTCTGACTTGGAGTTGTATGCATTATTACTATAGACTTGGTACTGCTTAAGTATTTAGTATACTGTTTCAATCAAGATTGCCAAAAGCAAGGGAAACTGACTCTGGCTGGTTCAGGTAGGAGTGGAATTCATTAACAGCAGCGCTGGAGAGACAGGAATTGAGGTGACATTGCCAGTAGCAACATCCAAATTTATGTCTTTTGGCATAAATTGATCAATTGAAGCAACACTGTGGTCACACTGAGCACCAGGAGCTGTTTTTGGCAGTGCTAACCTCACCAACACAGCACACTAGACAAGATACAGTTGCTGCCAGTGGCTACCTTTTTCAGCAGTGGATTCTGTACAGTCCTGGCTATCACCAGCTTCTGATTTAAGGCCGGTGGACGGTGCTTCAAACTGGCAGAGTGGAGGTCACATGATTGAACCCTAGTAATAAGGGAGACTGGGAAATCAGCCTGGTACTTTTAGTTTCTATAACTTTAGGAATGTTTTATCTCATGAGATGGGAGATTCCATAAACTAGAGGAAGCCAGTCAAAATTCTGAAAAGGCAAATAAACAAGAAACAAAAATGACACATATCCACTCTTTGCATTATCTACTTTTAGACTTTTCACAATTCTCATATCATTTTATTATTTAAAACATGAGATAAATGGCATGCAAAGTCCTGTCATTCTAAAGCTTATGCCAATGAACCTGCACTATAAAACTTTTCTAGATTTATATATTTTTTGGATTTCTTAATGTAAAATAAAAGTTTAAAATTATCTTAAACACATATTCATGTTGGTTAAACTAATCAGATTCCTTAAGATTTTAGGTCCTTTGTCAACCTAAAATGTATGTCCAATGACAGAGAATGGATATATAAACTTAAAGATTAATTGATGTTTTTAGACTCAATTCACTGCTATTCCTTATATTAGGAATCATGATGTATGTCACATAGACACAAAAGGAATTATAAAAATACTTCTGATTTACCTATGTTCAAGATCATCAAATTTCAAATATGTCAACAGTTGCAAATATATTAAAATGGTTTAAACTGGCCACTTTCCACAAATGTTACGTGAATGATTGCCAATTGACATGGTCAGATTTGAAAACAAATCTACTAAACATAAAAAAATGCGTTCTTCACTTTGTTAGGTACACTCAGAAATAATATACTGTTCTGATTCTTGTCAAAGAGCATCCATTTAAAAAAGTAAAATATTACAGCAGGGATCATTGTACAACCTGGTATTTCTACTCCTAGAATTATACCTCCAAGAGACTCTCTCTCATGCTCACACTAATATTTATGGTAGTTTGGTTCATAATAGTCCAAACTGAAAATAGCATAAGCATCCATTAATAGGATATTGGAAAATAGATTTTTTTGCATTGTACAATAGAATATTATAAAGCAGTAAAAATAGATGCCTTATGGCTACATACATCAACCTGAAAGCATCTCAAGAACATAATATAAGGTGAAGAGAGCAAGTTAGAAAGAATATATAGAGCATGATTCAATGTATATCAAGTTTAAAACCAGGAAAACCCTAATAATATGCCATTTATCCATATATATCCCTAATGATAAAATTATAAAGTAAAATAAGTGAAAGATTGATATATAATTAAGTGCAGTGTTGCTTTGGGAAGAAAAGGAAAGATATAATCAAAAATTGGTACATAAAGTGTATCTAAAGTACTAGAAATGCTTCACTTTTTAATCTGGGTAGCTTTTGTTTGATGACTACATTTATACAGCAAATATAGGTTTTATATGCTATTGATTACATAATGTAAGTACATTTAAGAAAAAAAAAAGACAGAAAGGTAACACATATGTCTCATTACTTTATGCCAAAATCCACAACCTTGACGACCTTTGATTCCAGGTGACTGCTGTGGAGAACCATGAATGCTAACACAGATACTTCTATGTTGAGTAGTAAGAAAGGAATTTGAACCCTGAACAACTCTCCCTTTCTGTTTATATTTTTTCTGGCAACTTTCCTTACCCGTACCTCACATCCTGTCTACCAAGTTATTCATTTCTTTCGGTGTGTTGTATAGGAAGCAATCAGCTAACGGCAGCATTGCTTATGTTCAATCTTTTTTTCTCCATCTCCCATAAAATGTGTTTTATTAACAACTTTCTCTCTTTTAGATTATAAGCGGGATTGGTAAATTCAAGTAGGACACACGTGTGCACATTTATTAGCACTATATCATTAATTAAAATCATAATGATTACATTAATATCAGATATTTATAGTCCTTTTATTTACAAGGATGATAATTGCTTTTTTAAAAAAATAAGGGAATTAATTCTGGGAACACAGTACTTTATACTTTTTTACAATTTAGGATGAAGTGATTTAAATTTGGCTTCAAGAATGTTTTATTAGCAAGCCTGTAACTACCAACTCTGGCACTGGTCTTTATATTCAGCATATACTTCTGCTTAGGCATGATTCACTGGACCATTAGATTCAGAAAGACTTAGAGTAATGGTTACAACAAATTAATTAGTAACCACGTGGATAACATATGCACACTTCTAAATACACAATAAATTAATTGTGGCCCCTTTTCCTGTAAAACTTGTCATCATCCCATCGGATCACTTCGGTCATACCCACTGAGACGGTGCTATTTCTAGGCCTTCAGCGCAGTCACTCATTTTGCTTATCCTAAGCCAATAATCTAATTGTTAACATATAGTAGTATTCAATTTACACAAATTCAAATATTTCAGATTAACCTTTTACAGTGTTACTCTCTGTAGTGGAAATGAAAAGTAATGGGAATTCTTGTTCTAGCTCTGGCACTAATCAGCTACATAATTTTGAACATTTTGCTTTATGACTCAGGGTCTGTTTTTCCTCCAAGTGAATCAGAGGATGCATTCTGCAAAATACGGGCCATAGATGATCAACAGACATGTTTTGTTTGACCAGTTACAGTATTTTGAAATGCTTTTAATTTATTGTCAACATTTGACAATTGTATGACTGCACTTAAATATCAAGCTATCCTAACACATCTCTGTGGATTCTTTCAGTCTGATGCATATATTCCTCCCCAAGCCTGAACTCACCCTGGACCCATGCTCCCATGCAAAACCCATATCTAGAAATTCACAAAATACTATTTACTATATCTTCAGAGTGCCTTTCAGTTCCATTTCTCCTCTTCACCCCAAAACATTGTTACTGCTTTTGGCCTTGCCCTTATTATTGCTTGCCTGCATTATAGGCATAGGTCCCTATCAAATTTTCTTTTCTACAATCTCTCCCCATTCCAATAAAATGTGATAATATTTACCCAAATCACTTTTTGAAAATTGTGTTTTCATTGGATCTAGACAAACCTTAGATCATCATGGCATAGAGGGATAGGAACATTCATTATGTGCACTCAATTCCAAAGCCTCTTCTGCTATCTCATTCTTCCACATATGACTCCTCTCTTGGACTCAACAAACTATTTGCAGCCTTGCAGCTTCCAATTGTGAAAGAATCTCTAGCTTTTGGGGAATATATATATATGAATATTTTCCTATACGTATTTACAGGATTTCTACTACTTGGTTTCCTTGTCTCTAACATGAAGCTTTTCCTTATCTCTGCTGCAGGGTTAGATTCTCTTCCTCTCTCGTCCTGGAGTAATGTGTTCATTCTTCTTCAATTGCATGGATTATTGACATATTCATTTATTAGTCTAACTACCTAAGCATTTTCTTTCCCTTCATGAAATACTCAGTTGCAAAGTCTATTTTCTTACCATCTCCTGAATATTCAGTAGAGTTACAGACAATTATCTCTTACATCATTTTTTTGTTGTTGTTCAAATGGATGAATGAGCCAAATGCACAGAAAGCACTGAGTTCTTGGATCCAGTGCCAAACCTACTCTACAAAAATTGCTGGAAGTGGATCTCTGAATTGTTCAGTTCTTAAACAAATACCTCAGGTAACATGTATACCCATTGAAACTGAAGAACCACTTCCCTAAATGAATATTTGTTGAATAAATATGTCTGTTCCAATCTATTTAGACATACACTTCAACTTAATTCTGTGTTTGATTTGGTCTTTATCATAGATTGTCCATCTGCTTGATACAACATCTGTTTTCTTAAAAATACCATTTTTATCAACATACATATTGGACTTAAAAATCAACAGCTCCAGAACTCAATAAAGTGGTGGGGGAACCTGGAGAGAAAGATTGTGATTGCAAAGTTGACAGCCTCTTAAAGAACAGATTTTGTTCTAAGCACTAAAAAATAAATCTAACCACTTAGAAGTCTTCCTTGACTGAGGCTTCATGAATTGATTTTAAGTTATTAAGTGCTATAAAACTATCATGTGTATGATTAGTTTTGTGCAGGAGCTCTTTTAAACCATTTTGATTTTTTGCTAACACTTTAACTACACAGGCATGTGGCCTGTGTCAATTCCTTAGTGCCACTGTATCAAATTTATTTCCAAAATTCTTCAGAAAATTAGAAGTAAAATAAAACTATTTGTGTCAGTTGATACATTTCAGCTTCTTCCTACTAATATCTTCATATACTCTCATCTACAGAAAATTATATCAGATAATCATTTTTACAATGCCCTGGTGTAATTTTATGACTGAAACCCAAAATATTTCATAATGGTTAAAAAAATAAAATAAAAGTTTGACACAATCAGGATGAAATATTTGTTAATCATTAATGATGGGGTTTTAATTCTGTTCGAATACACTATGAACAGTCAGAAATGATCTCTCTTCTTTCCTTCTCTTGGGGTTCCCAAAGGAGCCATACACACAACAAAGAATAAAACGGGAGTCAGGGGGGTCATTGACAAGCTTCAGTTAAGGTGAAGAGTTCTGGAAAAGGCTGAGTTGGAAGAGGCTACTTAGACTTGAGGTTTATGTAGGTATCTTTAATTCTCCTTTTTAAAAATGTTAAAATACCTGTAGTCAGCTGTATCTGTGGTGATTCAGAGATGGCTATGTCAAGTGACTCTTTTAGCAACATGGAACTGGTAAGAAGAAGGAGTGACCATTCCTTAAGCATGTGGGTTGGGGCTGTTGGAGAGGCTGAGTCAAGTTGTCAACTGTGTCTGCCCAGCCATGTAGACTTGGTAGATAAATGGAGAGAAAAGTTAGAGAATCTCATGTTGGAGGAGGGGAAGGAAAGAGGTAGGAGAAAGGGAAATGGAAAAAGGGAAATAGAGAAAGGGCAGGCATGGCTTCTTTTACTTTAAGGCACCTAGAATTCATAATTGCTCAATCAATGTCTAATATTTTTAACTATCTGGTGAACATCATCTCCTCTCTTGAGGAAGAATATAGAAAGAGGGTAGGTGGATGCATGCTTGAGATAGGAAAAGGTGGACATAACTTCCCCTAAATCACATATTCCCTGCTTCCTCTTCCTCCTCCAATTTTCACTTTCTCTTTACCCTTTGGACTTAAGTTACAAGAACAATGAGGCTTTCTTCCCTCTAAAAAGGAGAAATGAAACTATAGGAGAAACCTGGCTTTCTTTTATTTGGGACTATTATTCAAATACTTAACAGTTTTTTTATAGTCTACTGAAAGCTCTGAGTAAGCCAGACCTTTGCCCCAAATCTTCCACATCAAAAATTTTCCCTGGTTGTATCTCCCATCTCAAATCATGCAGTCACAACTATCCAACATGACTCTTCAAAGTTTATACAATTAACTTTTTATGAGGACATAATTCAAATAACAGATACATGCATTGCAATTGAGAAATATGGAGTCCAAAAATATTCAATAACCCAAAAGATATATTTAAATCCAGACAAGAACTTTTATTTTTCTCTGTCTTATATAACATCCTAAGGAAATCAAAATCATCAAATCAATAATATCTCCAATTGTGGTAATAAGGAATCCAGCATTACTTCACATTTCTATAACTCCGAGTGGCAGCATAGCAAATAGTAAGGAGTTTGATCTCTTTGGCAAGTCACTTAACCAGTCTGTGTTTCTGCTATGCCACCTCTAAAACAATAATAATACTACAGTGAGAATGTAATGACTTAATACATGTGGGATGCTTAGAAGAGTGTCTAGCATATACTTAGTTTTGGCTAGTATTACTCTTAGCCCTGAGATGTCAAATTAGCAAATGCTGCTCTTCCACCTTTCATGAGACAAAATAAAGGGGAAGTGGATCCAGTATTGTAAGAGAGTGGAAACTGTTAACACTTCACAGCTGTGATATAATTGACTCTGAGCCCTATAATATTTTATTGTTAATAGAAAGGTAGTGCAATTAGTAATAATGTATACAGCTGGTGAGACTGACTTTGTGTACACACACACACGTATATGTGTGTATATATATATATACACACAAATATTTTACTTCATCTTTTTTTGATAGGGAAAATGGACCTAAAGAAGGAAGGCGGTAAGAATAAGAATTATGTAAATGAACTTCCCAGTTCTTCTCCCATTATAACCCGATGGTAATTTGAAATTCAGGCTGCAGAGATGATGGTAATTTGAAATTCAGGCTGCAGAGATGAATGAAGATACTTGAAAAAAGAATTTTTTTGATAATACAATTAGAATAATACAGATACAAAATTGCAAACTGTATCCCTCTAGTGTTTTAGTTATTGTTGTTGTATGCAAAAGAATAATTTAAGATGAGACTCAGGAAAGTACTATGTATATTATGAGTGATAATTTCATCTCTCATGTAAAAGGCTGATCTCTACCCGAAGCTGATATGCACTGGCCTTGCCAATCATCTCATGGTGTCTGCAGTTGAACCACAGTGCTGAACAGGTCAGAACCTACTGAGCTATCCACATCACAACAGCTGATTCATATGCAAAATCTTACCAACAGTGACAAAGGAGCTAATGCCACCTTCTGTGTAATGTGGTACACGTCCTACTTTCTAGCCTCTTGAGAGTGGATAAGAAATTAATTAGAGAATGATTAAGGAAAAGGAACATTTTCATAATTTATTTTCTGTCTTTTGCACCTTTCTCCTGTTTGTCCCCATGGTTCACTCATCTAATCCACTCTTTCAATAAACAATGCCTTCTCTGCTTTTTATGTAAAAATGGAAATATGGAAGAAATAAACTGTACTAATGAAATGCTAAAATCCCCACATCAACATTCATTACTAACACCTTTGTGTGGAAACAGTGAGCTAAATCCAACAACACGAGAAACGTTTGCCAACATCATTAGACTGCAGTCGGGGTCTGCTATAACATGACATATGCGTTCTGAAAAAACCACTGCGCTCTGCAAAATTGTGCAATACAATTCACAGGGCTTGGAGGAGACAGTTAGGGGCCTGATACTCAAATACTTCGTCAATGACATATGAAAAGACAAACATCGAAAGAAAAAGTCTAACAGTTGTATACATGTTGAATGGTTAAAAATATAGAAATACTATAATAATTATGGCACATAAACTATCTTGTGGATGCAGATGTTAGAATGGTTGAAGCTTGTGAATTATTATAAAGTGACAGAAGGAGGGTTATTGAAATTGGACATAGAACACGGATGGGTGTGACTAATAACACATGGTGAATTGAAATACCTGAGTGGTGTGTCAGGCATGAGTGTTTCCTACCAAGCTGTATTCAGCTGGAGCCGGATACAGTTTTCTGCATGTGCCTAGTGTTCTTGTGGACAGAATTGCACATGAGCAAATATATTTGTATCTGTACACATATAAATATACCTGTGTCTTTATAGATATACTTGCTTACAATACACACACAGAGAGATACACATAGACACACAGACACACAGACACACATAAATTTGCCTTGGAAAAGTTTGCATTTTCAAAACAAGTGTTATAGTAGAACTGACTATACTTGAAGTTTTTAAAGCATTGGAGAATCTGGTGAAAGATGTTAAGCTTCTCCCATGAGTATCCACATATACATATAAATGTTTATTCACACTGTATATACAATAACGACCCCATTCCTTATAATTTCTGCCTCTGGTAATACATTTAAAAATCGTTTTACATCACTAGATTTTGTACTGCCTCCACCTTTATTTTGTACTAGTTTGGGATTCATACCTTGTAAATCGTAAAATGACAAACACCTATTTGATTTGTCACGAAAGTTTCAAATTTATTCTTAAACATGTTTCCATAATTTTGGATACCTTTGTGAGTCCTCAAAGCCTGAGTTATTATTTACATCACTTTCTTATACTAGTAAAGGGTAATGGCAGACTTCACCAAATCTGGGTTTAGAGATGGCCAGAGTAGTCTTGGGGGAGAAAAAAATTACATTTCTTGGGAAGTACATCATGATTTTACAGTATCCATATTTAAAGTGCTGTCTTCTTATGGCTAAAGTCCAAGCTCTGACTCTTGTTTACATCAATAAAATGAAAGGAAGACAGTGTGGCTGATGTTCAGTCTTAATGAAGCAAAAAAGGTGTGAGTTTATGTTGGAACTCTATCAAATTAGGCCCCACAAAGGGGTAATTATTGCAAATCACTGATGGTACTAAGTTAGTTGTAAGAATAGTCTATTTTTTATTCTCTTAATGTTCAGTATAAGCTATATCTTATTGTTGAAGATTATGACCCAATACTACATCTTTGCAGATCAATGTAAATCAGTTGTTCTCAACCTAGGGTAATTTTGCGCCACCCCCCACAGGAGATAATGGACAATTTATGGAAATATTGTTACAACCCAGTAGGAAGAATGTGCAACATTTCTAGTGGGAAGAGACTAGAGATGCTGCTGTATAGCCTACAATACCCAGAAAAAAAACTCCCTACAATGATATGAACCAAGATATCAGTAGTGCCAAGGTTGAGAAACATGATACAGAAAAAAAACCATACTATTTATTAAAATAAACAGATTGCCTATTACATGTTGAGTCAAATATTTAGTGAAGCATCGTTCTGTGCTACCTATACAGATTACGTGATGATAATGCTTTTGAAAGTGCTTACTTTATATAACTTATCAGTCCCCATCCCTGTCCCAAAGGAACTCAGAACATGCTCCATATTCTTTGCATTATGATTACATCTCACTTAGGAACATAAAGTTAATAGACTAATAATATCAATAACTGTCCTTCACTTACTATTTACTATGTGCCAGATTCTGTTTTGACTATTTTTGCAGGTTTCACTTCATTTAATTCTCACGAAAACCCATCAGATAGGTGATATTTTTATCGCTTGTTTATAGATGAGAAAATGAGAATTTAAATACCCAAGCCACACAGCTTGCAGTCTTAGAACTAGGAAATGGAAAATGGAAACTATTTATTTGTGAAACCATTTGTATGAATCTTGAAATTAAAGAACCCCAAATTTATTGTAACTGTGACAAAGAGTATTTTGTTTGGAGACGTGGAAATGTACGTTGATATCCTGAGCATGTTAAACTTATTTCCAAATGTGCTTCATTGATGCTTACTAAAGCGGAAAACTCTGCTATGCTACACTGTCACCCCCATGTTACAGAGAGACTCAGAAATGATTTGAAGATTAAGCAGAAAGCTTGGAAAAAAGGAGGAAGAAATCGTAAGAAAAGAAAGGGGGGCAAAAGAGGAATAACAAAATATGCTGGGCATTTGGTGTATGAGTGGTAGAAGAGACTTATTCCAGCTTCAAGGATAGAAAAGGAAAATATTTTCCCAGAGGCAGGCAAAAGGATTAAAACTGAGACCTACTAGATATCAATCAATCTTCTAAATGTGTCACATGTGTTGACTCAGGTAATTCCCACTGCAACTCTGGGAGGTAAGTATACTATTCTCCCATTTTACAAATGAGGCCACCGAGGCGCAGAGAGATTGGATAGCTTCTCCAGGCCATAGGAATGGCAAGCAACCAAGACAACATTTGAACGTAGACACTAAGGTGCTAGCATCCATTGTCTTTAATCATACACAATTGCCTTATAGAAGATGCCTACGACCCAGAACAACAACAAAAATGAGTGGCTAAAATATCTGAACAATATTTCTCAGCAAAAAATCACCCAACAATTTATGCTTTTTAGTTGTGTGTGTTTTTTTGTTGTTTGTTTGTTTTTTGTTTTTTGCTGATCTTTTGTGTGTGTGTGTGTGTGTGTGTGTGTGTAAAAGAAAGGGGAAAGAGCCTATGTGCATAGGTGCATATATGCTGCATAACATAAAGGAAATATCTCCAGTCATAAAAGCAAGGGAATATATCCCTAAAATGAAAGGCTTAACTTCAGATAGTGTAAATTTTTACTAAAAATATGAAGGTTACTTTTGTTGAGGGAATGATCTGGAAACTTTGTCACTATGTGACTTGCTCAGTGTGTACCCATATGATCCACATCTCTCATAGGTGGCCAATATATTCAGTATCTATCCATGAGCACCTAGGTATATCATTCATGTTGTTAGTTTGATTGGGTGTTATATTGAGAAGAGATAACTTTATTTCTTAATTATCATCTTCCTAAGAGTTCCTGAATTTTACTATGCCAATCTTCTTGTAGAAGTATACATTAAGCTCTTACTTACCTGTTTAAGAGGCCTTCACAATGAAATCTCTTCATTGAATTTAATTCCTTTATTGTTTATTTTATTTTATTTTATTTTATTTTATTTTATTTTATTATTATTTGAGACGTAGTCTCGTTCTGTCACCCAGGCTGGAGTGCAGTGGCACGATCTCGGCTCACTTCAAGCTCCGCCTCCCAGGTTCACCCCATTCTCCTGCCTCAGCCTCCCGAGTAGCTGGGATTACAGGCGTCCGCCACCTCGCCCGGCTAATTTTTTGTATTTTTAGTAGAGACGGAGTCTCGCCGTGTTATCCAGGATGGTCTCGATCTCCTGACCTAGTGATCTGCCCACCTTGGCCTCCCAAAGTGCTGGGATTACAGGTGTCAGCCACTGCTCCTGGGAATTTATTTCCTTTAAATAAAGCTCTTATGCCGTGACTAAGATGTGATCAGTATGTTCTATCCCTGTGTCCTTTTTCAAACTTCCATCTTTCTTTTTATTTTTTCTTAAGATTCAACCTAAGTCAGAGTCTTATTGTTGATGTGTGGCTGCCTATACTGCCATAGATATAAATCAGTTTGGTGAAAACATTTAACTTAGAAACTAATCAATCAATAATTTCATATCAACTGTCTATGTTAGGGATGCTGTCATATTTTTATATAAAGTATTAGAAGACCCAGCTGTGGTTCTGAACAATGTTTATATTACATGTTTTTCTTCCATGTTTTTCTTGAACCATGGAATTAAAAATGCTTCATATACTATGTTTTATCACCTCAGTATCTCATTTAGCAGGTGATACTAGTAATTATAATAGTAATAAACAGAATTTATTGAGTGTCAGGCATTGATAAAAGCAATAAAACTTATTAAAGCTCAGGTATATGTCGTTTCTTGGATTAGCATTTTATTTATAACATCCATTTTACTAAAAATGTGTACAACCTATCAATGTGTATTTTCAAAGTATACGAAAATAATAAAATATTTATTGGCTACCATACAGGTGTTATATTTTCCCTGGTGCCACTGCTTTTTGCTGGAAAAACTACTACCAAAACATCTAAGCAATGAATACGCATCTAGTCTGACATCCTTCCAATCCCTGTGACTCATTGCTGCAAGTCATCATTTATAAGCTTAAATTTGATCAGTTCATTTTCACTTTCTCCTTTTGAAACCTTTTTTAGAATAAAAGAAAAACAGTACAGCTGCAAACCTTGACTGGAATGGCTCCTACCTACATTTGCAACCCATCTTACACAATTTTCATTTCTTTCCACTTGAGCCACACTGCCTTTCTTTGAGACCCTTTTATCAGCCACAATCTGTCATGACACAAGGCTCCTGGGCATGTTGCTATTTTGCCAATTGTAATGATATTATTAGTAATACAAATAGATAACATGTGCCAAATGAGCCTTATTATGTTTCAGGCACCTACAAAATGTTGTACATGGATTATATCATTTAATCCTCACAATGGCCGTTAAGAGGGACACATGAATACTTAAACTAATCTTCCATATCCTCTCCATTGGAGTTAAAATCCTTGGCTCAATAAGACCTCCTTCCAAGTGTCACTTCCTCAAGAATATCTTTCAGCTAATATAATCTCAAGATACTGTGTTGGTCTTCTCCACATAGCCTTGAACACCAAGTGCTATCAGCAAGAAAAGTAGCCTTGTTGCTCACCATTGGATTCTCAGTTTCTCATAGGACCTGAAACATAGACAGTACCAACAAATGGTTGCTTTACCAATAATGTATGTTGGATATATGGGACTTAAAAATGTTTAACACATACTAAGATTTTGTTTATGTCTTCAGCCAATGTTGATAGGAGAAGAGTTTGTTACACATGCAGCTTCGAGGGAATTCATGTAGAATGTGATAATGTAATCACCACACCAATTGATAGGTGGTATAAATCATAAGTTCTTATTTTGGGAAGGAAGATAAGTTTTGAATTGCACTATATAAAATGTATTCTTCCTTTTCTCTAAATACATGAGCTACTACACTTTAGGAAATCTGAAATGCCATCAATTTTAAGACTCACTACTCTTTTATAGACTCCTTAGAAAAAGACTGCCAGTGAAAATACATGACGCTTTCTTGTCAGTTTGAATGTTGTCGATTTCACCAATAGCATAATATTTTTGCATTCACTTATACAATGATATGTACATTGACAAAAGAAAAACACAGGTGAAGTAAATCAGTTAAGCTATTTTTGAAAACCCTTTGCATTTAGCATCCTATTCTTCTGTACTAGATTTCAACCCAGAGCCCTCTGTGACCATGTCTTTCCACATTCTACTGTTCTCAGGGACAGCAAAAGCATTGGTACTAAAGAATTTCCAAAAAGAATACTCCACTTCTGTCCCTGCTTTGTTTGCTTCATTGCTTGTATTCTCTTGTTTTGTTTTTCCAAGCTGATGACATCTAATCTGCAAGCTTTCTTGCAGATGTTGATTTACATTTAGCAGAAAATTCAAAAGAAGACTTTTGACCATATCCAGGACTCATACACCCACCTTAAATGTCCTTAAACGGTTTATTGACTAAGACAATGTGAAGTCACATTGTGAAGCTAAGCCAACAGAAATAACAAGTTTACACGTATTCAAGCAAGGAAAACTATGTCTTACTTCTCTTTGAGTTGACTACAACTATAAGATAGAAAAAAAAATTCCTTTTATGGTCCATTGAAATAAGATATTTAGTGATTCTATATATCAACTATGTGTCTAGAACTATGATATATCTTTGCGATGTTTATTTCTTCAGTCATTATTTCTCACAACTCAGGCCAGATAAGCTTATTATCTCCATTTGACAGGTGAGAACACCGAGACTCACAGAGAGGAAGAGATTCATCAACTTTCCCAGAATGAAATAATTGGTAAAAGAGTTGACATTTAAGTCCTCTTCTGTAAATATCAAACAGCAGAAGTATAAACTTATTAGGTGATTGTAAGCATTAAATAAGGAAATATACTTAAGGTGCTTGGCACAATACCTGGAAAGTAGTAAGCATCCAATAAATATTAGCCTTTTAACATAATTTATTTGTCCAACAAGTATTTTTTTGAGCATCTTCAGAGGATGAGTTATTGTTCTAGGCACTAGGTATACATAATTAAAGACACTTAAATTTTTTAAAAAGCATTCTTTGCTCTACTGAGCATTCATCCTAGGGGATTGTTTGTAATGATGTGTCTTTTTTTAATTCTAAGAATTTAGTTTGAAGAAATTATACCAGATCATCTTCAATTCAAGGTGTGATGGGACTGTTTCAGCACTAAACAGACTTTCTACCAATTTATTAAAGTATGCATATGTATTAACAAAATCAAATTCTTTTGGCAGACTATTTCAGCAGATTTAGTTCATTGTGAGAATGATTTTTGTAAGAATAAATAATGTAAATAGCTACAACATGTACAATTGCACAGTGACAAGATTTCTCCATTGGATTTTGGAGAGTACCTCTTAATTTATAGGTGAAATGACAAATAAAGACTGTTTTATTGAAATATTACACTCTTTCCTGCAAAATCAAATTTATGTGGCTGGAGAAGTAAATATATCTACATTTTCCTAAGGCATTTGAAATTTTTTAGGGCACAGTTATGTAAAGGAAATTTCTTTATTGGCACAGTTTGATGTTTTGAAAATAATAGGTAAAACAAAACACCATCGCTGTCAAGCCTAAATTGTATTTACACTGCCTTTGTAAGAATCATTTCAGTATCTGTTAATTAATTCATTGCTACAGAATTGGTGCTGATTTACAAACTTCAAGTCAGAAGCTACCGAGTTTTCATGTATTTGGCATTAACATTCTAAAAGATCTATGTTCAGAATAAAATTTTCCCTGCAAACATTTAATTTTTATAAACACTAGGAAATAAATATATTTCTGGTTTCTTTTCCCAGTCGATTCGACTCCTATGTGGTGTTCTCTCTCACACACGGTTTTTAATACATTCTTTGGACTACTTGTAGGTTACTCAATTACACCCATCTTTTCTTTGCCAGTGCTACATGACTGTAATTACTGTCATGCAGAATAACTTTTATTATTTGATAGGACAGATATCACTTTGCAAATCTAGGTGTATAATCTTTAAGGACACGGTCTCTGGGGTCTTGTTGCTTGGTTCATTTTGTACTAGCTGTGACATTTAAAACAATGCTTCAATTTCCTCTGTCTCAATTACTTCATCTGTAAAATGACAGTATGATATTGCCTTTTACATGGTTTTGTTTTGAGGATTAAATGAGATAATTTATGAAAAATGGCACAATACTGGCTTCCTGATAGACACAGTATAGTAGCGTCACCTATAATAATAATAATTATTATTATTATTATTTTGCTGTTTCAAAAAGTTCATATGTTTCTTAACACATTAACACTGTTAACTTTCAAATATAACCCTGTTTGGACTCTAATTCTTATTGCATTAAATTTAGAGATTAATAAAATACAGAAAATAGAAAATAAAATTGGGAAAATAGGAATCCTTGCAATAATATTTTCTCACACAATAGGTTTTTTGGTACTGATTTCTTCCTCAGAAATCGTTATTTTTTTCCTAAGTTTCTGAACTGAGTTAATAGTTTCAGTTTTTCTTGTTAGAAAAAAAAAACCAGTAAAGCATAAATATGTACCTATTTGACTTTTTTAGTAAAGCTATAGATATGTACTTATTTTGCCCATATTTTACTTTCTTTCTTTTTTTTTTTTTTTTTTTTTTTTTGAGACGGAGTCTCACTTTGTCGCCCAGGCTGGAGTGCAGTGGCACCATCTGGGCTCACTGCAGGCTCCGCCTCCTGGGTTCACGCCATTCTCCTGCCTCAGCCTCCCAGTACCTGGGACTACAGGCGCGCACCACCATGCCCGGCTAATGTTTTGTATTTTTAGTAGAGACGGAGTTTCACCGTGTTAGCCAGGATGGTCTCGATTTCCCGACCTCGTGATCTGCCCGCCTCGGCCTCCCAAAGTGCTGGGATTACAGGCGTGAGCCACCGCGCCCGGCTTACTTTATTTCATAAGATGAAAATAGGATAGAAGAAGGAAGAGAAAGTTAAGGAAAGTAAAGAGAAAGAGAGGAAGAAGAAAAATATGAAAATTTAATATTATAAATCATTTGTAATAGGACCTCTATGAGCTGTACGTGGGAAATTATTTCATTTGATTTAATTTATTTGCTTCTGGTTTTAGTCTTCTTTTATAGGTGCAGAATCTTAGACTTGAAAGTATAAGGTCTTCAGCTTCCCCTCACTTCAGACTGAATCTGATGGTTTTGAGCTTTACACTGCTCTGTCTTAGTTCCTTACTTTCTAAAGAGCCTGTAAAAGACGTTTTGAGTTACTCTTTGTCTTGAATAACTTGTGGGAATATTCCTTAACTTTTTAATTGGCTGGATAGCTTGGTTCACCTTTGTTATTAAGTATAGTTCAATTGCAGTATGCCCCCATAACAAGGTATTTGATGCTTTTCAGAACGTTTTGAGATTGTATCCACACTAGAAGTCGGTTTTATTTGGCAAAATGCTCCATGCTTCCTAAAATGAAGCAGTGTTTTTTATGTAATGGGTTCACAATTGGATATGTATTTGCATATACCTATGCTGATAACTAGCTTATTTTCTGAAATTTTTAATTTACATTTTTTAAATTATTATAGGCTGGGCGCAGTGGCTCATGCCTGTAATCCCAGCACTTTGGGAGGCCGAGGCAGGCAGATCACGAGGTCATGAGATCGAGACCATCCTGGCTAACACGGCGAAACCACGTCTCTACTAAAAATACAAAAAATTAGCCGGGCGTGGTGGCGGACGCCTGTAGTCTCAGCTACTCGGGAGGCTGAGGCATGAGAATGGCATGAATCTGGGAGGCAGCGCCTGAAGTGAGCCGAGATCACGCCACTTCACTCCAGCCTGGGTGACAGAGTGAGACTCTATCTCAAAAAAAAAAAAAAAAAAAAAAAAAAAAAAAAAAAAAAAAAAAAATTTCAAGAGTGAAAATGTAGCTTTTAGATTCCAGCCTATTTGAGACACACTATTATTTCCACCCTCTTCACAAAATATGACCTTCAAAATATATATATAAACAGTTTTAAATCCATGTTACTACTCTACTAATTTCTGTGTTATACAATCTATATCAAGATTATTTTTGACATTTTAATTCAGAGCTGTAACCTGATTTACTGCTTTACTGAAAAACATAAATTTTATTTATGTCATAGTTTGGCAATGTGGTTTGTAAATATTTTTGATATACTTTGTAAATAACATTTTACAGACTGTGAAATAAGAATATATTCACTACAATTCTGTAATATAGCATCTTTAATCTAAAGAAATTTAGTACAAGATGCCATTTATAGAACAATTGTGATACCCATTACAAGTTTAAATCTCCATAACAGCTTGATAAGAATCTTGTGATAGATATATATAGAAAGGCTGTACTTACAACATATAATGCTAATTGTTGATAATCATCCCTACTCATTACTCCTCACCTCCCACATGGAAAAAACTAAGAGAAAAATGGTGTATTATACACACTCAGCAAATAGGTCTTTATTTATTTTCATCATTCAGGAGATAAAAACATTCAAAAAGGAACTGAGGTAATCTTAAACAACCCATAGAAACACAACAACCCTAAACTAGATAGTCATTAAATATTCTGGCCTTATATTTTCTATCAAACGTGATTCAATTAATTTTTGGAATGTACTTTTTATGTTATTTTTAATCACTTTTATAACTTTTGCAGAGTAAAGTTAATGTTTTACATTTATCTAGTGAGTTAAATGTTCCTACTAGAAATATAGTTTTATTCCAATTCAATGAGATTTCATTCTTTTATATGAAAAGGTTATGCCCAATTTCCTCAAAGTAACTTGGTTATTTTTAATATATTTCATTTCAAATACAGGGTGTAATACTTCTAACACCATGGCTTAAAAAATCAGTGGGGTTGAGATAATGCGATTACCTTGTTTTCTTGCATGAGTCAACAAATAGAGTTCATTAGAGGGTTGAATCTCTGTATAATATGAAGCTGTTGTGAAATGCAAAGCATATTTAAAATTTCTCATACTTGCCTTCTCAGAATGGTATGTTTAATAAGCTCAAATTTTCATGTTGAAAAATATCAATGATATTTCTGATTCCTTTATACTAAACATCTTGCTTAATCAAAAATTCATAAAAATCATCATATTCCGCTAACTAGAAATGTAACAGGCCAATATTGAAAGGTCATCTTAGTTAAAAGGGCTACTTTTAGCAAATTCACTATACCATGGGATCTTTTCAATCAGATCACTGTCAAAACAGATAAGCATACTTTTCTTTCTCATCCTACAAACCAGACACATAAGAGTTCTTATAGATCAGTTATTTATATTAATATTTTTGTTTATATATATATGTTATGTGGATGTTCAGGTGATAAAAATATTCCTTATTATAGATGTACTCAGAATGGACTGTGGGCTACATTAAATCTATCTCCTTATACTTTGTTATTTTAGTTGTTTAGAGAAAGAGTAAAAGAAAAATTTGTCTATACCAATAAAACATTGCCTTTTAGTTTTATATGTTACACACAGAAAATATGTGATCATTACTTATAGCTATAGAACTAATAGCAGAAATTAATGTATTGGTTATGTGTTTACTTCTTTTTTCTTTATTTTAATATATTTCATTATCAAAAGATTATACATTGTGAGTTGTCACCCATTTAAATCATCTAAAGCTT
The DNA here is from genome assembly GCF_037993035.2 of Macaca fascicularis. Lineage (NCBI taxonomy): Eukaryota > Metazoa > Chordata > Mammalia > Primates > Cercopithecidae > Macaca > Macaca fascicularis. Next base: position 44,405,389 of record NC_088387.1, read on the forward strand.
TCTAGAATCTATTTGTTTCAATGCACGTTATTTATGACAGTAATGGATTCTATAATAAATTAATCCCTTTTCTATTGGTCAAAATTTACTTTCTCCTAACATCAATCTGTGACATCTAATTTTTATTTAATCTTATTGTATTATATAAATTATATAATATAAATTATAGCAATTATATATAATTATAAGATATCATATATAATTAATTTAATTAAACTTATATTATGATCAAACAACCTTAGCATTACCATTCAAAGACAGATGATTTTCTGTATTTAGGATTCTAGCCATCATCAGCTTAGCATCCCTAGAAGTTCAAGTTATATGTCATGTTTAGTATTGTAACCTCACCACCACGTAACGTACTAGACTTGATTTGAATGTGTATAGTCTATTAATGATTTTGTTATTGCTTTAGACATTTTTTCTCACAGTCCTATAAGAATATGCAGCATGTTTTATAAATATATGATTAAATAATTTTGGTACTTCTTTTAATATGTTTTCTTACAACACTCTATTTTGTTTGAACCTGTCAATGTCTCTCCTATTCATAGGTATTTCTACATAAATGGAGAGTCAAAATTATCTAGGGATGGATGCTCATGTGAATGATATAAATGAATTAAAACTGAATGAAGAAATGAATCAATAATTATCTAATTATGCCATTGATCCTTGATATTTTTTTCCCTTGCAGTATCCAGGACTCTAAAACTTTTTACTACGTAAAAGTTTTAGAGTCCTGGATTTGCAGGAGCACTTCATGAATGTAAGGAGGGTAAAGATATTGATGAATGAATATATAACTGAAGCTATATGAAGGTTTTGTGTCCACCTCCTACCTTAGAGGACCTAGTCATCCAGCTTTAGAGATTCTCAGCCTTGCCACTATTAACGTCTTGAGTTGAGCAACGTTTTGGGCTGTCCTGTGTGTTGTAGTTTCTTAACAGATTAAGAGGTATTTTCCAAACTTTCATGAATTTGTCTTACTCACATCAAAGCCTATGAAAGGTGGCTGGGTTCTTGGTCACCATTCACCCATATTGGTATGACTTTGTGTGACCTTTAAACAAATGTTGGGTTTATTGTTTAATTTTATCATTATAATCATATTATATAAATTGGATATTGGGAGCTTCATGTAATAAATGAAATAATATGCACAGATGGGATAATTGACCTAAGAATGTTTAGCTGAGCAATACAGCAATTTCTTTAAGGAATAGCTGAGTAATAAAACTTTAAAATATGTCTCACGATGCAGTTTCTTTTCATGAATTGTAGATATAGCTTCAATTCCTCTAATTAGTTGGATTCAAGTCTTCAACATCAGTTACAAGATCACAACAAATCTCAAAAACAGAATCACGACATTGGGTAAAGAAAAATGGCTTTGCGTAGCCACTCAGTCACTCTAAATGTAACCTAGTGCTTCTCAACCAGGGGCTCTTTTGCGCCCCAGGGAAAATTTTGCCATAGAGATTTTGTTGTCATCACAAGTTGGGGTGGGAGTTCTACTGGCATCTAGTGGGCAGAGGGAGGCTAGGCATGTTGCTAAACATCCTACAATGCACAGGACAAACAATTGAGAACAAAAAAATTGTTTGACCCAAGATATCAATAGTGACCACTGAGAATCCCTAAAACTGGATGACTAGGTCCTGTAAAGTAGGAGATGGAAATACAACCTTCAATATAGCTACAGTTTACAGATAAACTTACCAACATCACTATCCATCTTTATGCTTATAGTTATTTGGTATAATTACTAGGGGTAGGATAATTCGTGTGAATATATTTGAATTTTATTCCTGATTTTACCATCTATTGGCTTGGTAACCTTGGGCAAATCACTATGCTTTACTGACTTTTAAAATGAAAATGCTGTAAAACAATTTCTAAATTATGGGGTTGTTTAGAAGATAAAATAATACATGCAAAGTAATGAACACCAAACCTGGAGAGTAAGTTCTCCATAAATTACAGCTATTATGTTAATTTTATGTACTAATGGTTATTAAGATGTATCAATTGTGATGTGCAAAATGTGTAACTTTTTTGCAAAACTCTAATTAATTTCTGCCACCAGCTCTTTTAAGACTATTGTTAAAAGAAAATTAGCCATTTGTTAATAAACTCAATCCATTAGTTTTTTTTTTTTTTTTTTTTTAACAGATAAGTGTTATTATTTTCTCCCTTTTTTTCCAAAGTTGCATATAAGTTTCTGACTCACATCAAAGCCTATAGATAAGTGTTATTATTTTCTCCCTTTGTTTCCAAAGTTGCATATAAGTTTCTGACTCACATCAAAGCCTTTGAAAGGTGGCTGGGTTCCTGGTCACTACTGACCTGTTTTGGCATCTTTTGCAGCATCTTTATTTTCCTACTTCCTATTCAGTAAGAGCCATTCTGCTCTGACATGTGGAAAACGTATTTTTTTTTTTCCAATTGGGGATCTGATAAAAAGAGTCCACACACATGATTCTTTCTTTTCAACATCCTAACCCTGATGTCACTGTCTATAGCTCTAAGATCTCCATAGGGATCTTTTGGATATTATCTTAATTTTGTCACTGTGGGAAACTCAGTAGGGCAATCTCACATCTAGACCCAGTGGACAATTATGTCTACTTTATTGCTACAACGACTTACATGTTGGGAAGTCTAGAACCGCATGGTTTTGTGGGCTCAGATATCCTCTGCTCTCGAATCCCAAAACTTTTCTAGAGATTCTAGAGATTCTATTGTTCCTCTGTGCATGAAGCTCAGATGGGTTAAAATGCAAGACAGAAAGTCATCAGAGACTATTCCTAAACTGAATTAATTTTTCTGCTCTTCTCTCTGATGCTTCTCATGCCCCAGCTCAAAGATTGGTGGAGAGAGGTTTATCTACTCATTCTGCACCATCCCAGTGGCTTGTGAATTTTCCTTCCACTCCTGTTGTTTGTGTTAGGACTTCAACCCTTAAAAACTCAAAAGCCAAGAAATCCTTTTTTTTTTTTTTTTCAATATCTGTTATGGCTTCCCTTAATTGGTGGTAAAATGGCCTAAGGTCATATGGTAATGAAGAATGGAAAATGAATAGCTAAACATATCAGAATATTACCCGATAAGTATATCATCTTGCTTTACTACACACTCTACTTCATAACTAGCAAACTTAATAGATATAGTGTTTGACTTTTAAAGATCTAGTCAGTTTTAGATTTGTTAATTTTGGTGCAAGGTTGAGATGGAAGATAAACTTTCTCTGAGCTTGGCAGTCCGTTCAGATTTTAAAGTGTTATTGTTAATTCTGTTTGATCTTTCCCACTTCTTTTTTCTCAAAATATAATATTATAGCCTCCCTGTACATCCTATCTTCCTCATACTGCCCTCATAACTTTTTGTTCATCTATTCCCTCCTATTTTCCTTTTTAAAGAAATAAATGGGCAGTTCTGCTCCAGTTCTTCTTCAGGGCAGCAGCCTTCAAACAACTGAATGTTTTTACCTGTTGGTACAGTAAGAAGGCTTGGGGTTACAAGGGAATGTATAATTTTAAGAAATTTAATTTACAGATCCACATGTGCTATTTCTTAAAACTAACCTACCTGAAAACTGTCTAAAAGCTGTAGATTGTTTTTTCTGCCTTGTCTTTCACAATTGCCCTTCTCCCATTTCAGAGAAGAAAGGCACAATGCTCACTCAGCCATCATCTTTTCACTGGCAGAAGATGTAAAGATCTCCAGGGAATCAAACAAAGAGACAGTTTGGAGAGTGCTTTGTAAAGTAGACTCCAAAAAACAAAGCAAAGAAAGTCTTAGTAAGAAGTATTGAAAGGAGAAGTCTTACTTTATCCTGTTTACGTGTCTCTTGTTTACATATCTGTTTCAGCTAGACTGAAACAGGACTCTGACTCTTTTTACCAAAGCTTTCTTGGGGTATACATGTGTTTGGGTGTTTGCATATACCTATATCTATATACACACATATAACATACACACACATATATGTATGTAATATCTTTTCCTATCTCTAGCTCTCTAAATATGTATACATGTATGTATACTTAAATGTATACTTATCTCTTAGCTATCTCTTTAACTGTGTAATTAGAATTCAGTAGTGAGACTGTTGTATCCCATATGTCTATGACTGGCTTTTGGCAATGCAGACATTTTCTCTGAATTGAATGAATGAGATAGACCTGTTTTTCTAAAGTTTAATAAACAATATATATTTAAAGGATTTATCATATAAAATTTGCCAAAAATATGCATTTCCACAATTATTTGACATAATCATAGTTACTGCTTTGGTCTGAATGTTTGTGTTGCCAAATTAATATGTTGAAAGCTAATCGACGATGTAAGTGTCAAGAGGTGAGGAATCCTGAGGGATTACACAGGAATGAATCCTTAACCATGAGAGCTGCTGCGTGGGTTGCACCTAGGAAAGCCCAGGGCTATGTGGAGCTTTGGGAACACAACCCAGTGTATCCTGAAAGCAAGAAATTGAGTCAAAGATTATTCTCAGGCTTTAAGATATAATGTTGTCTGCCCTGTTGGACTTGGGTTTTGAACTTACTTGATACCAATATTACCCATTTCTTTTCTTTTCTTTTTTTTTTTTTTTTTTTTTTTGAGACAAAGTCTCACTCTGTTGCCTGGCTGGAGTGCAGTGGCGCTATCTCGGCTCACTGCAACCTCTGCCTCCTGGGTTCAAGCGATTCTTCTGCCTCAGCCTCTCAAGTAGCTGGGACTACAGGCATATGCCACCATACCTGGCTAATTTTTGTATTTTTAGTAGAGATGGGGTTTCCCCATGTTGGCCATGATGGTCTCGATCTCTTGACCTCGTGATCCGCCCTCCTCAGCCTCCCAAAGTGCTGAGATTACAGGCATGAGCCATCACGTCTGGCCCCAATGATCAATTTCTTAGTTCTGATTTCTGCATTTTAGAATTGCGAAATATCTACCCTCCGCCTTCCTCACCATCATATTTTGGAAGCACGTAAGTTATTTGATTTCACAGATTCCCAGGTAGAAAGCAATTGCCTCAGAATAAATCACACCCCATGTGTCACCCATATCTGATTTAGATATTTAAATGAGACTCTGGACTTTAGACTTTTGAGTTGATGCTGGAGTGAGTCATAACATTTGGAGCTTTTGGGATGGTGTGGATGCATTTTGCATGTGAGAATTTTGGGGAGCCAGGGGCAGAATTCTATGGTCTGAATGTTTGTGTTCTCCCAAAATTTTATTTTGAAACCTCATCCTGAATGTGATAGTATAAAGAAGTTGAGTTTTGTGGGATGTGATTAGGTTTGAGCATGGAGCCCTCATGAATGGGATTAGTGCCTTTATAACAGAGGCTTTGGGGAGCTTGTTCACCCTGTCTTGATTTTGTACTTTCCAGCTTCCAGAACTGTGAGCAAAAAAATATTTCTATTATTTATAGAAATTTATTTCTATATTAGTCAGGGTTCTATAGAAAGACAAAATCAAAAGCATGCATAGATAGAGATAGACAAGAAGATTTATTAGGAGAATTGGCTCATGCAGTTATGGAGGTCGAGAAGTCTCACTACGGCTGTCGTCAAGCCGAAGAACCAGGGGAAACCAATGTTGCAACTCTCAGTCCTAGACAGAAGATCTGAGGTGCTGGAGGGCTGTTCATTGCAAGTTCCAGAGTCCAAAGGCCAGAAAACCTAGAGTTCAGATGTCCAATGGCTGGAGAAAGAAAAGGTGTCCCGGATCCAGAAAATATAGTAAATTGGCCTTTCCTCTGACTTTTTGTTTTATCTGGGTCCCCATCTGATTGGATGGTGCCTGCCTCCACTGAGAGCAGATCTTCCCCCACTCAGTCCCCTGACATGACAATATCCTCTGGAAACACCTTCACAGATACACCTTAAAATAATGCTTTACAGCTATCTAGGTATCTCTTAATCCAGTCAAGTTCTTTATTTTATTTTATTTTATTTTATTTTATTTTATTTTATTTTATTTTATTTTATTTTATTGAGACAGAGTTTCACTGTTGTTGCCCAGGCTGGAGTGCAATGGCACGAGCTCAGCTCACCACAACCTTTCTCCTGGGTTCAAGCGATTCTCCTGCCTCAGCCTCCTGAGTAGCTGGGATTACAGGCATGTGCCACCATGCCCGGCTAATTTTGTATTTTTAGTAGAGACAGGGTTTCTCCATGTTGGTCAGGCTGGTCTCGAACTCCTGACGTCAGGTGATCCTCCCGCCTCGGCCTCCCAAAGTTCTGGGATTACAGGCGTGAGCCACCGCACCCGGCCCAATCCAGTCAAGGTAATTCTAAAATTAATCATTGCATGCTGTCTTATTATATCTTATTATAATGTCTTATTATAAGCCAGAATGGAATAAGAAAGAGGCTAATTTTAAAAGGTTAAGAGGCTACCTAGTTTTTAAATGATTATATGGGATATAAGGCCATTTTTAAATTGACAGATAAAAATATATGTAGTTATTGTGTACAACATAATGTTTTAAAGTATGTATACATTGTGGAATAACTAAAGCTAGCTAATTAACATATGCATCACCTCACATTGTAATTATTTTTGTGGTGAAAACAAGATCCACTCTTGCATGTTTCAAGAATACAATATATTATTATTGACTCTAGTCACCATGTTTTAAGACAGCGGTTTTTTTGTTTGTTTGTTTGTTTTTAGACACAGCCTTACTCTGCTGCCCAGGCTGCTAGAGTGCAGTGGCAGAATCACAGCTCACTGCAACCTCCGCCTCCTGGGTCCAAGCAGTGATTCCCCTGATTCAGCCTCCCGAGTATTTGGAATTACAGGCATGTGCCACCATGCCTGGCTAATTTTTGTATTTTTAGTAGAGATAGGGCTTCACCATGTTGGTCAGGCTAGTCTCGAACTCCTGACCTGAAGCAATCCACTTGCTTCGGCCTCCCAAAGTGCTGCGATTACAGGCATGAGCCATCTCACCCTGCAGATTTCTTGAATTAACTCCTCCTATCTCGATAGAAATTTTATATCCTTTGATCAATATCTCCCCTATCCCTTCTTTCTGTCCCAGCTCCTGATAACAGCCATTCCACTCTCTACTTCTATGAGTTCGACTTTTTCTGATTCCACATACACATAAAGTGAAATCATGTGGTATTTGTCTTTCTGTGCCTGGCTTATTTCATTTAAAGTGATATTCTCCAGGTTTATCTATGTTGATGTAAATGACAGGCTTTTTTTTTTCTTTTTTAAGGCTGAGTAGTATTCCATTGTGTATGTGTACCACATTTCCTTTGTCCACTCATCTGTTGATGGACACTTAGGTTGATTCTGTGTCTTGGCTACGGTGAATAATGCTGCAAAATCATGGGAGTGCAGGAGTCTTTTAAACATACCAATTTCTTTTTCTTTGGATATATATTTAGGAGTGAGATTGCTTTTTGAGTGAAAGAGCATATTGTAATTCTTAGATAATTTTCCTGGGTCATAAATGATACCTTATAATCTATTATTCCGTATCTTGAGTTGTTCTTTAAATGCTTTATTTCACACTTGCTCACACTGGAGCTCAATTGCCATTTATCTTACCCTACACAGCTCCATGAGTTCTTCCTGCACTTTACTCCCACTGATTCAGCATTCCTTTGCTTAGAATAGCTTGGATAATTTACTGTGTACTCCCACTTTTAGGTTATTTATAAAAATCTTTAAATAAAATTACTGTCAAACCCAGGGAATGACATTGTTAAACTTTCCCACCCAGTAAAGGATTAATTTAGCTCTGTTCTTTTTCTTCTAATTGCGTCTACTCCTCATTGACAGTGATCAATAGGTATTTGTTAAGCAGCACACTATGTGCTTAAAAGTAGACCAGAGTCTTGGGATATACCGATGAATTCAAAGACATTAAAAGGATTCTACTTAATCACAAGGCAATTAAACTTTATTTGCTTTTTTAACAGTCTCAATAATGAAAATTTACTTAAGAGCATGCAATAGTTATATTCACCATTTACTGTTCTTATTCTTCCATTAATGAATGGCCTTATCTGTGTTTTCTATTGACAATACACAGGGAAACTTCAACTTTTCTTCTAAGTTTTAAACAGTTATCCAATTGATACTAAACTTATTTAGAGCCTATATCTTAAAAAATGAACTTTTAAAAAATATTATTGAGAATGGGAAAAGGCAATATTCCACTGTAGGCTAAGAGTCTTTCTCACATTAAATGAGTGATTCTTAAATATAAAATTATGGAACAGGGGCAATCTCCTGATGGCACTTTTGCCAGGTCAAAGCGAAATGATAAAAATGAGAACATTAACCACAGTTTAACAAAAAGTTACATTTATGTAATTGCCATGTCTATCCTAATGTCCTTCTGATTTTTGTGTGTGTTAATATATCCTGTTTCTACTGATGATGTGGTTATTGGACAAGGAATGTGGGTATTTTTAGTGTCCGTAGTTGGTGTGTCAGTCCATTCTCATGCTTCTACAAAGAACTGCCCAAGACTGGGTAATTTATAAAGGAAAGAGGTTTAATTGACTCATAGTTCCTCATGACTGAAGAGGCCTCGGAAAACTGATAGTCATGACAGGGAAGGAAACACATCCTTCTTCACGTGGTGGCAGGAAGGAGAAGTGTCAAGCAAAAGTGGGGAAAACCCCTTATAAAACCATCAGATCTTGTGAGAACTCACTCACTCTCACAAGAACAGTTGCATAGAGGTAACCACCCCCATGATTCAATTACCTCCCACTGGGCCCCTCCCAGGACATGTGAAATTTATGGGAACTACAATTCAAGATGAGATTTGGGTGAGGACACAGCCAAACTGTATGAGTTAGTAAATGGGAAAGCTGGCAAATTTGTGCTACTCTTCCTCACTTCTTTAAATGTTTTATGGTATGTTGGATTCTAAATTTAGTAATATTGATTTATATATCAATAAGCAAAGAATTTTAACTCTTCAGTAGAGCCTTGGCTACAAGATCTAAGATTGTATGTCCCCAAATCCCACAGTGTTCTCCCATATTCTTTCTCTATGGCCAGCTGATGGCCAAATCATATACTTTAAGGTGAAAATACATGTTAAATCAACAACTCAACTACATATCTGCTTCACATGGAAGATTAATTTGCAAAACTCATATTGCTCTGAAACTTTTGGCTTTGAACTCTCAATAAATGAGAGTTTTCTCTGTGCTGATAAATCATTGTTACATGCGTTTGTGTACATTCAAATCTACACTCCTTTTCACTTAGCAAACATGTCCTTATAGAGAAAAATACTTTAATTTGGTAAAGGATAAATATATACATGAAAGTAGAATTAATGTAGTGATACATAACTCCACTGTGGGCTGAGTCCTTATTTGTTATTTTTTCAACCATTTTTTTTCAGATATTAACTAGGTCCCAAGCACTTTGCTATATTCTAGAAAAGAATAAAGCTAGACCGGGTGCGGTGGCTCACGCCTGTAATCCCAGCACTTTGGGAAGCTGAGGTGGGCTGATCATGAGGTCAAGAGATCAAGATCATCCTGGCCAACATGATTAAACCCCATCTCCACTAAAAACACAAAAATTAGCTGGGCGTGGTGGTGCATGCCTGTAGTCCCAGCTACTCCGGAGTCTGAGGCAAGAGAATCACTTGAACCCGGGAGACCGAGGTTGCAGTGAGTGGAGATTGCACCACTGTGCTCTAGTCTGGCAAAAGAGCAAGACTCCATCAAATAAATACATAAATAAATAAAGTCAGACATAGTCACAACCCTAGCTTAAAGAATAAAGGTGAATACAGGTAGCCATCCATAGCCTTATAAGAAAATACACATTTGTCACTGTGGAGAGATTTCTTTTTCTCTCTCTCTCTCTTTCCTTCTCTCTCTCTTTTCTTCTCTCTCTCTCTCTTTCTCTCTCTCTCTCTTTCCTTCTCTCTCTCTCTCTCTCTGTGTGTGTGTATATGTGTGTGCATACAGCTTCTCTGTGTGTGTACATATTATGTACTCACATACACAGAGAGAGAGAAAAAAGGAGAGACAGAGAGCATGCAGAAATCTGAAGAATAAGTGAAAGTTAATAAAAAGGGATTCAAAGTAGGGGAGGAAAAGAAGGCCCCAAGGCTACAGGAAAACAGGTAAGGATGAGGGGCCAAGTGAAGGCAGAAATGAAAGGTAAGCAGGGGTGATTCAATGTTTCTAAAAGGAAAGGAAAGCATGGAGGTGTTTTGCTCAGGGAATATCAATATCTGATCAATGTGATGGAATCATAGCTTTAGCTGAATGCAGAGAATGGATTGCAGGGAAGCCTGGGGGTACATGCATGTAGATGATTTAGGTTCCTATTGTAGATATTAAGGGAAAAGGCAAAATCGCAGCTGAACTAAGAAAATTTGTGTTAGTGAAAGATACTAAGAAGTAAATGAGCCAGAGTAGCATTTAACAAGTAGATTCAAGAGAATTTTTGATTAATTGGACAGGGGAAATACGGAGATGGATATCAGGGATGACTTTTTTCTTTTCTTTCTTTCTTTTTCTTTTTTCTTTTCTTTTCTTTTTTTTTTTTTTAAGACAGTCTCACTCTGTTGCCCAGGCTGGAGTGGTCTAGTGGCACGATCTCAGCTCATTGCAACTCAGCCTCCCAGGTTCAGGTGATTCTCCTGCCTCAGTCTCCTGAGTAGCTGGGACTGCAGGCATGCACCACCACGCCCAGCTGATTTTTTGGTTTTTATTTGGTAGAGACAAGGTTTCACCACGTTGACCAGGCTGGTCTCAAATTCCTGACCTCAAGTGATCCATCTGCCTTGGCCTCTCTAAAATGCTAGGATTACTGGTGTGAGCTCCCACGCCTGGCCAGGATTGACTTTTAATCACTGACTTAGAAGCTGGATTCATACAGGTTCTATTACATGTGGAGCCAAGGTTTAAAGGGAAATCTGGATATAGACCATGCAGAGATTTGAGATATCCAAAAGACTTTGTCAAGGAGGCAACCGGTATACATATCTGGGGCTAAAAGTAAGATCTGGCCTTGAGATATCAGTTTCTTGTTAATCCACTTATAGGTGTCAATTGCTACATATATGATTACCTAGGGAAATATTATAGGATGAAAAGAGGACAATCTTTAGAGGCAGCCTTGAGGAATTCAAATCAGTAGAGAAGGTAAGATTCCAAACGAGGCAGAAAATGGATTGCCTAACATAAGACAAGAAACACAAAAGATACATGACAAGGAAGCCAAGGTAAATACAGGTCCAGGCTAACATAAGTAAATGCTACTTAGGAGCCAAGTATTAAGATGGTTGGAAAATATCCAGTGGATTTAGAAAAATGTGTTTGGTGATAATCATGAGACATTTGGAAGTAGAATAATAGATTAAATTAATGACTAGTCTGAGAAATGTGTAAAAAGTCAGAAAATTGAGAGACTAACTACAGAGAGCTCTTAGAAGAAACTTGTCTTTGAAACTGGAAAGTCTCTAAATTGGTCCTTAATTTTCAGATGTTAGCTTTACTTTAAACGAATAAAATACAGAAGTAAAACTTAAGGAATATAAATTAAAATCTTTAAAGATTGTTAAATACCAAATTCCTCACTCCGTGAGTGTAGTTTTATTTAGCACAGGTCTTTTTGGTAATTGGAATAGTTTTTTAATAGACACCATGCTTAATCATCCTCAAGAATCTGCCACTGTGATTCAAAGATGTTTCATATTCCACTTAAAACATCAAGCATCTAAAATAAAAAGAATATATTAGTTCACCTCCTGGAGCTTTGAGATATTTTAATAAAAACAACTAACACTAATAATGGGCTCATTAACACTTCCCTTTGTCATGTATAAGTATCCCTGGGTCTATAGCCAAATATAGTATAACCTCCAGCAGGAGTGTATATGTGATTAAGACTGGAATTTCCTCAAGTTTGAGGCAAATCTTCAAAATACTTGTTTGTTCTGACTCATTTTTAGTTAAATACCCTCAAGAAGTTTATATGAACTGCTATGGCAAATTGTACAATCATCACTAAAGTGTTACTTGATGGTTTCTGGAAATTGTCCTTTGCTAAAATAGTTCATCCATCAGAAAGTTGCTAACAAAGACATCAAATTGCAAAATATGCATTCCATTGGAATAAGGAAGTGGTTTTGGTTAAAAATCAAACTGTTCTACAGGAGAATGATGATACTTCGTGTCTATTATTAACACTTTAAAACTGAAGAGTTTACGCGGTATTTTCTGAGCTCATCAGTTCACTGTATAATGGAGTATATTATGAAAAACTCGCGAATGCCAAAAAGCAGGAAAATATATCCAGAACTAAAGTTCTTTCCGTGGAGGATGAATAGAAAACATTATTTTGAAGACTATTTTTTTTTCCTAAAAATTCAGTTTTCTAGTGATTGCTTCTTGTGTCAAAAACAACCAAAATAACAATAAACTGAAATGTACAGAACACTTGCTATATGCCCAGGAGTATGTCAAGTTTGCATGATTGCTAAGAGCTTGAGCATTAACAAATAAACAGACAACTTAGTTTCAGATTCTGACCACTCAGTCCTCTAAGCACGGTAACATCTGCCACCCATAAAGTTGTTGATATAAATGGTTTAAAAATTACCTAGTTAGGTAATGACAAACACATGTATAGGTAATTTAGAAAATAAATAATAAAATGAATAAAGATACAAAATTATACCTGGCAGCTTAATGAATATAGCTGAAAAACAATATAGCATTTTACATGTAATTATTAAGTGGAATGTGAAGGATTGTACAAAAGACTGGTTGTCATTTGCACTTTGGGATTCCTGAACCCAGGCTCACGTACTGTGAATTGGCTCACTTGGGATCCATTTTCATCTACCTTATCTTTTTTATGCAGATTAGAAAATGAAACTCATATTTTCCTACATACCTTCTAGTCAGGCATGACTTTGCAACACAATTCTGACTGTTGAAAAATTGGAAGTCTTTCAGGAATTAGCTGCCTATCTACATAGAAAGATAATGCTTTGAAATAAAGTTTTTCCCCTTCCATCCTAGTCCAGTCTGGTCCTTAGATATGGTGCTTCAGCAACCAATCATGACCATCGGTAGCATTAGAGATGGCAGAAAGGATAGAAGGGACTTGTTACTGATGACACTATGGTGCCATGATACTAGCCCTGAGCTTTTCATTATGCAAGATAAACAAAGCACTCCCTGTTTAGGTAATTGTTACAGAAGGTGTAATGTTTTGTTACCAAATGCATTTTTCATATCTACAGAGAGTGATTTGTCTTCATGTATCAATAATATTTAGAATGATGAGACCTTATATTCAGTTATTTAAATTCTGGGAATTATTCCAAAGAGATGGATTTATAAAAGACCGGTGAGCCCTAAAATAAATGAGTTTGGTTAAAAAAATTACTTGCAAAAAGTATTTATTTTGATAATATTTATAACACTGAAAAGTAGAAAAAAATTAAATGGTAAGTAGGTAATGAAAAGTAAATTAAACAAGTTATACTTATTTTATGGGCCATTATCTAGCAACAAAATGACTTTTAAAATGAGTAATGCTGAAAAAATTTCAATCTAAAGAGAACATTAAAAAATTAATATTTAAAATTACATACAATATGATTAAAATTCCACATTAAAGCAAGTAATCCTAAGGTTTGTGTCAAGTTGATATATGTTATGGAATATTTTGTTACCATTACATTATATGTTTTTTCTCTTAATATGACTACAGTAGGGGTTAAATAGAAACTTTTAAACTTTAAAAACTTTTATTATGCCAAATTTTGAAAACATACAATAAAGAGAATGCCATATGATAAATTCTAATTGTTTTACATATATTCTATGCTTTCTTCTTTTTTCACTCTAGATTATTTTGAACCAGCTACCAACATCATACCATATTCCTGCAACAATTTTAGTCTGTATCTTAGAAACAGGAGAATGCTTTTAAAAAAATAAACACTAAATAAACACTATATCATCATCAGGCCTAGAAGATTCTAAATAATTTCATAATATCATAATCAAATATTCTATTTTTTTACATTTCTATGGTTTCATAAATTGTTTTCTGCTTATTATATCAATAAGAAAGCAAATGCATTCCATCTCTTGCAAATGGTTGATGTGTCACATTGCCTCATATTACTTGTTTGCAATTTATTTCTTGAAGAAACTGTGACATCTTTCCAGTAGAGTATCTTAAAGTATGGATTTAACAAATTGCAACTTGTTGGTACCATTTATTACATTTCTCCATCAGACATGTATGCTATTTATCGACAAGAATATGATGTATATGGTGTTTTGCTCTTTCATGTTTATGTAGTATTAACAGTCATAATAATCAATGCCAAAATCCACCTTTTATAGAGATTACAAAAAGTGGTATTTTACTTTAAACATTTCTAGTTTTATTAACTGGAATGCTTGCACAAAGAAAAACTTTATCTCTTCAACTACAGTCATGCACTGCATAACAATGAGGATCCATTCTAAGAAATGCATCAATAGATGATTTCGTCTTTGTTCAAACATCATAAAGTATATACTTACATAAACCTAGATGGCACAGCCTACCGCATGCATAGGCTCTACGGTATAATAGGCTATACGATATAGGTTACAAACCTGCCCAGCATGTCAGTCTACTGAACACTAGACAATTATAACACAATGGTAAGTATTTTTGTATCTAAACATACCTAAACATAGAATAGTTACAGTAAAAACACAGTATTATAGGCTTATAAGACCCCTGTTGTATATGTGGTCCATTGTTGACCAAAATATCATTATTCATTGCATGATTGTATTTGGTTACCTCAAGATTTCTCAACCCTGGTGCTATTGATGATTTTGGACTAGATAATTCTTTGTCATGAGGAATTGTTCCATGCATTGTAGTATATTCAGTCATGTGTCTGGACTCTTCCTTCTAGATGGCAGTAACGCATTTCCCTAGATTTGACAACCAAAAAGATCTCTAAGACATTGCCAATGACCCCTCGGGGCAAAGATAAAAAAACCCAGTTGAGAACCACTGGGTTATCTTAAGATGTATATATGAAAAGCAGGATATGTTTGATTCTTTTCCTTTATTTATCAGTTTCCCAAATGACCAATTAGTTATCAAGCTTCCCTTAGAGGAGACATAATAACTCATAATTTTAAATGTAATTCATGTCTTTGTATTCACTGTAGCTACTAGTTCTATTTATGTTCATATTTTCTTATATTTTTATCTGTGAAAGACTTTTCTATTTGGTTTCTAAATTTCTTTGATACATCTAGTGGCCTTGTTTCCTGCGATACCAAGTTCTTTCAAGCTAATTTTGTGTATTTTTGTGTAAAATTTGTGTATTTTCTGCCCAGGCCTGGAGCCCACTATTTCTCCAAAGAGTCTTGTCTTTTTTTACTAGGAAATGTAATTTAGAAAATGCAATTTGGATGTTTGAGGTGCTCATTAGTCTCAAGGCGCTTTCAGTGGACAAAAGTGGGAATACATATGTATATATATGAGACATATATATATATATATATCTCACACACACACACACAAACACACACAGAGTCATATTTCCAATTCCATTTCAGTATGCATAGCTTTTTTTCTTATTCTTTAACCTTATACCTGTATCTCCTTTCTTCACTGCTGCAAACTTTAATACCCAATGATACTAACAGAGTCACTCATTTGCTTTATACTTGTGGTGGGCAGACAGTAAAGCTGCCCTTAAATTTCTTACATCCTACTAATTAAACCCTAGTGTAATCTCATACGCTTGAGTGTGGGCTGGACACAGTGACTCAATTCTTTTTTTTTTTTTTTTTTTAAATCCTGCCACAATATTTTTAATTACGTACAAAGGTCTGACATGTCATCCAGGGACCCATTTCACCCACTGCTCTGTTTGGCCGCCAGTCTTTTTTCTCTCTCTTCAGCAATGGTGAGGCGGATACCCTTTCCTCGGGGAAGAGAAATCCATGGTTTGCTGCCTTTGCCAATAACAAAAATGTTGGAAAGTCGAGTGGCAAAGCTGTTGCCATTGGCATCTTTCATCTTTCAAAGATCCAAGGTGCCTCTCTCTGTTGGTGATCACACCAATTCTTCCCAGGTTGGCACCTCCAGTCACCATACACAGGTTACCAGTGTCGAACTTGATGAAATCAGTAATCTTGCCAGTCTCCAAATCAATCTGAATATCATTCACCTCGATGAGGGGATCAGGGTAGCGGATGGTGCGGGCAGCATGAGTCACCAGATGAGGGATTCCTTTTGTGCCCACAAAGATCTTTCTCACTTTGCATAACTTGTACTTAGCCTCCTCAGGTGTAATACGATGTACAGCAAAGCAACACTTGGTGTCATAGGTCAGACGGAAATTCTCTCCCATCTTGTCAATGCTTATGACATCCATGAATCCAGCAGGGTAGGTTATATCAGTTCGGACCTTGCCATCGATCTTAATGAACTGCTGCATGCAAATCTCCTTTACTTCATCTCCTGTCAGGGCATACTTAAGTCTGTTCCTTAGAAAAATGATGAGGGGGAGACACTCTCAACTTGTGGGGACCGGTGGATGGACGAAGAGCAAACACACTGGTCAATTTATCCAGCATCCAATGCTTTGGAGCTGCTACCCGCTTCAGATTCTTCTTGGGACCACGAGCCATGGCTGCGTTAGGCAAGGAAAGAGACAGTGACTCAATTCTAATGAATAGAATTTGACAAAAGTGATTGAATGTCACTTCCTAGGTTACCTTACCAAAAGAGCATAACTTCCGTCTTGCTGGCTTTATGTAGTTCTTTGCTGGTTTGCTTTGAGGTAATCCATGTGTTCTGTTATAAACTGCCCTATGGTGAGGTCCACATGGCAAGAAACTGAGGAAGACCTCCCAGCAACAGCTAGAGAGGATCTGAGGTCCTCAGATGAACAGCCCACAAAGAATTGAATCCTGCCAACACCGATGTGAGTGAGCTAGGAAGCAGATCCTTTCACAGCTGACCCTTGGGTTGATTCTAATGACAAACACCAGCCAACACCTTCATCCCAGCCTTTGGAGAAAAGTCAAGTGCAGACACTCAGTTAAGCTGCACCCAGATTCCCACCTTCAGAAACTGTCCCCAGGTGTGAAATGGGGCTATAGTACAAGCACGGCTTTCTATGTTTACTGATTGTATTTCTTCTATGGTTACTCAATCGTTCCTTTCCTTTGTAATTCTGGAAGGCACTTGGGCAAGCGTGATTAATCCTAGTTTTTCTTTTCTTTTCTTTTTCTTGAAGCTCCCTTGTAAAATCTTACATGCTTTTATTTGAAACCCACACAACTTTATTATGTAATGTCCATACTAGGTACTGTGGAAAATGGAAATTCATAAATTAGTAATAACCCCAAACAAAATACAGTCAGCCCTCTGTATGCATCTATGATTTTTTACATCATGGATTCAACTAACTGTGGATCAAAATTATTCAAAAATAAATTGCAGCTCTATTGAACATGTATAGACTTTTTTCTTGTCATTGTTTCCTAAGCAATACAGTATAACAACTAGCATCGATTTACATAGCACTTACAATGTGTTAAGTATTGTAAGTAATCTAGAGATGATTAAAAGTATTTGAGAATATTTGTGTGGGCTGTATGCAAATACTATGCTGTTTTGTATAAGGGACATGAACATCCATGGATTTTAGTATCGGTGAGAAGTTCTGGAACCAATGAGGGACAACTGTATATAACACATGCCAAACTATGGAACCTTCTATTGACACAGCATTAATGTTTCTTAGCCATTAATTTCCTTAACCAAGAACATGAGTCTTGGAATTAACTTTGGCCTCAAATGTTTGTAATCACAGCATAGGCAGTAAGCCAAAGAAAATAAATAGATAAATCCGCTGACAGGACAGACGAAAATAATGTATTTATGTGTTCACTCACGCGACAAATATTTATTGTGTCTACAATATATTGGGTACTTAGAATAGTACTATTAGAATATACTAATAGTAAATATTGGGTACTATTCTAAGTACCCAATATATATGAGTAAATAAAGAAGACTTAAAAATGCCTTTGTGAAACTTATAATCTAGCAGAAATATATAAGCAATAAACATGAAGAATAAGTGAACATCAGGAGGCAGGGATCCTAGGACCACCTTGAAAGTCTGTTAGCCACAGTAAGTAAATGCCATTGTATAGTGGAAGCTGGAAAATGCTATGGAGATAAATAAAGTTGGTCAGAGGAGAAGGAGTACACAGAGGTGGCTTGGTTTAAATTGAAACAAGATAGATAGTGAAGATCTCTTTAAGAAAGTGACTTTGTGCAAAGTCATATGCATGACTCAGGAGAAAACAACTTAGGCTGGAAGAACAGCAAGTCCAAATATTTGAGTGTGCCTGCTATGGTCTAGTAACAGCAAGGGAGTAGTGTTGCTGGGATAGAATGAAGAAAAGTAGAAAGTGAAAAAGACATTGAGGGGACACTGGCTTTTGAAGGGCCAAATAGGCATAAGAGGATTTTGTCTTTTTCTCTGCAAACAATGGAGAATCACTGAAATTTTTTGAGCACAGAATTATTAGTAAATTAGGACAACCCACGTCTTATTTCAGTCTCTGTGATTCAAAATAAGTCAAGAGCATATGCTCAGGGATGGAGCACCGTGTAATAATTTTATAACCTGACCCTAAATTTGTACGTATCTTTGATATACAAACATATTATTTTTCTCAGTTTAATGTCTGTATAAACTCTTCAAAAATTGAAATGGATGAAAGTATACCAACTAATCAGATCATGTCACATAGTATTTTTAGAAGTCATCAGGAATACCAAGTATAACACTGCTATTGTTCCTACCTCACAGAATCACTTTGGAGAATTCCACAAGTCCTCATTATCTGTGCTAAAAAAATACATATCAGAAATGTAGTTAGGGTCTACACTAAGAACCCCTGACACAAAAATAACACAGTTGTGTGCTGTTTACATCTTCTTAATGCACAAGGGCTTCCCTAATGAAAGTTCTCATTTGTTTCCTTCAAAAATCATCCTATGCCATTAAACTAACTTTCAAAGACTAGTCATCTAATTAATATGATTTTGTTCTCTCTTTAGTCCTATCTCTCTTTTGGGAACTATTATTATTCAAACAGCAGGTAGAGTGGTATATTTTTCTTGTTTCTTAAGCTTTCATTTATTATTATTTTCCATTATTTAAAAAATGTTCTGTGTTCATCTTAGTTTGGGTTTGCATAACAAAATATCATAGACTGGGTGGCGTAAATAACAAAAACTAATTTTTGTGCAGTTCTAGAGGCTGGAAGTTCAAGATCAGGGTGCCAGCATGGTCAGTTTCCAGCAGGGTTCAGTTTCCGATGAAGGCTCTCTCCTTGACTTGCTGACAGCCATCAAAGACCCCACTCATATGAGCTCATTTTACCTTAATTACCTCCTAAAAACCGTATCTCTAAACAGAGTCACATTGGGAGTTAGAGCTTCAACTCCCAAATTCAAATTCATATGAATGTTGTGAAGACACAATTCAGTCTTGCATGCATGTATATATACATGCATATACACAGATATACTTGTACCATATTCATACATATGCATACATAGTATGTGCATACATAAATATACATACTATGTGTGCATGTAAAATATAGACAAATATATATCTATACACATATACATACATATATACTTCCCATTTCCTTTCTTATTAATAGCTTCTTTAGTTCTCTTAAGAATTTAAAATTTAAATTTGTTTTTCTTTGATTCTAAAATTCTCTCCTATTACATCTTCTTCATAGTAATTCACATATTGGAATTTGTCGGTTTCATCGCTTATTTCTCAAACCACTGGGTTCCTTAAACAAATAGTAAATTCTCTTTTTCTATTCATACTGTCCCACCCATATTAGACAAACCTGCACCTTGAGTGAATGTTTATCTTCAGATTGAATTCAGGGACTAGGAAGTTGTCACTTAACAGGCAGTAGGAAGAAGTTTTCCTTTCACTGTGAGCTGAAAGGAAATGAGTTTCAGAGGAAAGTCCCTTCCTGAAATGTGCAAGAAAGCTCCTAGTTCCGTGTTTGACAAGAGAAATAGAAGTGAGTCTTTCTTGGTTGCATGATAGAGAAATAATTTCACTTTTGAGTAGAGCTCCCAGAGGGAAGCCAGAGTAGCAAGATCAGCAATGTTTTTCCAGATATGAGTTTAAGACGTGAGTAGAAGCAATTCATCCCCTAATGTTGGAGAAACATCCTCGACCCAACAGGTACATTTATCTAGTTCATACATGCAAGGATGCCTGGGAACCAAGAATTGACATGTGTGGCACCCCTTTAGAAAAAATTTCCCTCTTTTTCTCCTCCTCATCATTTCTATCAGTGTTTGCTATTTATATTAGTTGAGTCATTTCAATAGAATACATTAGAGTAAAGATAATGTCCTCCTATGCCTGTTGAGCCATGTAAGATCCAGGACTCCAACACCCTTTGACTTTATCTTTTCTGTTACAGAAATCAGGTTTCATCTCAGCTTTTAAAACTTTGTTTCATACATCTTGTGTTATTGCTATATTCTCTTAAGAAAAGAAAATTTAACAAGGAGGTAATAAATGTTCACTTAGTAAAATTTTCCGTATTGGTGTTTACACAATTTTGTATTAGGCATAATTGAAAGTCAAGAGAATTCTTGACTTTCATGAGTTTACTATGTAGTTAGAATTTCATAAATACCTAATGTAGATGATGGGTTGATGGGTGCAACAAATCACCATGGCACGCGTATACCTATGTAACAAACCTGCACATTTTGCACATGTATCGCAGAACTAAAAAAAAATAAGTTCAGGCATGATTAATTAAACAGGGATAATTACAGTAAGCCTGGGATAACCTCCTTGCCGACTCTGATATAAATTCCTATGGAAATACAAAATAATGGAGCTCAGAATGAATTCAGGGTTCACTAAGAGATACATTGGAAATGTCTTGAAATGGTTTTAAAGGAAATCATGGGTGTGAGTGGGTGGAAATTTTACCTGGCCCATGCCAAAAATAAGCAAATGTGAGAATAAATGAAGTTTCAAGAATCACTAGAGGATTCTCAAGTAAGGAAAGTTCAGAGAGAGCTTAGGTGATAGGCTTTAAAAATATATTAGATTGGATTTAGCATCTATACATTTTTTTCCATTTAGTAAACAATTTGCACTTCACACAATACATCTCAAGATTATTTCATATGTGCTAAAGAATCTAGTGTCAATAATAATTATCAGGTTTCTACAATATGATTAGTTGTGTCATGGGAAAATAAGTGTGTCAAAGAATAGTATTCTCTAATTTCATCACTTGTCAGCATTGAAATGGCCAAAGATTCCAAATAAATCCACACCTTTTCCTTTGATCCAGCCTCAGATAAAATTGGAATGGATCTTGAAAAGGAAGGATTTCCATAGCAATGTAATGTCGAATTTGTGTAGGAAATATTCTGAAACATGGAAGTGATGCAAAGGACATAGAGTATAAGCTAAGAGCCTCAGTGGATGTCTGACAGAAACTAGTTTTGTCTAATATATATATACACTGCTGATGACTTCCTCCAGTAAACCATGACTAGGAGGGAAAAAAAAAAAATTGAAAACAATGATTGCTGTCTCGTGATTCTTTTTGCTACTGATTTAGAAACTCTTTTGTGTTCTTAGCATTTGTAGTCCCAATAAAATAAGAAAATAATATTAAAATAGGTAAACTATAGAAATGCAATTTCCAAAACAGGTTCTCAAGGTGGTTCCCTTTGGTATATGAACTATTCATCTGATAATCTCACCTAGCTTTACAATGTATACACATATATACATATGTATATGTGGCATATATGCATATACATGCATATATACAGATATATTTGTTCCATATTCATGTATATACATACATAGTATGCATAAATATGCATGCTATATATATGTACAATATAGACCAAAAGATGTATCTATACACATATACATATATATATACGTCCCAGATTATTTATTTATTTATTTATTTATTTATTTATTTATTTATTTTTTTTTTTTGAGACGGAGTCTCGCTCTGTCACCCGAGCTGGAGTACAGTGGCCGGATCTCAGCTCACTGCAAGCTCCGCCTCCCGGGTTTACGCCATTCTCCTGCCTCAGCCTCCCAAGTAGCTGGGACTACAGGCGCCCGCCACCTCGCCCGGCTAGTTTTTTGTATTTTTTAGTAGAGACGGGGTTTCACAGTGTTAGCCAGGATGGTCTCGATCTCCTGACCTCGTGATCCGCCCGTCTCGGCCTCCCAAAGTGCTGGGATTACAGGCTTGAGCCACCGCGCCCGGCCCAGATCATTTATTTTTAATGGCTTCTTTCTTTCTCTTAAGAATTTAAATTTTAGATTTGTTTTTCTTTGATCCTAAAATTATTTCCTGTTACATCTTCTTCACAGTAAATCACCTATTGGAATTTGTAAGTTTGATTGCTTATTTTTCAAACCACTTTCAAAAGATGTGGGCTGCATATCACACATGTGAAATGACTTATACAGGGACTTTAAATAAGAACACACATTCTTTAAATCACATGATTTCAAAAGTCAGATTATTTGAGTTTCATCCCCAATGACAATTTAATAAATTATTCTGTAATGTTTATTTTACATGTAAACAAATAAAAAACAGTGTAATTGTTCATGCACTCATATGTCTAAAGTAAAAAAAAAAAAATATTAAAATGTTTCTTAGAAGATCAAGGTACTGCTATATGATTTTTTTAATGGATGACTTTTTATCATGTTTTCCAAATTCTATGCTTACCAATTTAGCAACATTTTTTCTTAGTGACCCTTTAGTGAATTAAAGCATAAGCAGGCTACATATAAATGAAATTTGATACAAATACTTTTCTAAGTAAAATTAAAATTTAAAATTTTTTCAAATATTGAATTTTAAAAAATATATTATGTATAGATTTCAGAAAATATTTTTGAACCTGTTTTTTAAGTAATGCAAAACCATTTAGGTTGTTTAAAGGGAAATTTTTATTTTATACATTTAATATAATTTATTAAAGCATGAGAAAATATATTTCATATTAGTTACTGACCTGCTTCCTTCAAAGTTCTGTGTCCTGTGGTGAAAATAATAGAAATATAATAATTTAGTGTGTAATGTACCAGTTGACTTTACAAATATTACCGTAGCATTTAATAAGCAAGAATACACTTTCCTTGCATTTATATTGTATCAGGTATTCTCTAAATAAATATTCAATACTTCTCACTTTTAAAATCTATTTTAATATATAAATTAATTAAACAATTCATAGACACAAAATGGTCTTTGATTGATGAATTAGTCCTTCAGGGAAGAAATAGATGTGACAGTGTCTGGTTTTATCATTTTTATTCACTCATCTACCTCTAGCACCCACAGCCATAATTGACACAGAGAAGGCACTCAAAAGATATATGTCAAATGAATGATGATTGAATGAATAGCTACTATAAGCATGTGCATTTGTTATTTAATTATTAGGGAAGGAGATATGATAGCTAATGAACTCACATTTTAGAAGGCTTCTGAAGTATGTTTTATAAATAGACCTAAAGAAAAATAAAATATTACAGTATTTTACTAGACCTCTTTATTTTAAAGACCCATTTATGCAGTTATCATATTAACTTCTTTATATATCATTTTTTTCTTTGACACAGTATCTTCAGTTTTTCTGTAAGAAAGAAGCCCTTTTTATTAAACATGGGATGCCTATTTCTGGTGGTTTTGTCTGAAGTGATATTATTTGGCTAAGATTCCATTAATAAACACCATAGTAAGAGATACCTTTTGACAATAGTAATTTCCTGTGTTTATTTTTATGGAGGGCCAGAACTATCTGATTTTTTAAATTGAGAATGAATTTGTTGCCATTTTAATGTTGGGCGATTATCAATCTCTCTAACAGTAGCATATGTTCATGAACAAACTCTAAGCATGAAACAAAACCTCTTACAAGTAAATGTTTCGGTACTTACCATGAGTTATATATTTATTTCAGAAAAGAATTACGGATGGACTGAACAATCTATAAGTAGCCACTGAATAATATTTGTTGCAAAAGCCTTAATAACATCAGACTTGTTCATTTGTAGGCTCCTTATGAGCCTACAAAATCACGTTGTGGAGGTGAATGTTTATTAGTTACTGTCACTGATTTTGCAGTCATTATTTGAAAGTCCACAAGACTTACAGGGCAAAATTAAGGAAATATTATTCTATCCCATAGTAAAGTAGGTTGAATAAATGGAGTCATTAAACAAAAGAAAAGGTGCAAAACATATTTTATTTTAAAGAAAAAGAGATGTGGCATGAACTATGAAAAGAAAATAATTGTATATCCTCCCACTACATCTTGATTCTATACTACAAATTAAGGAAAATATTAGCCAATTATATATATTTACTACGTAGGATGTTGGTCACCATCTAGTAACCAAAAATAAATCCATCATGTTTGGATTTGGTAAGTTAGTTAGCATGTAATTAATGACATTCATTTGTGTTTTATTTATTTATGCATGTGACAAGTATCTAGGGAATATCTATTATATACCAACACTGTGCTAAGGTCTGTGATACAAAACCTACTTCTGCTCTCAAGGAATTAAGCCCAGTTGAGTACAGACAAACAAATAGGCAATCATAGTACAAAATATAGAGACGAGAGAAAGGTGCTAGGAAACATTTTTAGGAAGTAACCTGTAAAACGAATTCAAGAGGAGACTCCTGGAAAAAAATAGTACTTCTAAGGAAGCTACATGTTGAAAGGAAATTCAACAGGCAAATAGATGGGAGCAATAGAATGTTCCAGGCAAAATGAACAGTATGTGCAAAAGTTTCCATAGAGAGTCCAGAGAACGTGATGTTTTAGAAGAACTAAATACACTCTTAAATAATGGAATTGATCCATGGAATTTAATAAGGCTAGATGAATAAGTTTCGAGTTCAGTAAGAAATCTTGATAGTTACAAAACTGACAAAGAATAAAATTGAGGAATTAATATGTTCTTGCACCTTGAAGAGTAGAAAGCAACTTTCAACTGGAAGATATATTATAGAGTACAGCCTGTAATACAGTTAAAATGAATAATTATTAGCATGAAGAAATGCATTTCTCTAAGAGAAGTCTGTTACATGTAATTAAGACATAATCATTCTTCCATTATCAGAATTGTATGCAGAAGTATTATTTTCCTTAAAATATTCCTTCAGAAAAAAATGTGTATAAAATATTTGGATAAAGTGAAGAAACTTACGTCTTCTTAGGTAATTTTTCAGTGAATATGATTTGTAGTACACTGGAGTGCAAACATAGCAGTACAATTTAGAATTATAATCAATATTTACTCCTTCCTAAATCACGACAATCTAATCTTTCAAAAGCCTATTTTGGAATGACTAGATTTCAATAGGACATTAGAGGCTATCTTCTCTACCTTCTTTGTCTTATGTGTGGAAACCCAAAAGCAATGAAAAAAAGGCATTGGAAAGTGTCAAAGTCTATCTTCAATTTTAGTTTTGATGCCTGATTTTCCAGCCAGGCAGCTCAGACACCGAAGGTGGATTATTGGTGCTGCCTGTGTGTGAGGGAAGATGGTATAAAGCGGGGCAGGAGGCACAGGAATATTTGCTCATTGATCAAATAAACTAAAGCACAAATTCCTTGCATGAACAGTATACTACTGCCTTCACTTTTGGTGCTCCCCAATAGGCATTGTTTCCAAAGAAAGTATGATTGGGTAAGAACAATCTGCCATCACTACGAGAAACTGTACGAAAAAGCACATCCCTGTTGCAAATTGTACTTAAAATTCTATCTAATTACTTCTGTTGCTGGTAGTTGTCTGGGGTTGACAAATAATTAAAGAGATAAACAGAAGTATGAACAAGGCTTGTTGGGAACACAGAAGAAGATCACTACCATTATCAATACAAGGTTTGGGGAGAGGGCAGGGGAACAGAGGAAGGATGGTTGGCACTAGTAAATAAACTGTTCACACAGTACTAAGCATTTCGTTTTTTTTTTGTTTTGTTTTTTTTTTTTTTGTAGTATGTACCAGACTAAATTATAACTCTCTGTGTACTTGTTTGTCTTGCCTTGAAGCCAAAGATCTGGCTTACTCATCTTTGTTTTCTCAGCTCTTAATATAAAGCCTACCACTTAAGAAGCCTTCAATATCTGTTTGTTGAATGAAAGGAATGTTAAAAAAAGTCAAAAGAAAGAGATATACAGGAAGAAAATAAGTAAAGAGAGAGAGAGAGACAGGAAGAAAGGAAATAAAGGGATAAAAGAAACCTGACATAATCATGTGGGATTAGAAGCATTTTAATTTGAAGTAACAGTATAACCTCAAGTGCCTTGTCAGTTAGGAGTATTGCAAATATCTCCTCACTTTCCCAGTGTAATGAATCGGATTTGTAGTGAACTCTGCTTTCAGGAAAGTCTCATTGATGTTTGAAGGACCACAGCTATCCACACAGTCCAGAAGATCTCTGAGGAAATTAACATAACCTTAACATATGGATATATGGGGTTGTGTGTGTGTGTGTATATATATATAAAATATATGTATATAAACTAGATGGAAAATTATCAATGTTTGCCTGTTGCTCTGCTTATGAATCTTATGTCCATATGTGTAAGCATAGTTTCATTCCATTAAATGATAGTGTGCATTTTTTCCTGATTGGGGGAGAGAGGAGAGGAGAGAAGAGGAGCTCTATTGTGGTTATTTGTGTTTTGCTTCTCAACATCAATTCTCCCCCTTCTGGAAACATCTTCCCATATGTGCAGTGTGAAATCACCCTTCTAATTATTACATTTAGGAAAAATTATTTCCATCATTGATTGTGTTGGCTTAAGCCAGTTGGACTGTCCATTGCACAAGTAACAATGTTTGGTCCAGAATAGGGCAAATACTACATTCAGAACAAGAAGATCAAAAGAAAGATCTCCTGTGGCTTCTGAAAAAAGAAAGCTTTTCACTGTTTGCAATGAGTTTAGGAGGCTGGGACTGCTACAGCCAATTGGTTACATGAAAGGAGGCAGCTTGATGATGAAACCGACACCCAGAGGAAAGGGCCCTGAGACATGGATCTCAGTGACCCAGTTTGAGCCTTCACAGCAACTAAAGCCAGACCTACTCATGTTCATTTTAGGTCTATCGAGCAACAAATTTCCTTTTAGTTCAAGCCAGTTTGAGTTAGGATTTCTGCTAATTACAAGCAAAAGAACCCTTAATGATGCAAGTGCTGAACTGGGAATAATAACACCAATAGTTGAGTCAATGGTCTTGCCATTAACCAACTGCACGTGGGAGCAAATCACCTCTATAGTAGAGAAAGCTGTCTCCAAAAAAGGAGAAGTCTTTCCTTCCTACTTCAAAAATGTATTCAGTGCCTCAGTAGAGAAGATGTACACAAAAAAGCTTTTTAAGTAGTAAATTGCTGAACAACTATATAAGAGAGTATTATTGAAACCTCAGGGGTGTAGAGTAAAATGAGCATCATTTTTTCCCTCTTACTACTAAAAAAACTGAGGCACAAAAATTAGATAGTAGAAACTTAAATTAAGATATTTAAATTTACTATCCAATATGTCAGCCATTCCATGCTGCTTATTTTATTTTAATTTTTATATATGTCAACAGAATAGTTCTCACTCGCTAGTGAAGTGTGGAATAATATTGAAAATTATGTTTTATTAGTGACAGTAATATCTGATTAGTTTTTGTACACACTTTCCCTCTTAATACTCTTGTGGCCAGGGTTACACTTACAGATTGTGATTGCACAGACACGGCCGTGTGTTTCAATGTTGTCATATCTTCAGTCACAGACAGACATGATTCCAAGCAGCCACATTTCCTTTTTACAAGGAGTAATTCACATTTAGGCTGTTTGAATTACTCTTGGGGTTAGCACATCAAGAAGGCATTATCCCAAGATTAAACACTGGTAGCTGCTTGCAAAACGCTTGCAAATACAGAATATTTGCTAGATGGCTGAACAGATGCAATTGTGGTATGCTAGAGATTTAGGGAACTCAGGAGTGGAACGTATTAAGAGAGGATACTTTTTTCCTACCATCTGCTAGTCTTTGCTCAGAGATAAGTTTATTTATTTCAAATGGCATCCTTCTAGAATCTTTGTTGTACTGTGAACTAAAATGTTGCCCCTAATTTTTTTTGCCTATGTCTAGTGTCCTTGTTCAATCCACTTACCTACCTTTCATTCCTGGCACTGAGGAGATATTTATGTTAATGGGTCTTGGAGGCCCTTATGAATAATGCAAAACAAAGGTAGAACTCAGCCTGTGGAATGCAGGCACAAGTGGTCCATCCTTAAATAACTCATGTAAAGCCTATAGTTGTACTTATGGGGGACTGGTGTTGAGGCAGGGCTGATGCCACAGCAGCTCACTCCTAAAATCAAGTGAGAGAAGCAAGAGGAAATCACGACCCCTAAAACCAAGGTCTCACTGACAGTAGTCCACGTGCTCTTCAAAGATAAAGATGAGATTGTATGTATTCTTGTCTTTCAGAGCAAGTAAACTGCCTTTTTAAAATTGTCTAAATGAACACATTGGTGTGTTGATCAGATGAGAGCTCGGTTAGAAATCCAAGACCCTGGGGGCCGGTCGCAGTGACTCATGCCTGTAATCCCAGCACTTTGGGAGGCCAAGGTGGGAGGATCATGAGGTCAGGAGATCGAGACCATCCTGGCTAACACGGGGGAACCCCGTTTCTACTAAAAAATACAAAAAAAAAAAAAAATTAGCTAGGCATGGTGGCGGGGGCCTGTTGTCCCAGCTTCTTGGGAGGCTGAGGCAGGAGAATGGTGTGAGCCCGGGAGGCAGAGCTTGCAGTGAGCCCAGCCAAGATCGTGCCACTGCACTCCAGCCTGGGCGACAGAGTGAGACTCTGTAAAAAAAAAAAAAAAAAAAAAAAAAGGAAAGAAAGAAAGAAATCCAAGACCCTGGGATCCAATACTTGGTTAGCCTATCCTGAGACAAGATGTAAGAAAGAGTAACTTGAATCATGTTTTGCTGAGACTATTTATTGTAAAGTTTAGCAGAGCTTAGAACACAAAGAAGATTAAGGCTATAAAGTAGACTGCCAATGGACTCTTCTGTGAGGGACCAGGGGAAGGTAGGGAAAATGAAGATGGAGCCTGAATCTGTGCTCCAGGAAGCCTTTCCTGAATGTTCTCTTCGAAAGTACACTACCCCTCTACATTTTATTTGTAGCATTTTATAACGCTTAGCAGATTATTCCTGTGTTTCTAATGCTCAGGATTTATTGTTCCGGGTAGATTATAATCTCCTTGAAAATAAGATTCTTGTTGAGTCCATCTGTTACATTCGTATTACCTGAACATTGTGCCTTCTTAGTAGAAAGTTTCCAACAAATGTTTGGCA
The DNA here is from genome assembly GCF_037993035.2 of Macaca fascicularis. Taxonomy (NCBI): domain Eukaryota; kingdom Metazoa; phylum Chordata; class Mammalia; order Primates; family Cercopithecidae; genus Macaca; species Macaca fascicularis. The sequence goes on from NC_088387.1 coordinate 44,434,918, forward strand.
AATGGAATTGCGCCCAAGATGGTTAACTTGCTTGCTTTTTATGGCAATGGTGTATATAACAGAATCACCTTGAGAGGTTTAGAGAAATATGCAGACCCAGTCTATTCACCAGAGACTGATGTGCTCAGTCAGTTTTAGAGCTTAGGATGTGATTTTAATAACCCTCCCTTCACCAGATGATTTTGATATACATCCCTGGTTATAATCACAATGGAATGAGTAGAAAAGAAAATAGTGTTGATTCCCAATACATGTGTCCCTAGGATAAATTTCAATTAGACCACATTTTCTTTAGCATCCTGCCTTCTCAATCAGTATGCCTCTCCCCTTTATAAGCACCCCATACTCAGTGTACTTTCCCATAGGATCTATTTCATTTAATTAGCTGTCTGGCAGATTGGAAAGTAATCCCTGATCAGGTGTTAGCTAGTGCTTCCTATAGTGTTACATCCTGTAAAGCAATTTCAATTTAATAGGGAAATGTGAGGACCAAAGTCTTTAGGGCTTAAGATATCTAATAGGGGTTTCAAGTACCAATGTGGGAGCTATTTCAGGGCAGGTAGGTCTTTAAAATATTCCTTAAAAATCACAACAGAACTGGCTCCCTACTCAGGTGGTTGGTCCTATTTTCCCAAATATCAGACTCTAGTTACACCTGACATGGTAAAGTTTCTAGTGGTTCTCTTTCTACTGAATTATGAAGCCCTGATATTAGAAAATATTTATATGTAGATTTCTCTTCTTTATATTTTATTTAAAAGCCTATAAGACTTGTTTATTTTTTCTTCTCAAATATACAGATAAATATAGATGTAGATACGGATATAGGTGTGAATATATAGATGATATTGACATAGTTATATATGTAAAGAAAAGTCATCCTTCCAGAATCTCAGTGAAATCATGACTTCTGTAAAAGTTTGGTGATGACAGGTTTATTAATCTGGGCTGTCTCTATTTAGGAATTAGGTCAAGGTTTACTTCTTGGGAGTTATTTTCTACTTTCCCCATCACGATATTAAGTGGGGCAAGAAGGGGGCAGAATTGCCACCAGAGGAGAAGAACTGCACCAGAAGGTTGCAAATACTTCCTATTTTCGATTCTGGGTTGATTAGCATTGCTCCTTAAATTTCTTCAGTCAAGCCCAATTTCAACTTAAGGCCAGTAAAAGTAAAAATAAACTATTTTAATTAAAAAACACCCTGGTACGTGAATGTCATGGTATATTTTCTAGAAGAGTAAAGGTTGAAGAAGTCATATTTCTTATTAAAGAAACTTAGCCAGTTATTGTACTTCAAAAGAAAAAAAATGTCTTAAAGTGAAAAAAACACACACAGAGAAACAAGAGCAAAAATGATTGAACCTAAAAGGCTGCTATGGTTTGAATACATCCCCATCAAAATTCAGTATTAAAAGATGGGGCCTTTAAGAGGTAACTAGGCCATGAAGGCTCTTCCCTTGTGAATGGAATGAAGGCTATAGTAAAGAAGGTTTAATGTAGGGTTCACCTAGCTTGTCCTTCTGACTTCTGCCATGTGGGAACACATAAAGAAGGCCCTCACAAGATGCTGGTGACTTGGCATTGGAATTTCCACCCTCTAGAACCATAAGAAAACAGATTTCTATTCTGTATGCATTATCTAAACTTAGGTATTCTGTTAGAGCAGCACAGATGGATTAAGACAAAGACAAACAAAAAAGACTTCCAGTTGAATAAATGATGTTGTATGTCAGACACCCTTACACATATTATTATATTTAGTTCTAATATTAATCCTGTGGAGAAAAACTATTATTATCTAGATTTTCTTTCTCCGATTAACTATTGTGATGAAAATCACATTTAGCAGGATTCAACGTTCATTAAAACACACACACACACACACACACTTTCAGTGGAAGAATGTTACTTTCATAATGGGATGAAAACAGCAATATTTTTCCCTACAGTAGTTGGCTGAATTAGGATATAGTCTTAATGAGTGCAAAGTATCAGTCTTAGCAGGTAGTAGAACATGCGTATGTGATTTATGATACATTCTTTTGACTGTGTAATTGATATTCATTTATAATTTGAAACATATTTATGAAACAGATATTATAATACCTGTATTAGATGCTGGGGGATTGAATACAGGCATAATTTCTTCTTTTGGTAAAATTTAGACTAATGGGGATACAGAGAAGTAAACAGACAATTATAATACAGAGCACAAGGGCCACAGTGGGAAATCAGAACTTGACAGAGGAGAAGCACCTATCCTTCCTGGGGGGATTCAGAGGCATGCAGGGCTAACTGGTAATGTGGATGAACAAAGGAGTCAGTGGTCCAGTTGCTGTAATTACTAAGGTTTATGAGGAAACACAAAATGAAAATTATTTGTGAACAGAATTTCCACAAGTTAAAAATTGATTTTATATTTCTTAAGGAGTTAAATTCTACACTTAACAGATAGGTGAAAGTCCTAATTAGAAGCAGCATCTTTTAATGACTTACTTTAAATCGGGATTTATGACCTGATTAAAAATTCACTTTTGTCTCTAAAAATCATGTCTAGATAAATATCTTAAACCATGATAAATATTGAGATGTTAAGAAAGAATTACTAAATTAAATAGCAGATATGACAGCAAAGACTACAAAGCCATTGAGTTGGGAGCACCATGGCAGGATGTCACAATTATGGCAGAGGCCACACACTTAAAAAACAAATGCAAACAGGAAAAATCACTCCCCCTGGGGCCAGGATTAAAGGATAGAAATGGAAAGTATCTGTGCCAAAAACTGATTTTTAAAATGGAAAATATTGAAGAGAAAATATTTTCTTATAAGACTGGTTATATTTTCTGAATGTGGAGATAGAGATTCCTGTATGTGTGTGACTATAGACTTTGATTTGCAAATTTCCTTCTGAAACGTATCAAGGTAAAGAAGATAGGTTATTGGTTTGAATCAAAGAAACAAATGATTAGACATTTGTGATTTGTTTCCTCTGTTGCCAGGTTATTTGGTAATCACTATTTCTTCAAAAGCTACATTCAGATCAAAGAGAAAAAGTTCAAACATGATCTGAGCAAGACTGTTGACAGACAGTTGGAAATATTGACATAGCCCTGAGACTGGTAGGTGGGGCTCCTTGAAGTCTTTCAAGTGTATATATATAATATAATATTATATTATATATAATAAAATATATAATCTAATATAATAATATATGACATATTATTATATATAATAATATATTATTATATATAATTATATATACACATATATTATATATATATTATATATAGTGATATGTCATAATGTTATATATTATAATATATTATCTATATTATGTTATATATTATATTATATATTATGTTATATATTATAATATATTATATGATATTGTGTTATATATTATAATATATAATATTATATATAATATTATATATAATAATATATTATTATATAATATATTATATGTAATATAATATTATATTATGTGTGTATACTATTTACCACAGCTTTTTCTGCCAAGATTTATCATACCTTCAACTGCCAAAACAAACAAAAAACCCATAAAAGTATAAACCAACAATAAGCCCCAAATTAAACCTAACAAAACATGTGCTCAAAACTAGATGTTCTTTTTTTCAAAGGTAAAGCTTTACTCCCCAGAGTATTTGTCAATCTGGAATCAGCAACTCGCAAAATTTTAATGCAGTAATATTACATCTCATACATATAAAAATATTTCAGGGCACATTCTGAAAATAATATAAAGGTAAATTTACTTGGTTTATATAACTTTGGTTTTCTTCTAATCAAATATTATTTCACTTGTCCCTTTTTCAAATTCTTTTCAAATGAGCACATGGAAGATCAGCATATATGTGTGAATTCATCTGACCTAATGAATACCAGAAAGCAAACGGGCAGATACCAATTCTTTGTAAGTTTCCTTGGTAGGATTTACTTTTAATTATAAGCGAGTTCGACAGTCTCATCCTAAGGAATAAATTCTTCCTTTACAATTAGAAATTATCTATTTAAAAGATTGGCTTTATTGACCAACTTTACAGTAGTTAACTTTGTAGCATATGCATCAGCAGCCTCCTGAAAGAGAATTAAATTCTCCCTGGGCACTGGGCAGTATATTTCCCCAGTTATTTCCCACTATAATGGAAAGACATATTTTTTGTGGTCATATTTTTTTAAGATACAAGATTACTCTATTCCAATATTTTCTTGTTATTTGAAAATTTAAAGCAGGAAAAGAAATGTTTTCTACTTCAGTTCTTTATATAAAATGAAAGTACTCTCTCATCACACTAAAGGAACATATTTAAGCTAAATCTATGGACTGTGCAAAGTTGTGTGTGACTATCAATGATAGTAACACCTATAGTACTGATACAATATTAAATGATTTTCACTCTACTGACTATAATATTACCAAAAGAGATCATGTCAGGCTGGATGCGGTGGCTCACACCTATAATCGTGCACTTTGGGAAGCCGAAGTTGGAGGATCACTTGAACCCAGGAGTTCAAGACCAGCTTTAGCAACATAGTGAGACCTTGTCTCTAAAAAAGGAAAACAAAACATTAGTGGGGCCACCTACTCAGGAGGTTGAGGTAGGAGGATCACTGGAGCCCAGAAGTTAGAGGCTGCAGTAAGCCATGATCACATTACTGCATTCCAGCCTGGGCAATGGAATGAGACCCTGTCTCTAATAATAATAATAATAATAATAATAATTACTATTATTATTACATGTTAATTGGTTGGTTACTTTCATAGTTGATTAATAAATTGTGTCAATTTGATTATTTGTCCAGACTCTAGTCGACAGTTTTCAGTTATATCTTTTTTTCTCATTTTCCTGTTTTGTCATTTGCCACCCTCCTCCCCCAGCCCACTACCACCACTGAAAGAAGACAGGACACTATAGAAAATATCTGTCTATGAAAACATGACTGAGAATAGGTTTGACATGGGGATTTTGTTCATTTATTTACTCTTTCACTTCTTTATCTAATATCTCCTGGAAATGGACCAAGTGTTAAGCTTCATTATAGGACAAAGATACAGAAGACATAGTTTTGTTCCTAGGAAGCTCATTGTTTAGTGTGAGAGTCAGACATGTGAACACAGAAACATGGCAAAGAGAAATAGACATTTTGAAAACCAATAGAGGAACACCTTACTTGACTGAGAAGAGTATAAGGACACGGCCGCCTTTCTTAGTACAGAGAGTCAGAGATAATCCAAGGTATTTAATACAAAAGATAGACATGCAATGGCTGGACTTGAGACCTGATTCTCGGCTCTCAAGTTTCCCTTTAAGATTACTTATCGATTATAGCCGTCAACACTTTTTTTGTTGTTGTTATTTCAGGAGTAGTTGTTTTACTAAATTCATTGCAGATGATTAGAAGAGGATAACTGGAAAGTGATCTTTGAACCAAGTATCAAACACAAATAGATGTTAGCTAGGTAAAGTGTGAGAGGCAAAAAAATGGAGGAAGTGACATTGGGGAAGAGGAACAGCTTAGAAAAAGAACCATCTCTTTGTTTTATGTTAACATTCAAAGTCTGAGAGGTATATCACATTCAAGGAAGTGCATTTTGTTCCATAAAACAGAAACCAGGTTTTAAAGGGTTAGGATGGTAAGCAGTGGGCTGTTGCCTGGATATGTCTTCCCTCTATCATGTTCTGGTGTGATCCCCACCCCCACTTCAGTTTTGGTGGGTGAAAAAGTAACACTACTGTTGGGCTTTGTGTAATTCTCAGAAGGGCAGACAAGTCAAAATTACCATTTTGCCCATAAATCAAAATGAATAGTATTAATTTGGTTGCAATTAGAGTGAGACTGATAAGTGGGAGCTTTCAACTCAAACATCTGTGGAAGCTGACTTTTTTTAATATTAGACTTTTAAAATGATATTATAAGAGTAATTTAAATCATGGCTTACACCTGCTATTTAGTAAAACTGATTGCAGATTGTTTCGTAAGTTTATAAATTTCTCTTAAGTGACATTATCACATTTACCTATAATGTAAAAGTTCAATGATTTAAAAAGGAGGAAAGGGGGAGTTCATGAAAAACATTAGAAACATTAAATGCCAGATGCCCAATAATTCCTCTTGCTTAACTAAATGCTATTTAAACAAAAAAAAAAACAAAAAAAAAAAAAAAAAAAAACCTTTTACTCCATACAGCTACTTACTGTATTTGGAAGTTCCCTGTGGCCATTTTTAATTAGCTTTCCCACCACTCCTGTGATATAGGCGGATAGAATAATGTGTTGTGTTAACTGAATCTGGCTATGGCTTAACACTTTTTTTTTTTCATAGAAATTCAAGGGTTATGATGATATTGAAAGAAACTTCAAATATCTTGATTCCACTTGCTACTTCAGTAAGTTGAGGTAGTGAGAGGTCAAACTATAATTATGATGTACATATTAAGCCACTGTATATCCACTATATCTAGCCACAAAATTATCCCAGCATTTTCCTGTCCTTCGACGAGCCTCTTTTGCCACTTTAAGTTTGCATAAAGGCAAATGTTTTTTCTTGTTCTTAAAAGATTTAAGTATGTCATTTTCTGAAGTGTAGTGCACAACAGAGAAAGACTTAATATTAAAAAAATTAAAGATCACAAAATTACTATAGTAAAATGCTAAGACATCAAATTGAATGAAACTCTGCCTGTACTGTATTTTGTAGTAGCCAGCTGAAGAAAAAAGATGATGGGAAAATTAGAGATAGTGACAATTGAAGAGTGTGCTTTTTCCCTAGGATACAATTACAATAATTTCAAATTTTCTTTTTATTCTATAAATTAGTTATGTGACTATATTATAAACTGGGGTGACTTGCTAAATCAGAAACTGGAATATAGTCTGTGGCATTCCTGTAATAAAAACTAATCTAAGGATTACTCTTGTATATGAAACAGTGAACTACAATAGAAATGATATTGTCATATTTATCCAGGCAAAACAAGTTATGATTCCAAAGGAGTTGTGTTAAATGTCAAGATGGATTATTTAAAGCTATGATAATAAAGTATATTTTATTGCATTTATAAGACATTTAAATTTTTAAATGATTCTTTAAATGGTCATATATATTTTTCTTCCATTTAGTGAATAAAAAGGAAAAGTCTCTCAATGAAATTGCCTTTCCTAAAATATATATTTCTCATTTAAATGGGGGAATAAAGACATAATGGCCTATTAAGAAAACCCAAACCAACAATTAGTCATATTTACTATTGGCCATTACAGGGTAGAGTCAGGGCCAGGGTCAGATTAAGTTCAAAGACGATGGTATCAAAATGTGACACAAATCCAAGAGTGGATAGAGAGCAAGGTTTCAAAGGAGGAGTTTTCTAAGACTTGCCCCAATTAGCTAAGACCTGCCGCGTCACAACCCCAATGCCAAGAAGTTAGAAAACATTCATTAAATATTCAGTAGAACAGAAGATGAAGAAATAAAAAATCAATATATTTGATGGTGAACTTAATTTTAAATATATGTTTATACACATATTATATATACTTGATGTTCTCAATTTCCATTACTTCTCATTCATCTTTCATTCATTCTCTCTTTATTCAACTATTAAGCACCTACTTCACTTCAAGCACTGTACTAAGTCCTGGAAATACAACTGAAATAATGAATAGCTCCTGGCTTCAAAGAAGTTTCCCTCAAATGAAAAAGACATGACATAAAATTTGTTCAGTAGGATTGGAGCCCTGAAACCAAATGGCATAGAAATAGTTTGGATTTTTCTGGGTGGGGCCAGGGGTGATGATGGCAGTGGGAAAAAAATAGGTATTAAAAAGTCAGTATAGAAGGCAGATTTATTATAAAGAGTTTTTTTCCCAGTCAGATCAGGTATTTTACACTTTACCTGATGTTAACTGGAAGACATTTTTTAGGAGGTTTTCAGCACAAAAAATGGCATAATTAGGTTTGTATTTCCGAAGAATTTTTATGGTTCAGTGTTGAGAATAGCTTAACAGAGACAAAACATGAAAATACTTACAGGGATATTAAAAAATGATGTTAATCACAATTAAGATAGTGGGAAATAGAAATGTATGCATCTTTATGAGAGAAAGGTCTGAGTTTTTCTTATCTACCACCATAATGCAGAGCCATACAGTGGCAGATTTTCAAGTATAGATATCCATGAATGGAATAAAGCAAGAATTTTAGAAAATTCTAGTTTGGGGATGTAAACTGAAAATGAAATGTTAACCAAAGGTGACCAAGATCACGTAGTAATTGAGGGGTTGAGGATGGGGGATCTGAATCAAGCAGGGTCATATGAGGTGAGATAAAGTCACTGCCCAGCTGTGAATATATGTGAAAACAGAGTAAGAAGTGAACAACAACAACAACAACAACAACAACAAAGTAAAGGAACAACTTTGATAGCCAAGAGAACAAAGACCAGATTATGATCCAGAATGGATGAAAGAAAACATTCAGGTAACGTTGAGGACAGAAATAACTACGTACAAGTCAACATTACTAGATCCTGATGTTCAAAGCCAGCGTGTGCATGACAGCTGAAAGCAGTAATGCTTGATTGGAAAGTTGGTTTAGGAAGATAAGAATTTTGAGTCATCCAGGAGCAGTGGCTAAGAACTGTAATCCCAGAACTTTGGGAGACTGAGGTAAGAAAATTGCTGAAGCCCAGGAGTTTGAGACCAACCTGGGCAACATAATGAGACCCCTATCTCTACAAAAATTTTTAAAAAACCAACCAGGTGTGGTGGCACACACCTGTAGTACTAGCCACTTAGGAGGTTGATGTGGAGGGATCTTTTGAGCCCGGAGTTTGAAGCTGCAGGGACCTGTGATCACACCACTACACTCCAGCTGGGTGACATAGCAAGACCCTGTTTCATACATTTTTAGAATAAAAATTAAAGAATTTAGAGTCAATCCCTGATCAACAGATGATTTTGTTGAAATGCATAATGTTTTTCTTTAGAATTATCATGAGATTAAAATTATCTCATTTTATGCACGTCTATGTACAATACATTTATATGTACAAAGTAAATGTTTAAGTAACCTCTTTATAAGCAATCCTAAAGCATTGCCTAGGCATTCTAAAATAATCATTATTTCAAACACGTAACAAAATAATGGAATCCACCAGAGATTCTCAGCCTGTGAGCATTTTGGTTATATTCTAGCATTACAGCTCAAATTCTTGAATTCTCAGTCTAATCATAGAAGATATAAGTTATAGGCTTTTACAAGTATTTGAAGATAGACTTAGGCTGCTTCTGTGTACAAAAATACATAATTTATTTACAAAGTCAGAAACTGGAAAGATGATTTTCCTTTTACTCCTATGGCAAAATAGAAGAAGGCAAATTATTACACTTAGAGCTGGTGGTAGCTATTTAGAGCAACACTAATTTAAAAATACAATATTTAAATATTTATTCAACCGCTTATTTGTTAACAAAATTTAGGGCCTCTTATCTGTCAGGAACTGTTCTATGTGCTAGAAATTCAATAGTGAACAATATAAAGTCTATGGCTTATATTCTAGAGAGAATAAGAAGAAAATAAGCAAAATTATATTTACTATAATGTTACATAGTGATTTATGATATGAAGGAAAATGAAGAGCAGAGAAAAAAGAAAACAGGGGTGCAATTTTAAATAGCATAGTCAAGAAATAGTTCACCAAGGAGCTGGATTACCTGCATGGTAAGAGATTCACCATTTAAGTATTCTATAACATTGATTCTCAAATGTTAGTCTGCATCAGAATCCCTTGGAGGTTTTAATAAGGTGTGATTGCTGGGCCTTACCCCAGCACTTCTGATTTAGCAGGTATTCAGAGGGACCGAAAAATTAGCATCTTTAACAAGTTTCCAGGTGATGCTGATAGCAGCAACCACACTTTGAGAACTCTTCTAGACCATGCAACCAGCAAACTTTTTCTATAAATACCCAGATAGTAAATATTGAGACTTTGTGAACCATATAGTCGCTGTTGCAATTACTCATCTCTACTGCTGTAGTGCAAAAGTAGCATGGAAAATATGTAAACAAATGAGCAAATAAAATTTTATAGACACTGAAGTTTGAATTTTGTATAATTTTCACATGTCAAGAAATACTATTCTTTTGATTTTCTCCAATCGTTAAAAAATGTTAATATCATTTTTATTTCATGGGCTCTATCTACAACAACAGATATGGGTTAGGTATTCAGGAAATAAACAGGAAGATAAAAAGTCCCAGAGGCAGGATTTTATTTGCTGTGTTCTAGGATCAGGAAGAAAGACGTTGTGTTAAGAGGAGGGAGCAAAGAGATGAAAGAGGCTGCTGAACTGGAGCCCCTATTCAGGGCTAGATCATATAAGCCCGAATGAGTACGTAATTCACTGAATTTCTGGCAGAGAAATGGCACGATCTGTTACATTTTTGAAGTCCCTCTTTGGCTGCTCTATATTATCATGAGACTAATCTGTGGAGAAATGGAGCAAGAGAAGAAGCAAGGAGACTTGTCAGCATCCTCCCTTGGTTATCCAGGTAAATACTTTGGGCTTGAACTCAGACCATGTTATAGAGGTGGTAGAAGGTTTTTTGAGCTATAAACCACTTACACGAGCTGATATATGAGCTGTGAGATGAAAGAGAAATAAAGAAATCAATGACAGTTCTGAGTGTTGGAACCTGAGTGAATTGTAGGGCCAATTACTCAGCTGTAGTCATTAGAGCAAATTGTAGAGCCAATTACTCAGCTGTAGGCAATAGAGTAAAAATCAAAAATCGTGAAAAAGAGGCACAGTTATTTAGAATGGAGAGAAAAAAAGAATACGGTATCATGTTACCAAGTTAAGAAAGCATTTCAAGGGGAAAATAAGCTGGGCACAGAAAGACATATACCACATTATAAATATGCGGAATCTAAAATGTCGATCTCATAGGAGTAAGTAGAATGGCGGTTTCCAGAGAATAAGGTGGTGAGGTTGAGGGGAGCATCAGATGACATTATCTCATTTAGTCATTTTAACACTATAATATAGGGACTGCTAGCCAGCCATTTCATAAATTAGCCATTAACTAGTTTAAAGTGCCTTACACAAATTTTCTGAGATAGCTTTCAAGCCTAGATATCTGACTTCATGGTCTGTCCTTTTAACCACTTCTAAGTGGACGAAGTGAGGAGGGAGCCAAAAGATTTTTCCAATTTCAATGCACATCTTTTCCAATTTCCCTTTCAAAGTTAGTGTGTGTTATGTTTAAGGGAAAGGATGATGATTTTGTCCTTGTTCTCAGCAACTTGCTGTGTGACTTTGGTCAGGTGGCCAAAATGTTTTAGGTGTTTGATTCCTCCTGATTTGTATGAAGATGGCCAAAGAACCTAATTCATCAGATTACTGTGAAAATATAATGAGCACTCACTAAATGGTCTTTGGTGGTTACTGAAGATCTACATTGTTATGAACTATAGTCAACATCACCATATTGTACAATAGATCTCTTGAACTTATTCCTCCTGTGTAACTGGAATTGTGTAACCTCTGACAACTCCGCAACAGCTCACCCAGCTCCTAGTAACCAACATTTTACTCTCTATTTTTATGAGTTAAATGTTTTTAGATTCCACATGCCAGTGAGATCATGTAGTATGTGTGCCAATTTTTGAAAATTGTGGAGAGTAGGTTTTAAGTGTTCTCACCACAAAAAATGATATGTGTGTGAGATAACGCATAGGTGAATTAGCTCAATTTATCCATTCTAAAGTGTATACATACTTCAAAACAACATGAGCATAATAAATATACATATAATCTTTGTCAATTAAAAGTAATTAATTTTAAAATTTTTTTTAAATAAAAAAAGGCCTGATGTTGTTCTGGAACCCTATTGACTTCAATAGGAATGACATCATGTTTGAGAGGCAGAGGGAGACCCAGAGCCAGCGAACAAGACATAGAGTTTATTGAGGGGACTTACATAAAGGGCAGTGTGGTTGTGGCAGGATGGAAAGGAGAACCGCTACCATTTGTAAAATACATGCAGTTTATATAGCATTTTCAGTTAGTATCTACCTTCCCCCTAGCAACCTCCACCTGTCAACCTTCAGTCAACCCCAAACAAAGCACTTCTTTCCCCTGTATGTCATTCCATGGAATAGGCCATGAATTCAATGCTCCTCATAGACAAGGAATGACTCTCTGGGTTGTCCACTTCTAGATTCCTTAGCTCAGAACTCCAAACACACATTCTTTTTAGATCATAAAGTTATTCTCAGGATATGTTTAAATTATTGCTGTCAGGTACCTCTGCCATACAGGTTCGTTCTCAGTGTATGCTTAATGTAAGTTACTGCTGTAAGGTGGGTCATATACCCAGCATACTTCGATTAAAAATGAATAAATTAATACTTTAAATAAAAAAGACTGTTCTAAAATAATAAGTTCATAATACATTATTCCCAATTCTGATAGATGACCATTCTAAAAACTGAAAGTTGTTTTGTAATTCATCATCGAAACTCAACCTAAACCTACATATGGCTCTTTTTCACTTTCATGTGTCTCCTATATTGTATATATTCATATATTTATCTGAAAAAAAAATGTGTTTGATTGCAAGATGCAGCTCAGACTCCTCTAAGATGTAATATACAATATGCATATTATGTGCTTTATTGCTTCTTTAAAATTCAAACTATTCTGAAATCCTAAACATATCTGGTCCCACAGGTTTCAGTGAATATGTTCTAGACCTGTTTTAGCATTATTATTTATTATCCATTATGAAGACATTGTAAATTGATGTGATTATGTGAAATGAACAAGTTCCCTTTCAAGAAAACTATTTTTTAAGTCATAATACAGTTAGAAGAACATGATTTGCATTTGACAGTATTATTTGCACTGGAATAATTATACAGAGAGAGAAAAATTAGGAGTTCAAAGTAGGGCACAATGAAATGGAAGGTTCTTTTGGGTCAGGCTAGTCAGCTGGCTTTCTTAAAGCCTAATGTAGATGACATATAGAAATTTGCTGCATTCCAGAGTCTGGCCTTAAGCCTTGGAAACTTTGAAATCTGCCAGCACCTCTTCAAGAATGGGTACGTCATCTGGAGTTTGACTCACCTAATGAAGGCTAAAGTGTATGCCAGCCTGGTAATTTTTAATGGGAACCATCACTACCAATGGAATCGTATATACTTGGTGCAGAGTCTTCCCATTGTCAAGGGGTGTGGAAAACCGAATTATACTCAAGGTATCACTTTTTAAGTTTACGGATAAGAGGACAGTACATTCAGTCCAGCACATGGGAAGAAAACCATATGCATAACTCTATTTATTTAGCATAGAATCAAGACAAAATGATGGAGATAATAGCTATGAGTAATCATACTGGAGACAGAGGAGGCAAATCACATTCTTGGACCAGGGCACCTCACAGCTCTGCACAACTCTGTAATGAGCACATTCTTTTGTGTGTGTCTCCTTTGTAGTCTATGCCCTGTAAACTACTATGAGATTGATGCATTACTTTTTAGAGATTATAAATAATTTGATCAGGTTTGTCCTCTGGGCGATCAAGTCTCTTTAAAATGTCTCTTCACTGATTCACTATCTGCTGATACCTATGTTAGATTAGCAGTAATTAGTCTTAGAGAATGTCCCTCCTCCCCTCCTTTTTATGATACTTTCAAGATACTCCCTTTTCCTAGAAAGGACTGAAATGCCTGAAAATATAATGGCTATGAAACATGTAATCAGAAAACCTGAGTTCTAGTCTCAATTTTATAAATTATTCTAGCATGGGAGTCATTACTGTAAATTTCTATTATGCAAATAGAAATATTTTGATCCTGGTATCACATACTTGTTTTGATAATCAACTAGGCAATGCATGTAAAAAGAAATGTGAGAAACACAAAATTCTGTTTAAATTGTATATATTATTATTAGTTTCCAGCATACAATGCATCCTCTTTACACTTAGTAAACATCTGTTGAATGAAAAAGTAAATCAATGAGTCGAGCCATCTGTTAATCACGTCTTGCTGCATTTGAAGTCACAGGTCAGGAGTTCCTACACATGTGATTTACTCATGGGTAAAATAAAGAATCACAGTAAGAGAAGTTGGTAGCAATGTCCACTCTTCAAATATAGATTCTTTTAAGAAACATATATTCAAACATTGATCTCAATTGACCTTGTTGCTCAACACTATCTTCAACAATGCTGTTTAATCACTTTACTGCTCTCTGTGTTGTTCAGAAAAACAACTATTGTGCATATTGCCTGGTTTCACCAATATATTGCCTAGTTCCACCAATAAATAGCCTCTTTGCTCTCTACTACGTGGTTGAAATATACCTCTGACACTGCTTTTTATTAAATTGTCATAATCAAATATGCATTCATATCAGTGAAAAGCAAAAGTTTGAGGGAAAGCTTTTATAAAGACTAAATTTACTGCATTTGGATTTAAAAAATTCGTAGACTCAAGAATCAAATAAGCCAAATTTACTTTCTTCTGTCATTCGTCTAACAACATTTAACAAGTTCTCACAGTATGCAAAGCTGTCTGTAGGCACTGTGGGAGATATAAAGATGAATTAAACACACTTCCTACCTGTAAACCTTACAGAGATAAAAAATATGCATAAATTGCTAGAATACAAGCTGGAAATGATGAATGCCTTAAGGGGAGCATAAACAATGTTGAGTTCAGTGGTGGTGGAGATTACTTTCTTGCTGAAGGTAAATATAGAATACATATGCAAATATAGAATACATATGTGTAAACACACACATACATACATGATTAAGGGGGTTGTTTTATGCTAATCAGTCTTTGAAATGTTAATCAGCTTGTAAAATGAACCAATCTTTTCAGTGGTTCCCATTAAAAAAACAACAAAATTAAACATATCCTAATGATAGCACCTAAGTGATTCAGAACAAGATCTTGCTTTAAATGTTCAAAGAAATGTTTCTGTGCAAATATTAATTATAAGCCTGAAAACTATAAAATATAATAATGAGCAAAATTAACTTCCTGACAAATGTCATAGAATCACATTCATTTACATGTAATTATTTAAAAGCTGGAAAAAATTATGAAGAAAACTGGACCACTTAAGAATGAAAATCAAAGGACAATAGCTGATGTAATATTGAAATGAATATTAGTGAATGGGAAAGCATCAAAGTATTCTCTGAGTGTTTTAAATAATTTGAAACAAGGCCTTGGTCCAATGGACTTAAAGCATGGATATTTCAAAAATGACTCTGGCCAGCTAGTCTCATTTGTCTCAGTGTATAGATTGCAAAATCAGTTTAGGTCTAGTAAGAGGAGCTCAAGTTAGATATTATAAATTTTCTTAAAACAACCTAAATATGAAGAAAGCATCAGAGCAACTTATTAAGAACTGCCAACTTATAAAATTCTCTAAATTGGCTAAAGAGGCTTGAGATAAGTTATAGATTAGGTGGTCTCTTCAAGGGAATTTTTATGACGGCATAACCAAAACTAGCTAAATTCAAGCACTAGCTACTTGAGGTCTAGTTCTGTGTTTTCAAGAAAATTCTGTAATCTTCCTGAACCACCTTCAGAAAGTAGATATCTTAAATCTCAGGCTACATTAATACCTACCTCATTATTTTTTTTAAAAAATTAAATGAGTTCATACACATGAAGTAAGACTAAAATTAAAATCCTAAGCCTTTCAACTGACTGAACAGACTCCCTTTTGGTTAAGGAGACCACAGCAAAACCTTATCAACAAAAGTTCCTGGCCATGACAGGATGAAAGGTCAGATATACCTCTTACATTGGCTTCCTTTGTGGTTTAGACACAATTGACCAGCAATAATGTTAAATTAGAGATCATAAGACTGATAGAACAGACTCTTTGTGGCCCAACAAGATGCCAAATTATAAACAAGACCAAAGACCATGCCAGGCAAGGGTTAAGTCACACACCTTTACACTTAAAGAATAAGTTCTAGCTGCCACAAGCTTTTTCTATCTAGCAGCTAAATGAGCACTGGCCTTGAGATAAGCAAATTAAGACAACTGCAGTTCAATGCCAGAATCTGACCCTCCACCCCCTGTTCCACAAGCCATAACTACAGCTTTGATGGGACAAGAGATGGATTTCACTCACTTTCTTCTGATAAGAGACCACCAACCCTGGCCTGTTTCTGGCTGGTTTACAAAGCCTGCACTCTTGAATGCCTTCATGTTCATGCTTTACCTTTTGACATATGGGGCCTAACTGTAACATATTTAAACGTTAAGTCTCTACTCCAAAGTGAATATGAGTTGTACGTAACCTGCATGTTCATTCAGTATGCATGTGTTAGGACGCCCTTCATGAATATTCACGGCTCCTCCTGTAACTTGTTGTATATGTGTACTTGGCCTACTTGTTTGGTGTAAATCTCTGTTTCATCCTCACATCTCTTGAAGTGCCTGCTTCTGGGCTCTGCTGGAGGCTTCTTTTCCTAGCCTGTCAGAATGGCCATCTTGCAGGCTGTTATCCTTTATGAGAAATAAAATCTCCTTTCCAAATTTATAGCTCTCATGATTTTTTACTTGACAGAAGTTTAAGAATAGTATCATCTCAGAAATTAACTCTCAGTAACTATCTTTTCCAAAAGTGAAAATACAATCTTGACAGTAAGGGAAGGAAGGAGAAAACACTGACATGGGAAAATTGATTGTCACTAATGTTATAATGATTATTTCTTTTCCTGCATTAAAACCTGAGTGGAAGCCAGAGGCATTACAACAGAATAAGTACATTAAATTTTTAATTTAAATTTATTTTCTTTTTACACAATTTTCACTTTTTTTCACCAGTTGTTTATAGTCCTTAATTTGCTTATTCTTTGATTCTCGATGTAAAATTTTGAGTTACATAAATAAACCTACAGCTTCATTACAATATAGAGGGATTCCTGAATGTTGCAAAAATGAAGGTATTACATCCAATACTTCATTGCAGTATGGTTGCCAGGTTAAATATAGGACACATGGTTAAATATAAATTTCTGATGAACAAGAACAACTTTTTTCCAAATAAATGTTAATACAAACAAATTATTTTCTTTTTGTCTTTAAAATTCAAATTAATGAGTACATCCTGTATTTTTATTTGTAAATCTGCAACCCTGGACTGTAGGAAATACACTAATCTCCAATGTACTCAACCAAAAACAAATCAATTAACAAGTAGCTCCGTTCCTTTGTCGTGGTCCCTGCCTCCACCTCCTTTATTTAGACTATAATCATTCTCTCCCTAATAATTTCAGTAGCCTCCTAATTGCCTCTGATTTTACATGCTCCCTCTTCCAATCTATTCTCCACACTGTAGTAAAGTGATTGTTCCAAAAAACAAACCTGATCACAGTGACTTGTCTGCTAAAATCTTGCCAATATTTCTCCAGAGCCTTCAGGATAAAACATAAGCTCTTTAGTAAATAATGCAGAGTCCTAGGTGGTCTATGTCAGCCTTCTTCCCCAGTTTGGTGAAAACTAAATTTCTACAATGAACTTCATCCTGTCTTAATTTTTTTTGCCTGGAAGGATCTTCTCAACCCCATTTTTCCCCCTGATGAGACTTCTGCTTGCCAGTCTGAATTATGTACCTTTTCTCTTATGTTTTCCCATAGTGTTCCAATATTAGCACTTTATAACAATTGTAGACTAAGACTGCAATTGTCTTTTCCACTCTCTAGTCTCCCTGGTAGACTCTATGCCATGGAAGGGTTAAATACAGGACACATGGTTAATTATAACCATGTGTTTTTGTTTTTCTAATTTGTTTTTCTAATCTTTAATATACACTATTTGACAGTTCTTTTAAGTGTGTTGAATGAAGAAAGAGATTTCTAGTTAAACAATATATTAGGATAGCAAGGTAAGATGAAAAAAGAGAATTGTGAAAAGCTATAATATCAAAAATAAGGTACAATTTTTAGTGTGCTCTTATGTTTTGTCCACCTTTGATTATTTATTGGTGGCATAGTTCTTTTTTTATCTGAAAAGTAAAAACTATGTACATTTATGGCATATATGCTGTTTCAATATATGTATATTCTGTCTAATGGCTAAATCAAGCTATTTAACGTATGATAACCCATACTTATAATTTTTGTGTGTGATGAGAACACTTAAAATCTACTATCTTAGCAGTTTTCAATACAATGTACTATTATTAGCTATGTTATTAGTTACCATGATATAGGGTAGTTCTCTTGAACATATTCCTTCTGTGTAACTGACATTTTGTGTCCTTTGAGGAGTATCTTCTCAATATCTGCAGCCCACAGCCTCTGGTAACCAATATTTTACTCTCTGTTTCTATGAGCTCAAACTTTTTACATTGCCCTTGTAAGTGAGATCATGTGGTGTTTGTTTTTCTGAGCCTGGCTTATTTCCCTTACCATAATGTCATTCAGATTCATCTGTGTTGCACAAATGACAGGATTTACTTCTGTCTGGCTTCTTTTGTAAGGCTAAATTATATTCCATTGTGTATATATACTACATTGTCTTTATCCATTCATCCATCGATGGTGTAAACCAAAAAGTATCTGAGACAGGTCTCAGTGAATTTAGAATTTATTTTGCCAAGGTGAAGGGTCATAGCTCATGACAAGGCTTCAGGAGATGCTGAGAATATGTGCTCAAGGTGGTTGGGCTACAGTTTAGTTTTGTACATTTTCTTGGGAAATTTCAAAGTGGGATGGGTCGGGGGCAGGGCTTCCAGGTCATAGGTGGATTTAAAGATTTTCTTATTGGCAGTTGGTTGCAAGGAATAAGCTCTGCCTGAAGAGTTGAAAACAGCTTGAATTAAGATATAGGGTTGGAGATTGCGGAAGCAAGGTTCTTGTCATGTAGGTGAAGCCTCCAGGTAACAAACTTCAGAGAGAATAGATGCAAATGTATTTTATCAAAGATGTCAGACTCTTTGGAGGGACCTAGTAAGGGAAGGAGATTCTCTAAAGAATGCAGTCTCCCCAAGAGATAGCTTTGCAGTGTCATTTCAAAATATGTCAAGCAGTATGTTATGGGGTAAACTACTTTATCTCCATTTAGGGTCTGTTATCTGTTATACAGTGCTGTACCAGAGTCAGACTGGAGTTGGTATCCTATTGCTACAGTCTGTTCTGTCACTCTTAGAATCTCTGTTTTAATGTAAATGCCAGTTAATTGTGCCTGAACTCCAAAAGGAGAAGAGTATAATGAGGCATGTCTGACCTCCCCATTCCAATAATATCATGGCCTGAACTAGTTTTTCAGGTTTGATGGGGTCCCCTTGGCTGAGAGGGGTGGTCCATTCAGTCAGTGGAAGGAATTAGAAATTTGCAGTGGACGTTTGGGTTGATTCCATATCTTGGCTATAGTGAATTATTTCTTTACATGAACATGGATGTGCAGGTTGCACACTTCTTGGCATACGAGGTAAATAACTTCCAATTATTTGTTTAAAAACTGAAAGGATTTATAAGTAACAATATCTCATTTTTGTAAGCATTGAAGATAGATGTGAACTAAATAACATGAACAGAGAAAGAATTCCTTAACTTCTAACCAGGATATTTTAAAATGTGACATAAAACAATGCATTTTTAATGAATAACATATACACAGTGTTTAAAAAGTACAGAAAGCACCCTGTCCTGCTCACCCAGCCATTGACTGCCTGTCCCAGAGATAACCATCTGCAGAGTTCCCCAAGTGCCCTTCCAGAGACCATTTATGCAAATATAAGCAAATATATGCAAATAGAAGCACATATACATTTCCATTGTTTCTAAGGGTAATTAAATCTTCAACCAATAAAGAATATAAAGTTATAAAGCTTTCATCTGACCTATTCAAGCAGTCGATTTCATAAGAATAATTATTTTTTACTTGGTTTCACTGTTTCAATCAGTAATTAAGTAATTAAATATTCATTAATAAAGAATTTGTAATGTCCTGATTGCAAATTTTAAGTGGGTCATGCTCTCAAAAAATAAACTCCTTTTCATTGTCTGAAGTTCTTAAAAATTTAAGCAGACAGCCTCTCTAAAAATATATATATTTTCCTTTTATCAGTTTTTTCTTCTCATGTTGCATTTTTGAACTTTTTATTTCTCCAACAATCTTTGAATTCATTTTCAATGCTCAAAAAGATTCAAAATTATAGTTGTTTACAAAGTATATGAAATATATTTTCATCAAAAATATTTGTGAAAATAAAAGTATTAACTTATGAAAATAAGTTATTTTTCTTGTAAAATATTTAATATTATATTTTACAATTTGTTTTAGCCTCTTAATTTTAATTTTGAAAATAATAATCATCATACATAATATTAGTTGACATTTTAAAGATAAATTAAATTTATAACATATTTAATAATAACAAAGGTATTTATAATTTTACCTTGCTAGAATATAAAGAACACTTTGGTTGTTATTGTTAAGAACAGAAATGATGCTTCACATATGTTATGTCTAAATCTTCATATATACATATTTACCAGGGGAGAATTATAAAATAATTGTCAATTATTTTATAATTCAAGATGTTTCTTGACTGCCATGTGCAATTTGTATGAAAGTTGCATGAGTGTTTCGGTACTTTTGGAAACAAAATAAAATAAGATAAAACAAATAGATGTTCCCCAATTTTGAGAAATGATATTTTGTTATGCTAGAATCCATTGCCTTCATGGGAACTTTACTGGTAAATATGTATGCCTTTTTTCCTACCTAAGCCCATCCACTGCTCTATTCTCTCCGTAGTGTTTAAATGTTTATCTTCCAATAAAGTATAGCACACACATTTTTTTCAGCACTCAGATACACTTAACTTTGTTTTAAAATGAGTAGGACAAATGTTGAAAAGTGTTTCCTGGGGTCTGAGCAGTGTTAATATGAAAGGAAACATTTAAGCATTGTCTTATGCTGCACTTGAATGTAAGATTCTGAGTGACAAGGTGGCCATATGTTCTTTAGTACATGTCCTGAATGTGTTCTTTGTGAAAGGTCAAGTATTCTTTAAGGTAATGGACCCAGGACAGGGACCCTTCTTGCCCAGGTTTAAGGGTAGCACTGATGTGATCATCAGATTGTCTGTTTTTCCTGGGTACGATTCCCATAAATGCTCTCCATTAGATTCACATAACCTAGCAATGTCTGGCACATAATAGGTGCTCAAGAAATGGAAAGAAGAAAGGAAGGGAAGGAAGGAGGAAAAAAGAGGATGAAGGGAGAAAGGGAGGTTGACTCTTATGTTAACTTCTCCTGCTTGTGGGGTGATGGGGTGGGAGGAGTCTCTTAGATCATTTGGCAGTACTTTCTTGAAATAGACATTTTAAGCTCTTCTTGATAGGAGATAATTTTTAATATAGGGAACTATCAGTGTCTTTGAGATAATCAACCAGGAAATATATTTGAATTATCCATCCAGTCTGCTAAATGAATAACATTTAACAATTCACAAATAACACAGACTTTGTAGTCTTTTTGTTTTCTATCTAAACAAAGAGCTTATTAGTAAATAATCACCTTATAATCACCTGTCTGAAATCACTCACCTACTAGTTACTTTTGTCTTTTTTAACACGGTTTAATGGTTCTACCTTATCAAAAAACTTATTTAGCTTTATCTTTGGTGCTAGCTCTGAGAAAGACTTCAATGCCTTTTTGGCAGGTAGAATTTAACATCTAATCAAGTTCCTCAGACTTTACGAATTTGCTTTTGAAACAAAATCAAGCAGTTTTCTGTCCTTTTAATTCTCTATCCTGTTGTTCGGTAGTTATATTAAATATAGGTATAATAAAAATACAGTTAATTAGGTTTGGATTAGCAGTAGGTTTGGCAGCTATTAAAACAGTGATACACTTCAAAGTGGGATTGTAAATTTTCTCTCAGCATTTTTCAATGCCTAATAACACGATTTTCATAAAACTTAAAATACCTGTGGATACACTAATATTTTGTTGGACATTATGAAAAATCCTCCATTGTTTAGAATCTAACTCTTTCTGAATCCAGACTATCCTTAGAACTTCTCAATAAGTCATAACTTTTGTGAAATGGTTACATTATATTGATAGATATTTGGATCACCACATTACTATTTACAGAATACTTGTATTATATATGAAACTTTAAAGTAAAAATTATATATCCAAGAATATATATATTTATGTGAAATAACATGTATAAACACATACAGATATTTTTTATATCTATATATTTCAGTGAATGACAATTAATGGCATAAAACAGATTCACCAGCATGACTGTGTTGGAAAACATTGACAAGGCTTATAGAAAACATCCAGTTAAGATCAAAATGTCAAATATGGTATACACCAAACTGAATCAGTACTATTTAATTAATAGGACTGTGAATGATTTGATACATATAAATAATGGTAATCAAAATAGATACTTCATAAACTATCCTAAAAGAAAAAAAATTATAAATTTCAAAAACACTTACATTTAACTGCAACACAATTGCATGGAAAAAAATAATTTAATGGCTGCACTAAAGTGAAGAAAAGACACAATGAATGAAAGTGAGAAGCTCTCTCAGATTTATTTCCTCCAAGTCCATGTAGCTATGACTCCAGACTCTTTTTGTATTGCTGTCATAGTTTTGAATGTCTGCTATAGAGAAATAATATACTGGTCTTGTAGTTATGAGATCTTTTCCACCAACTGCATGGTGTGACCTTAAAGGGATTTGGACTAGATGATATTTATATCTAATCTAATCCTTTCTGTGACGATTCATTTTGTTCACTTCTCCACACATAGAACCTAAATAACTGTTCGCTTTGAGGAACCCTTACTTTTTTTTTTTTTTTTTTAAGATCGAAGTAACTAATCTGACTTTTCCTTCTCTGAAGATGGTCATGTTCCTCAGTCCCCCATCACACTCTCAGGCAAATCAATTTACCACGCGATGACAACAAGACTTCCTCTAGTCCATACCATGAAACCTGCATCAAAGGAGTGATTTGCGCAGAAAAAGAAAAAGAACCTGATGTTATCCCGTCATGTGAAAATATGAAGTAGAGAATATTTAAATATCCTGATCAATATTATTTTTTACTATCAATGAAGTGGAATGTCATAAAAATTTGAGGACATTTTAATAGTATGATCTTTATTCAAAAAACATAATATCGTGAAGAAACCTCATTAACTATTAGCTGTACGCTTTCCAACTCATTACCATTTTCCTGCTTTTTAAGTAATTTTCCTCATCAGGTAGAATGAATTGCCTTTAGGTAAGCTAGTCCTTGTCAAGAACTGTGAAGGGCCTGAGATGTTAGCCTGCGTGCAAGCTGACAAGTTATCCTGACCAACTTTCATAGAAGCTGGCAGAAGACACATGAAGAGTCAAGGCAAAGCAGGCAGCATGAATTGTGTGTTCACGTGGGCTCCCCTTGCCCATCCCTGATTCCCAAAAGTAATGCAAAGTAGGCCAGCTTAATGGTGTGCATGTACTGGCTTTGTGTGACAACTGAGAAACCTTGAGTGTAAGAAACCCCAGCCTTGTAAAGAGGGCTGCTAGAAACCCTGCCAAAACTTTGCCCCAGAGGGAGACATACTGGTTAGCAAGCAACCTGCCCTTTGCTCAGAAGACATACAGGAACATGAGAAATCCATGGTGGATTACCTCCCACAGTCCGCAAACAAACAAACAAACAAAAATCAAAAACAAAAATTTAGAAAGTTTCCCTTGGTTTACAAATGAGCAAGCTCATATATATCAGTATGTCCCCTTTCCTGAGCAAAAGGCACAGAAATGCCATAATCAATCAAATATAATCACATCTAACATCTATAATGCCTGTAGTATTTCAAGCATTTTCATATATACTTTCATTCTAATTCTTAAAGCATCTCCCTAAGGAATATTATACTGTTCTCAATTGCATAGGTAGGGAAAGTACACTTCATGCAGGGAATATTGCCTGCCTCTCAGTCATGAAACCATTCCATAGTGGCACTGGGCTTCAAATCCAGGACAGTAAATTGAGAAGGAATTAGCGTGAGACCTTAAAATTGAGTGAATGTAATGACCAACTTTTTTTTTTTTTTAAGTTCTGGGATACCTCTGCGGAACGTGTAGTTTTGTTACATAGATGTACATGTGCCATGGTGGTTTGCTGCACTATCAACCCAATAGCTAGGTTTTAAGCTCCACATGCATTAGGTATTTGTCCTAATGCTCTCCCTCCTCTTGCCCCCAACCTCCCGACAGGCCCTGGTGTGTGATGTTCCCCTCCCGGTGTCCACGTGTTCTCACTGTTCAACTCCCATTTATGAGTGAGAACATGCGGTATTTGGTTTTCTGTGGAAGACAGTGTGGCGACTCCTCAAGAATCTAGAACAAGAAATACCATTTGACCCAGTAATCCCATTACTTTCTACATATGGCTTTCTACATATGGCTAGCCAGTTTTCACAGCACCATTTATTAAATAGGGCATCCTTTCCCCATTTCTTGTTTTTGTCAGGTTTGCCAAAGACCAGATGGTTGTAGATGTGTGGTATTATTTCTGAGGGCTTTGTTCTGTTCCATTGGTCTATATGTCTGTTTTGGTACCAGTTCCATGCTGTTTTGGTTACTGTAGCCTTGTAGTATAGTTTGAAGTTAGGTAGCATGATGCCTCCAGCTTTGTTCTATTTTCCAAAGCCAACAATAGCTAAGAGGATTTCTTCTTTCCAGTGAATCTGCTTGGAAAATCTCTTTGGAAGCACAGTAAACACAGTTGTTTTCTCTTGCCTATTGTTAATGTAGTTGTTAGTTGACTTAATATTGGCTGAGCCCTAAGGACAAAAGGTTGGGAAATGTACAGTTAAAATTATTAATGGAACTTATAAAATCAAATTGTTCATTAGAGTGCAATGTAGTGCAGATCCCTTTTGAAAAATTCTATTTTCTATTATCTTGTGATCTGTTTCTCAGGCACAAGTTTTAGCCTACAGATATTCACTGTGATTGGTGATCGTTACTTTTAAAAATATGTTACAATAACAATGTTATTATTTACCTTTCTAACAATATTTTCATTCTTCCCTTTATGTTTTCTTTTTATGCAATTTTAGCTTGGCATGGCATTTAGATAATTAAAATAATTCCGGTTATAACTGGTAAATAATTGGTTCTCTGTAAATACCTACTGCTTGAATATTATAATATTTGCGGGTTTGCTATAGCATATTTGTATAACATGAAATTTGTCTTTGGTAGAGGTGGATTTTGGTTTATAGCAAGATAAAGTTCACATGTGCTAACTTTAAATCTGAACTTGATCCATTTTCACCTACTTTCCTTTACAGATTTGTTATTCCATCAACAATGGTTTATTTACTTTCCCAGAAATATTATTTCAGATTTATCTTTTTACCAATTCCTTTTCCTTTTGCCAGAGAGAGATAAAAAGAGATAAAAGCCAATTTGAGTTCTATCTTTTCTTTAATCTTTTCCTTAAACATCCAAGTTTTCAATGATCTTTCAGTTTCAACTTCTAAATGCCATTTTTTTCATTTAATTTGGTCATGAAGATCTTAGTGTAAACCTGTCTATTGCTAGTAGTAATACTGTTACTAATGGTAACAGTAACAGTAGTAAGCAAAGTAATGATAAGTAATTAATATTTATTGAGTTTAATGTATGTAATACATTGTACAAAACACACATTTTCTTTTTTTTTTTTTTTTTTTTTTTTGAGACAGAGTCTTGCTCTGTGCCCCAGGCTGGAGTGCAGTGGCGCGATCTCGGCTCACTGCAAGCTCCGCCCCCCCGGGTTCACGCCATTCTCCTGCCTCAGCCTCCTGAGTAGCTGGGACTACAGGCGCCCGCCACGGTGCCCGGCTAATTTTCTTGTATTTTTAGTAGAGACGGGGTTTCACCGTGTTAGCCAGGATGGTCTCGATCTCCTGACCTCGTGATCCGCCCGTCTCGGCCTCCCAAAGTGCTGGGATTACAGGCTTGAGCCACCGCGCCCGGCAACATTTTCATATTTCTTATAATATTCTAACACATTGAGTTCTTTAAGAAAGATTGAGATACTGAGTTTTTGAATAGTCACATAACTTGGGTCACGTCACACAGCTTATCAATACTGAAATTCAAATTCAATTTTTTTTTATTTCAAGACTTCACATTCTACACTATCAAACTATATGTTGTGTTTAGTGAATTTAAAAAATATCTTTATCTGATGAGTGCAGCACAGCAACATGGCACAAGTATACATATGTAACAAACCTGCACGTTATGCACATGTACCCTAGAACTTAAAGTATAATAATAATAAAAAATAAAAAATAAAAAAAATAAAAAAAAAAGAACTGAAAAAAATATCTTTATCTACCTAATATAATACAAGTTTTTTGAGGGAAATGACAATATCTGATATATTTCTGGCTCCATCATAGAGCTTAATTTCCTGTATACTAAAAATCCATAAGGAATATGAAGTCATTAATTGAACAACTGATATAGTTAGTTATAAAACTCATTTTTAACAAAAGGCAAATATTAAGAGTGATACTAAAATAATCTGTTAGCCTTACTTACTCAAACGTTTTCTCTGTCATGCATTTATATCCAGCTCTGTATTAAATTAAGCTCTGAAAGACTACAGCCTGGTGTAGTGGTTCTCTTACCTGAGCTTGCATCAGAATTCTCTTCAGGTCTTAATGAATCAGATTACTGGGCCCCACCACTGAAGTAGATTTGAGGTCTTTGAGGTCTCATTCAGCAGATTTGAGGTCTTTGAGAACTACTTGTCAGTACTTCCAGAATCAGAAAGTTTGAGCTAGAATCCTAGCTGTGCCATTTATAAGCTGTCTGAACTTGAACAAGTGATAAATATCTCTGGGCCTTAGTTTTTTCCACCTATGTGAAGGGTATATTAGAATTTTGTGTGTGTATTAAATGACACAATATATGCAAATTGCTTTAAGCAGAACCTGGGACATATATAATAAGCACTTAATAATTATTAACCATATTCATTTTGTATTAACTATAATTATTAATTGCAAACATATTACCAACTCCTTATTAGACTGCCTTTTGTGTCGTAGTGGGAAAATCAAAGCTCTGAGAAATAAATGCTGAGGTGCGATTTTCAGAATAGAGGAGAAGAAAAGGATCACGTTTAAGAAAGTTATGACAAAGGCCTTAGTAGAAGAAAGATCATTCAGATATGTAGATCTAAAACAATTGTACAAAGGACACAGAAAACCCCACAGGAAAAAAAGTGTCTGTAAGAAGAAGCAGAAAACAGAATGATTTAAAATGAAACAGAGCAGAGGTCAAGAAAAGTTTAGTTAACATGGTACCCAATCTGAAAGGTACACAATTCAAGATGAATTCATCTAAACATAAAATTATTACTACTTTATAAATAGTAACATAATGTTAGTTTACTCAACCATTTTACTTTAGAGTATGAAACATGGCATTGGTGTAATTTCTGTACTTAATTTGAGGTACCAAACTATACCAAATATTCTCAATATCCCCTGAATATGTTGTCTATAAAATGAGAGACTAGGGGAATTTTTGCAATTTACCACTCCAAATGGAAAACACCAGCAGCTCTGAATCTGTATATTTTCTTAGCAACAGAATAGATTATATCAGGGCTCCACTCAAGTCAGTTTTTTAAATAGCAAATGCTTAAGAGATGAAGGATGTGGATTTTGGTATGGCTAGTCCCTCACCAACTGGCCCATTTTCAGGTTAGATCTCATGTACTCTTAGATTCAATTTAATTAAAAAATTTAAAAAGGTGAAAATTATTTCCTTCAGTTTTTAACAAGATCAATTTATTCTAATCTAAAATAATCTGAGCAGAAAATGCAGCAGGGGCCTAATTTCCCACTAAACAGTTTTAGGTAAAAGGTCATTTTATGGTCACTGTTGTGACTATAAGTTTCTAATTGTTTTTGTATATGTCATGACGCAGACAATAGGGAAATAAAGCAGAGTAACATTGCCAAGACTTAAGGAAAGAACTATCACTTCCACAATTTTTCCTCAGAATGTAGTCTCTGGGTGTCTACCCAAGAATAACATAAGAGGTTTGTGAGAAATTTTGGGGACATCTCTAAGGCCCTCTGACTTACAATTTCTTGGGTGTAGACTCATAAATTAGTTGCTTTAGAGGTTTCACAGATAATTCCCTTTATCCAGAGCCTGTAGCTATCTGATGTTGACAAGCACAGGGTTTCTGGGAGAAATTATGTGGTTAAAAGCAAATTACATTTTCTTTCTTTAGGTTAAAGTGTGCAAATAAATTAAACACACCATCAGTGATAATATATTTGCTGAGAGAACAAAGCACAAGGTAAACAATGCTTTACTTTATATTTAGCAGACCTGCCATATTTTTATGTATGCCCTAGATTCAGTGTAGAAAAGTATTCAGAGAGTATGATAAGCCTAGATACTTGAGCCTTGACCATAGTTTAGAAGACAAGAACACCATTTTAGGAAAATGTTCTCCTTATGCAAACGTTCTTATCTGGAAAATATCTAAATAGATATCCATATCACATGATAACAATGCAGATGAAAATGCATCATATAGCTTATTAATATTCCAATTGAAAAGCTAAAATGTCTCATATAGTTGTTATTTATTATATATACCATATTATAAATGGCATGTAAATAAGTTCCTTCTTTTCCAAAAGAAGAAAGACAACAATAAAAATACATTATCTTGTCATAAGAATATAAGATTAGTGTCATATACTTTTTATCCACATAAGATGTATATGTATAGCTGTAGAATAAATATCTAGAAGTGGGTTTAATGGATATTATTTTTCAAAATGTCACTACATCATCTACTAAAAAGCTTATGACAACTTGAACTTTCATCAAAACATTAAGATAATCAATTATTTTCCCTAATTCTCTTATCTATAGTAGGTATTAATACTTTTTAAAATCTTTATCATATGAAGATAAATGTTACGTATTTATTATAATTTTATTTATTTATGGCTGAGATTACAGATTTTGTATGCCTATTCACTATTTCTATAGTTATTGACCAATTCTGCTACTAGTCTGTATGACTCTTACTGATTTGTAAAATCTTTTAGTGTTAAAGCAATTCGCTCCCTTGCTGTTATACGGCTGCTCCTTTTTCTTTGTCATTTGTCATTTGGCTTGGTTAATGATATTATCTATACAAGAGATTTAAACTTTTGTGTAATCAAATTCACTAATATTTTATTTTCTGCTTTTGGTATATGTAACATTTGTAGAGAGCCTGTTAACTTCTGTAATCTCTTATAAATATATTTTTGGTGCTTTCAATATATTAATAATTTATACTATATATTACAAAGATGTAGTTTATTCTTCATATGTTTATTGTGCTTCCATTCCAACAAGCCAAAATTTACAGAAAATAATATGTTTATTGTGTTTCACTTAATCAAAATAACTGCTTTATGCTATCATATGGATAATTCACATAAAAAGGTTAGAAAATTCAAAAAAGAAAAATTAGAATTATTCATAATAGTAACAACCAGATATTAAACGGCCACTAGTTATTGTATATCATTCACTTCATTTATTCATTTATTATTTTTTATCTGTCTATTGATTTTCTCATTTAAAATAGTTCTCTGAATAATTTTTAAAAATACAATATATCTCATTTCACCTGATGTTCCTTAGAAACATTACTTTAGAAAATACATAAGAACTTAATTATATAGTATACCTTAAGCCCTTTTCCTTTTTTTTTTTTTTCTTTGAGATGGAGTCTCACTCGGTCGCCCAGGTTGGAGTGCAGGGGCGCGATCTTGGTTCACTACATCCTCTGCCTCTAGGGTTCAAGCAATTCTCCTGCCTTAGCCTCCCTAGTAGCTGAGATTACAGGCACGCACCTCCGGGCCCAGCTAATTTTTGTATTTTTAGTACAGACAGGGTTTCACCATATTGGCCAGATGGTCTCGAACTCCTGACCTCAAGTGATCTGCCCACCTTGGCCTCCCAAAGTGCTGAGATTACAGGCATGAGCCACCACAGCTGGCCTACCATAAGTTTTAAACATGCTACTTCAAGTTTAAATTTCTGCTATTTTACTAAAATTGTGTTTAGTATCCTTTTACATAGACTACTTAAGGAAATAATCATTACGAAAAATTCTTGGAAGCTGAATTCCTGGGTCAAATTTTGTTAATATATTTCTAGGTTTTTCCATATGTTGCCAAATTGTCCTCAAGAGATTTTTACTTACTGTTAGCTCATGAACTGTGCATGAGGCTTTCCATTTGAATAAAACCTTGCCAACACTTAATAGTGCTTTTAAAGTTAAATATGTAACAATAAAAATCTTTGAAAATCTAATGCGCAAATAGTATTTTTTTTGGGGGGGGGGGTGGGGGACGGAGTCCTGCTCTGTCGCCCAGGCTGGAGTGTAGTGGCCGGATCTCAGCTCACTGCAAGCTACGCCTCCCGGTTTTACACCATTCTCCTGCCTCAGTCTCCCGAGTAGCTGGGACTACAGGCGCCCGCCAGCTCGCCCGGCTAGTTTTTTGTGGTTTTTTTAGTAGAGACGGGGTTTCACCGTGTTAGCCAGGATGGTCTCATCGCCTGACCTCGTGATCCGCCCGTCTTGGCCTCCCAAAATGCTGGGATTACAGGCTTGAGCCACCGCGCCTGGACGCAAATAGTATTTTTAAATCTAATTATAGATTCCATGCAATAGTTGTCCTTGTTGTAAAGTAAGTCACAAGATAATCCGTAAGTCATAATCAGTCGTAAAATAATCATTCATAAGAAAATCTATATACTATTTGCTATTATTTGTAAGAATAATACCTTCATAGTCTACTGGCTTAAGAAGTATTACCTAATGAAATATAAGCTACATATGCCTTCTTATTGCTTGCTATGTGAAATAAATACGTTGTTATGAAACTGTAAATTATGAAACACTAAATAAAACTTTTAAAAGCAACCTGAGATAAAGATAGACCAACTACAAATTAGCAGCAATGAGACTGAGTAGATTTCTGAACTTCAAAGGAAAGGTCAGAAAATACTGAAATTATATTTTTAACCTGTTGGGAAAAATAATTGCCAGTCTTCTGTTTGATATCTAAATGGAAAGATGGCAAAATTAAAAACAAAACAGAATTTATTCATAGCCCTTAACTAAAGAATTATCACAAAGGTAAAACTGAAAAGGAAAAGGAAAAATAACCCAATAGAGAATATAGTTAAATAAAAATTAACAAAGATATTGATAGTCATGTAGTGAAATTTATAAATAATTAACTGTAAATGTGAATATTAATAGCAGAAACTAGTGAGGGAGATTGAATTCAAGGTAGAGGTAAAATAAAGGACAGCAACAACATGCCATATGTGAGGAGAGTCACTGGAGTTAAGCTAATCTGAATGTCAGATATAATTGGAGAAGAGAGTGTAGCTGCATATTTTCTTTGTATATTGCCATGCCAAATATTTATCATAAAATGCACCTAAGCATTAATATCACATAAATCTAATGTATTATTTTCAAACCAGTGACAAGATAGAGGAGGAAAAGTAATTAATAAAGAAAATTCTCTGGAAAACCAGATAGCCAAAACAGGGGAGGGTGGGAATAACCACTGCCAATAAAATTTCAATATAGAGCAAAATAAATCCCCAAAATAGTAACTAAAATAGGTAAAACAAAATCTACTCTGGAAATAAATACATAGTAGATGAATATATTATACATATCACTATATAAGTACAATCATTGAAACAGAACGCCTCTGAAATATATAAAGATTAAAAGCAAAAGAATGAAAAAATACACTAAGCAATTATGGACAAATGACAACAATATTAGATAAAATGAACAAAAAACATTTCTAGTGATAATGAACATCGTTTATGCCTAATGACAAAAGGAAGAGTTAACCAGGAAGATTTAATATTTCTGAGCACTTGTGTGTAAAGGTGAACACTGTCACCTCAACACGTTCCAGGTAAACCTCCAGTGGTTTCATTTGCTCAATATTTACCATAACCAGACAGGAGGGTCCATTGTGCAACTAAGAACACTGAGGCAGGTGAAATTGTAAATGCCCTTCCTGTTCTTACATATCTAGCCATGGGCACAGCCACATGTGTACCCAGTAAGCCTGGCTTCAAAGCTTGTGCTGGTGGATGACATAAGGTGAAGCTACCTCAATCATAGCAGGAGACTTTTACCTCACATCTGAAAGAATACAGATTGTATCCAAGCACAAGTTGAACTTTTAATGCCTAATTAGGTCCCAGGTTACAAATAAAGTCTTAAAAATTACCCAATTGTTGAAAATATATATAATGTATTCTCACTGCTCTCAGTAAAGTTTCTTTTAAAAGATGATAGATCCCAAAATCTTATATAGAGATAAATTTTGAAAAGACACACATATCTGGGATGAATTTAAAGTAGCATTTAAAATAAAATTATAGCCTTAGGTGTAACAGAACAAGATAGAAAATCAAATAAATTTTTTATCACAAGATGACAAGGGGAGATACTCCCCAAACTAGAAATAAATTGATAAAAGCAGGTTAATAAAGTGGAGAATGAATTGAAATATAGAGACTAATTCATACTCCAGAATTTATAATTTAGAAAGTAAAATAAAACAGATAAATATATGGCAAGATCCAAAGAGAAAAAAAAAGATAGAAATTTCTACAAAATAATATTGAATGGGAGTAGGTGTTGTAATTTGTAATTACAGATGCAGTTTTAAAAATTATAAAAGAATACTGTTAATAGTTATGAGCAAAGAAGTCTGAAAACCTGTGCAAAATGAACTTTTTTTAGAGAAACTAAATTACCAAAGTATTTTTAAAAGCTGTACAATTTTGATAGGAATACAGACTTTAAAGAAATTAGTTTTTAAAAGATTAATAAGTTGATTTTTTAAAGAAATTTGATGTGAAAAGACAAAATAATGTGTTTACAGGTTCTATAGAGGAATGAAGAAATAAATACCTTCTGACCAAATAGATATTATCTGAAACATGGAGAGGTGTCTCAGTATTACACAATCTATTCATATAATTTATCACATAAACTGATTAAAGAGAGTAAATAAAAGTGTTCTTCAGAGAATCTGAAAAGGACTTTATAATATTCAGTACCTCTGTAAGTTTTATTTTTTAGCTGTTTGTAGATAGATTACTTATTTAACCTGATTAGTATTATCAAACAGTTGCAGAAAATGTCTCACTTAATGGGAGACATTAGAACATTCATTAAAAGTCACATACACAGAAAAGATGCCACAGTTGACATTGACCTAGAGATCTTATCCAAAACAATAAGACTAAAAATAAGGTAAAAGATGTAAGAATTAGAAAGAAGAAATAAAGTTGTCAAGAATAGTGTAAATATTCATATAGTATATCCAACTATTATCTGAAGAATAATATTACACATAAAATTTTAGAACTAATATTGGCATTTTTAAGATCAGTATACACACATCAGTAGTGATCTAATGTAGTATAAATAAAAACATAGAAAACTTAATTTTTAAAAATAACAGCTTTCCAGTGCCCAGATCTTGATTTCTAATACCATTCTTCAAGAAAAGGAATGAAAGATTCTTGGAAAAATGAACAGAATTAGTCTAGTATAACTTTTAATGCCAGAAAATAAAAGTGTTTAAAACACAAAACCATGAAGGCATTTCAATGGAATACAGGAGCAATGTATATTGATTTTCACTAGCCAAAGCTGGAACAGTTTCAGCAGCTAACTAAATAACACGATATTACATCATCACTCATAATATAAAATAAACATGCCCCTAGTGATATAAATAATTGATTGAATAAATAAATAGAAACATATGGAGAAAGAGATAAATCTCCCATAAGGAATAATTAAAAATATTTCTTGTAGTTATTCTCTGTACTTCAAGAATAGAAGCTTAATTTCCCATTCCTTCAGTATGGGATGTGCTTAGTGATTGGTTTCCAAAGAGTAGAGTATTGAAAGTACTGGAAAATGGCTTTACAGAGGAGAAACTTCACATATGTCACCTCAGAAAGGTGATTAAGACTAACATCACTAGTGATAAATATTGTTGATGGCATGACAAATCATGATAGTTGATAAATTATGAGAATAGCACTTTGCCTCTGCAGCCTTCTCATACAAAACCCATAACCTCAGTGTAATTGTGAGAAAAGCGTCAGAGAGAGATCAATTGGCCTAAGATTGAGACCAATTGAGGGACGTTCGAAAATATAACTGACCATTTTTTTTCTCAAAACCGTCATCCAAACAAAGTCTGAAGAACTGTCACAGATTACAGGATGTTAAGGAGATATGAGGATATGTCATGTGGTATCTAGGATGGTATTGGGGATGGGGACTGAAAAAGGATATTAGCAAAAAAAAAAAAAAAACAACAAACTTGTGAAATCAACACAAACTGTGGAGTTGAGTTAATAGTAGCATGGCAATACTGGTTTCTCACTTGTGACAAATGTAATACTGTTTTGTGAAAAGATGTCAAAAGGGGAAATTAGGTAAGAGTTATACCGGAACTCTTGGTACGACATTTTCAACATTTTTTTTTTTTGGTAAATCTAAAACTATTCTAATATAAAACAGTTAGATATATTATTAAATGGAAAAATTTCTCATAACCAGAAGATCTTTATGCCTAAGACTAAATCTAACACAATAGGTAGAACTATCATACAAAAATAATTTAGTTTCGTCTTTTCTTTCAGAGAAAGCTAAAGACAACCATAGCAAGATATTAACAAGTTCTATTTTCTAGGAACAGCTACAGCCAGCCACAACAGGAACAAGTACTGCATGATTCTATTTGTATGAACGATTTAAAATAGAAGCAGAGAGAATGGTGGTTGCCAGGGATTTAGGGAAAGGGGAAATGGGGAATTGCTATTCAATGGATATGAAGTTTCAGTTATGCAAGGTGATTTCTATAGCCAAGATGCAGAAACAGCTTAAATGTCAATAGACAGTTAAGTAGATAAAGGGAATGTGGTACATATGTGCAATGAATACTATTCAAAATTGGAAAAGAAAGAAATCCTGCCGTGTGCAACAACATTGATGAAACTACATTATGCTGGGTGGTATAAGCCAGAGGAGAAATACTGCATGATTCCACTTATATGAGTTTTCTATGATAGTTAAACTCATGGAAGCAGAGAATAGAATGGTGGTTGCAAGGGGCTGGGGATAAAGGGAAATGAAAAGTTGTTATTCAGTTATATATTTTCGGTTATACAAGATGATTAAGTTCTAGAGATCTGCTATACAGTATTGTGCCTATAGATAGCAGTACTATTTGTTCCCTTAAATTTGTCAAGAGAGTATATCTCACGTTAAGGCTTCTTATCACAAAACAGAACAAACAAACAAGAAGATGTGCAAGGAAACTTTTGGAGGTGATGGATATGTTTATTATCTTCATTGTGGTAATAGTTTCATGGGTATATGCATATGTCAAAAATCATTAATTATATTAATTAAACATATACAGTTATTTCATATATCAAAAATACTTTTAAAAACCTGATAATAGAAAAAGAGGGAGGATATCATATTATCTGTTCCTAGTAGAATTTACAAAGTACATCTTAGAAAATAAGTTAAAACATTCCTCCTGAATCTGAAAATATGGAAATCTGAAATTTGTACTACTTAAACTCTCACAGATTGGTGGAGCATGCACAGAGAGAAAAAAGGCAAGAAGGAAGAAAAGAGTGAATGTATTTTTAAATACATTTTAAATACAGACTTTTAAAAATGTATTTTAAATACAGACTTTAAAAATTTTGGACTAAGATTCAGAAAAAAATAGGAAAAAATGAAATGTAGAAAGCTTAGAAAATTAGAAGAAATTTAGAAAACTGACTGATAGACTAGTAGGATTGTTCAGTAATTTCTGGAGGAGGTTCTTCTAGAAACTGAAATTTCACAGTAGAAAAAAGTTAGTAACTTTTTTCCATTTCACAGAAAGAGATGAGAGAGTTTTTCACTTTAAGATGACTTTTGGAACTTAAAATTTATGGCAACAAGATCAAGTAGTGGTACAACCACAGAATATTTGATACCGCATTTGTAAACTAGGTATAGATAAATCTTTGAGAGCAGATGGTCTCTAGTAAAGAATTTTGAAGGCAATTAAGGCTGACATTAAACTTTTACCAATAAATTTATACAGCCATTGAAAGTAATCGCTCTGCTGGAAACATTCTGGCTTGAGGAGTGGGTTGACTCTCATACAAAAATAAAGTCTCACTGTAAAGTCTAGAATGACCACCTAGTGAACTTCAGTTCCATATAAGAGATGATGAAATCTATGCAAATATGTTGATGTCATTCACATTTTAACAAACACTTTTGAGAAGAGAAAGGGTTTATTTATTTGTTTGTTTGTGAAAACCGTATCTGTCTAAAGTGGAAACCATAGGGAAATGGGTACCGTGTGTTAGAACCTGGGATATCATTTTTTAACATCTTCATAAAATATGGAGAGAAGTCCACTGCCTAATTGTATTGCATTCTCTGCATAACAGTTTACTCTTCTCCTTTCAATATGTTTATTTCCATTCACTCTTAAATTCTTTCTTAGTTCCTCAGTCTTAAATTACATCCCATGCTTGTTCACTTTTAATTTCAGTCTTTTATTTTCTACAGCTATTTCCTCCCATATCACATCTTCACATCTTCCTATACTCTTGACTGTGCCAAGCTTCCTGAAATTTTTTTATCTTTCTGCAGCAGTAGAAATGGTAAACAGGCGGGTTGTGGATATAAGCTTGCCTTCTTGCTTCAGATCTTAGCCAGTGGAAAAGTGAAGGTCAAAATCTCCCCGTACAGTTTCTCATTTCCAGCAAGGCTTTGTCTTGTTTGACTCTGTTAACCTAGCAAGCTCATCTTCATTTTCCACTATATGATTTTCTGGCACTGTCACCTGAAGGGCATAAGAAAAAAATACAGGCTTTTCATTAGGCATTAACCTGAGCTGTTTCCACTCTTGCATAGACTTTTCTAGCTCTGTGTTAACAGGAATGTACCTCTGCAAGAAACCCCCTGATTTCTACTGTCACATTCTCACCTTACTTCCTGGCTATTTTCTGAGTTTTATATCTAAGAATAGCTTTAACAATGAAGGAGGGTCAGAAAAGTAATGGAGTCCAAATAATATCTGTGATTTTGTTAATAGCATAGGGTGCCTTTGTCAAATTCCTATTTTTGATATCACATGTTTATATAAAATGTTTTCATTAGGGGATGCCGGGTGTAGGGTTCCAAAAAACTTTCTATGCTAATTTTACAGTTTGTTATAAGTCTTATTGTTTTTCAAAATAAAAAGTTAAAAAAATAAAGGAGGAGAAGACCTTAAAATATATCACCAGTTTTATAAAAGGACAACTGCCCCATTCTATGTTTTGTGCTAGCTTTGGATTTCTGAGTCTGGAAGCAAACAGCAATTTAAGACAAATGATTTTTTTTTTTCAGTACTGTTCTCCCAAGTGAGCTTTATTTCAGAAAACAAATTTGAGTTTTCTATAATGTAACAACTAAATATATTATTTGTTTACACAATAATATAATAAACACAATCTGTTTATTACTCATTTGTTTCTAAAAAGTCTTCAAAAATTCCTATTACAAGTTGCCTATCAATTGAAATTCTAGATACTTTAAGTGACTCTTCATCTTTTAAAAAAAACTTTCTAATTTTTGTTTTTGAATATATATATATATATATGTTTTTGTAAAATTGTTGTTTTGCTTTTGAGGACTGAGAAGTGTTACATCAGAGTTTATATGCAGATGCCATTTTAAGCCAAAGTATCCTAAATCTAGTGATATTCCTTATGACCGTTTTTACTAAGCCTTTTTTTTTTATTCAGAAATCATTAAGTTTGTTTCTGTGAGCAAGTAAATTGTGTTTGACCAGCTGTTCTATTACACTCATTTCCAGAAAGAATTGAATTTGCTTCTGAACTCTGAACTCACAATGCTAAACTTGGCAAAATGTGTTTTCTCATCCCTACCCCAAAAGACCAAACACACACAGTTATTTAATATAATGTGATTTTGAGTCTTGGCTTAAAATGAAATAGAGGCTTACAGCAACTAGAGTATATTTTCCATGAAGGTCCATTTGTATGTCTTATAGAGTGAAGAAAACACCATTAATGCTCAAGTATTATTTGCAATTTATTCTTTATTGGATCAATTGTAATGTAAGTGGAAAATTTTTTTACTAGACCACAATGCCTAGTACCCTTTCAGCAGTTTGTAATGAAATGACTACATGTGATTTATGATTTATTATTAAGGGTATTCCAAAATCAGTATTATTCTTGAAATGTGCTATCAGGCTCATGGTGTCCATTAAAAATTAAATAGGATTCTTAAAGTCTGGTAGTGTGCTTCCCACCTAGCAAAATGTATAACAGATAGAGACTATTCAGTCAACTTACCAAAAATTTATTAAGAATATAAATACATGAAAGGCAACCTATGGATGAGCAAGTTTCTATGGCACATCTGTATGTCTCTGGGCAGTTTTGTCCTACATTGTCTTTTCAAGGATGTTTATATAACAAAATGCCTTGGAAGGTAGAGATTAATTCTCCCTCTAAGACAGATGGCAGATTTGTTCCTAACCAGAATAACAAACCTAATGTCTTCCTCCTGTACAAAGTTGGACAAGTTTGCCAGGAGCCTATTGTCATACATATTTTTAAAAACTATGGTGTCTCC
Source organism: Macaca fascicularis (assembly GCF_037993035.2). Lineage (NCBI taxonomy): Eukaryota > Metazoa > Chordata > Mammalia > Primates > Cercopithecidae > Macaca > Macaca fascicularis. The sequence goes on from NC_088387.1 coordinate 44,473,788, forward strand.
TTAGCTGTAACACAAATCTACTGTGTGCACAGTACCACATGCACCATTTGCATCACTGCTGTGGGACTTGAGGGGCATGGAGAACCAATGCAAACATAAACTTCGTGTGTCTTATTTCCTGGGAATAAAGTCCTTTGCTTCTTACCCACAAATTTTGTGTCTTCTGCCAGTAAGTATGAAACTCTAGCAGATTAGTTTGTTAGTCTTCAAGTAGAGTGAAATCTCCTTCCCTTCAAAGGTTCTTGATATGACCATTTAGTGGGGAGCACATTTTGACTGTGTGAGTAGCTGGCGAGAACATGGGGCCAAGTAAGGTCATTAGGATTAAGGGGATGAAGTTGAGAGGGAGGAGCCAATAGAAAAAAGAAATTGGAGATTTGTAAAGGAAATAAGGTTAATTAGTGTAGTCAGGTCTTATAGCAGAAAGGAGAACCCCCAAAAACCAGAGCAAAGCATGGCTTAGAACAAGAAGAAGGTCACTTCATTCTGTGTGATTGGTGAAAAGAGAGAAAGGATGGTTGTGGCAGTAGAAGTGTAATAGATAAAGAGGTGGAATGTTGAGGGAAATCAAGCCTGATAGCCACAAGTGTCTAGGTTGTCATGCTAGCTGCTTAAATTAAGTGGGGTAGAAATTTAGTACAGAGAAAATTTGAGGAAAAAGGACAGTTCTGCAATTCTCAGGAGGAGAATGGTAAAAGTAGCTGACAGAAGATAGATAACAGAATTGGCAGATGGTGCTGAAGGCCTAGCTGAATTCAGAGAATATCAGTCTGTAGAGTTTTTAATACAAATGGTTCTATGATGGTCTTTGGCAGAATTAAGTTGCTCTGAAATAAGAGAGAAGGCCAATTTTAGAAGTTTACTTTCCTGATAAGTAGTAAGGATAATATTCATTATTGGGTATCTTGAGATAAACCTAAGAGTTACCTGTCTGTCTCACATCTTAACTAATGGTACATTCACATATGTAAGTTGACCATTGAAATAATGGATGAGTAACATTCCATTAGGGAGGGACTCACCTTTGATTTGCAAGAGTTGAGATCAACATACATTTTCTGACATTTTTCTACTATTTGATATGGTCCTCCCCATCCAACTAATTGTATTACAGATTAAGCCCACCTTCATTTGAAATCATATATTAATGAGAGACCTAGGGCATGAAACTAGTGTTAATTTGCATGGATGCCTCAGTTCCTTTTATCATTGAAAACTAGCCAGACCATGTCACCAAAGAGCTGTGACTGATGGGAACTTCAAAGAGGCACTCGGCAAATGCATGTCAGAGGAATTCTTAATAATAATAAATCTTCTGACAAGACAAGAGCACTTAAGTCTGATGGTGACAGTTTAGTTTACAGAAATAAAGCCAATGTTCTCTGCTCCATTTTCAGGGTCTGAATGGTTTTAATCATGCTGTTTGGCAGATAGCTACATCAATCCATCTCATCATATCTAAATTCTGCCATCTTTGGCTAGTCATCCATAGACATATTTCTAAACTTCAAAAACAAATCAAACCTCATTTTTTTTTCATTTTTGCTCAGCAGCCATATATTCTCTCATTTACAGTTTGAAAATGAATGAAGCCACTGAGAAATGAAACAATGCTCTATTTTCTTCAAATTAGAAGCATTGAGATTACTATCAAATCAACTTTCTGCAAAGGTTTATGTTTCAGAAAGTAGCATTGCTGGGGGCAGTAGTTATTATGCTGAAACTTGGTAAGTTAGTGGGCTCTCTACAGTCCAGGATTTATCTCAATTTTCTACTCCTTTTGTGACTTCATCAAGCCAAGATTAACTTCTTTTCTTGATTATTTCTGGGCATGAGTTTGAATTAGCCTTAGGGGAGTCCTTCTCTCTGGAAATGCCAGGTTGTAAGTAATTGGACCTAATATCTGACCCATTGTCTTCTGTGAGTTTCTCAACTCCGGTCTTCTCAACTTCTCCTGATACGTTGCTTGTGTTAGTCAGAAAAGTTTGGGTTTTACCCCAGTCTTAGACTTTTCCAGAGATCCCCTACATTATGCACACTGGCCTACATTAATATCCATTTTTAAATAAAATAAATCATATTGTGTATGTTTAAGGTATACATCATGACGATTAAGATATATAGAGAGAGTCATGCATCATAACAACTTCTCAGTCGATGATGAACTGCATATACAATGGTGGTACCATAAGATTATAATACTGTATTTTCACTATACCTTTTCTATGTTTAGATACACAAATACTATCCATGTGTTACAATTGCCTACAGTATTTGTTACTGTTGCCTACAGTATTCAGTATAGTAAGATGCTCTAAAGATTTCTAGCCTAGGAGTAATAGGTATACCGTATAGCTTAGGTGTGTAGTAGGCTATGCCATTTATGTTTATATAAATACAATCTATGATAGTTACAGAAAGATGAAATTGCCTAATGATGCATTTTTGAGACTGTATCCCTGTAGTGAAGCACCCTTAACTGTATAGTAAAATGGCTTCTATAGCGGAACAAATTAACATATCCATTATCTCACATAGTTACCTACCCACCACCCTGGCAGCTATCATCTACATATTTAGAGAAAATTCTGAATGCAATTAACTATTGTCAACTGTCGTCTTCATGTTGTAGATTATATTTTTTGCCTTATTTATCCTACATATTTGCTACTTTGTATTTTTGACCTACATCTCCCCATTCTCTCCACTCTACCCAGACACCGGTAACAACTGCTTTATTCTTATTTGGCAGGTTTTTGTTTGTTTGTTTGTTTTCAGATCCCACAGGCAACAAAAGCAAAAATAAATAAATGGGACTACATCAGACTAACAATGTTCTGTACAGCAAAAGTAATAATAATAATAATAATAACAAAATGAAAAAGCAGCCTACAGACTGGGAAAATACGTATTTGGAAATAGCGAGAAAACATAAAACCAGATTAAAGGAATCAACTAAGAATTTGGATATGCATTTTCCCAAAGATAATGTAAAAATGGCCTACAGGTACATAAAAAGGTGTTCAATGTCACTAATTTTCAGGGTAATGGAAATCAAAACCACAAGGAGCTATTACCTCATACCTGTTTGAATTGCCATTATCAAAAAGACAAGAGATAACATGTGTTCGTGAGGGTGTGGAGAAAAGAGAATGTTTGTTCCCTGTTAGTGGGAATGTAGATTGGTGAAGCCATTATCAAAAATAGTGTGGAGATTCCTAAAGAAATTAAAAATAGAACTACCATGCAATCCAGCAATTCCTCCTCTGCGTATATCACCAAAGGAAATAAAATCACTACATCATAAAGATAGCTATACTCCTACATTCACTTCAGCATTATTCATAATAGCCGATAGTTGGATGTCTTCCTAATCTCTATTCCCTTCCTTTCATTTGGACCTCAATGGAGTAAGACTGTAACTAACCAAGAGTCATTCCTTATTAATTTCTTTATTTTCAGATTCCAGCATAAACTTGTACCTTACGAATATTATAGCATAACGCAAATATGATGTTTTCAATTTATATAAGCCATATAGATTTGAATCCATGCTCTACTACTAATCTTAATCTCAGTAAACCCAAAGATTCCTCATCTGTAAGTAGGAATATTGAACTATAACACTTCATGGTTTATTATGAGGATTAAATGAAGGCTACTCAAGCTAGATTTTGTTTTCTAAAAAGGCAGCTTATGTTTGAGGATTCAGGAATACCTCATAGTACCTCAAAGACAAGGGAAAAGAAAGAATTAAAACCAAACTGCATGCCCCTCTAATAACTGGTTTATGTCACGTATGTTTTCTTCTTTATTCCTTGAATCCAGTTCTTCTGCCTCTCCAAACCACAATGTAGAAATCGTAGTTGAGTCACCTATACAGAAAGTGATTTTTCTTTTCTTCAGTTCGAATTCCAAATTCCATGATAAAATATGGGTTCTTCTAGCTAGGGCACCTGCCCATGCCTGTTCCTGGATGAGCGAGGAAAATAATCCTGCAGGAACACAACAGAAAGCTGGTTTTCCTAAGCCACCACCAAGAGCATATAGATTAGAAGGCAAATCTAGGTTTAAGTCAGAAGAAAGCAATATTTTTCCACTACAGAGTTTATGTATTAAAACACAGATTATAGAACAACATTGTCCAATGGGGCTTTATAATGATGAAAAAAGGCACCTAAAATGTAGCTAGTGCAAACAAAGAAAAATTATTTGATTTTAGTTAATTTACATGTAAGCAGCCATATGTGACTATTAACTACTGTATTGAACAGTGCAGCTACAGAATCTTGTAGTCAACAAATGGAAGTTGTTAACATGAGGTAATCTGTAATTGTTTAATAAGTCTATAAAATTGACTGAATGGATGAGACTCTCTCAAACAAGACCTTGGAGGCCACAAAGCAAATTGACCTACCATCTCTTATCATTCAGAAATGGAAACAATCAATTCTGTTATTTTTACTTTTTCTGTAATTGCCTCTGTTCTTTAGATACCTGGAAACAGAAATATCCTTGGAATGCTTAGAAAGAGTAGAGCTAGATGAAGGCTGACCGAAACACAGTTTTCAAGAGTAAAGGGAATTGTCGGAAGTTCAGAAGTTGGAGGAGAAAAGGGTGGAAAGAGCAGATGGATTAATAATAATTACCTATTCCACAGTTTCACCTGAGATACACTTTGTACACAAGTACTTTGGTCAAGGACTTAAATTCTAAACAAGTTGCTAATAATTCAACTGGAAAATTAGATATTTACAATTAATCATTTTATCGGGTACATGTTCTCATGATAATAGCTGGTGTTGCAATCGTGAACAAAAATTGACAGTCTTGCTTTCATGTAGCTTATTATCTAGTAAGTGACATTAAAAAAATCAAATAATGACACCAATATGTGTGAGTGCCCTGGAAACCTATTTGGGGGCAGGAGGGGCATTCACAGAGGTTAGGAGAATAGGAAAACTTCTTAGCTAATAACTGTAAAAGGAGTACAAGATAATTAGGTGAGGAAGACAAGGAAGGTCATTCCAAGCAGAGAAATCAATACATTCAAGCTCTAATGGTGATGGAGGACATTGAGAATATGAGAGATTGACAAATAGCCAGTATGCATTAAATGGAAAGGGAATTATGTGGCAGGGATAGAGAAAGAAGAGAATGGAAAGGTAATCCCAAGTGAATGAGTTTATCTTCAGAAGGAGTTCATTAATGAAGGAGAGTAGAAAGACGGATTTGTGATTTTTAAAAAGTGACTTTGGAGTTTGGAAAGACAGATGGGGGGCTAAATGACTAACACAGTATCTGAGACAGAGATGGTGATAACTTGACCCAGGATGCTGTGAAGATAGAGATTAATTGGTGCATATGAATGATGTTTAATAAATATAGTTCCTGAGACTAGAGAACCTATTGAATATTGTAAATCTGTGAGGTAAACAAATGATCACTTTTCTGTGTCTAACTGCATGGATGGTGGTATTTTTTACTCAGATAAGAGTCACTGGAAGTGATCAGGTTTTAGGGGCAGTAAGAGGGATTATGGATTCATTTTTGATGAGCGTGGCCTTTGAGACATTCAAGTGAGATATAAGAAAGTTAATATAATAGCTTAAAGCTTTTAGGAGTAATCTGGGCTGGAGACATAAATCTGTGTCATTTGCTTACAGAGACAAGCAAAGCTTGGGGTAGAAACAAGAATACCCAGGGAGATAATACAAAGTAAGAAAAGGAGGCCACTTAGGAATAAGTCTTGAAGTATTTGAGTAGTGAATGATTAGGTAAAAAGTACTATGACTGCAAAGACAGAAGGAATAACTAGAGAAAAATAAGGACAAAAACATGTCTTGGAAGCCAAGTTAAAAAGAATGGTCAATCAGGTTGAATTCAACTAGGAAATTAAGTTGAGTATTGTAAAATGACCATTAGATCTGGTTAATACAGTTGTCAAGGAGGACAGTAAAAGAGGCCAGATTGGATTGGGTGAATGTTTGAGGGGTAGGTAGAGCAATAGAGGTAGAAATTATTAATGATTCTTCTAATAAAGTTGTCTATGACTAGGAGATTCATTATATTCATTGATGTTTATATGCTAGACTTAACTTTCAAAGAAATACATCAATCTGGCATATTTTATTTCCCTTATATCTATCAAGGGTCCGTAATTACTATTCTACCAAGAAGTAGAAATTAATTAGAATATATATATATATATATATATATATATATAATGTAGGAAAAATAAATATTAAAAATTACACAGTCCCAACACTCTAAAACATTGCTTGTATTTTGGCTTCTCCTAGTCTTAAGTATATACATTTCCATCAAATAGAGTTATGCTACTTTAAAGATTCTAGTTTAAGTTTTTTTCACAAACATACCCAAATTTTTACCTCACTGTAATAAAATTTTCTGATATATATTTAATGGTATAGTATTCCATAGAGTTTATTAAACCAAAATGTTATAAAAGACACATAACTGTTAACTGTATGTATAAAACATATTTTATGTGCATATATTAATAGGTATTTGTATTTATATATTGATAAAGTAACTTCGGTAAATTCTTCTTGATTCTCTTCTCTTCTACATATGTGGAATTCTTACAAATTATTTTAGAGAGATTCCCAATCTTAAATGATTTACCTTTATTAAAATAATCTATGCCAAAAGAAAACTATGAGAGCTTTTCAGGTTGCTTGATTACTGCATGACTCTTTAGTTTATTCATAGTTATTTTCTGTAATTAAAAAATGTGTTTCACAGAGCTGGAACACAGGCTTAGAAGGATGTAGTTAAGCATTATATTCTGGAAATAGAGCTAAACTTTGTGATATATGAGACATAACTAGGTGACGAAACTTTGTCCTTTGATTGCAGCATTTCTCTGAGAACATTAGTATTCAGTAAACATGTTCTGCGTAAATTTTTATTCCACTTAAGGCTATTTTTATGTTAAGAATCAAAATATAGATTTTGATTTTACCTGTGAAAAGAGAAGATGGTGCTCTTTTATTATTTTTTCCTTTAAAGGTTATGAGTTCTTAAATCTCATTAGTGTTCAACTTCTACCCTGAAGATAGAAAATTTAGTACATAGGGGTTTGGGCACTGAAAGAGTTGATGGAATCTATAAAAGTGGAATCCTTCTCACTGGTAGGATTAATGTTTGTTTTGAAAGTTTTATTTAAATAAATGTTGTTTATTTATCTGATAAGAGGTAGGATTATGTGATTATTGGGGATTTGTTCTACTCTGGTGAATCTAAAAGCAGTGTTTTTCCCGCACAAAAATTACTATAACAATGATAATAACAAAAATAATAGAGAGAGTTCGGCTTATGATTGTGATTCTATGATCTCTAGACTCATTTTATATGCCCCCTTACTATTAAGACAGTATTTATTGGAATGGATTTTGTTAGACTGCTGTCTTCCTTCTGGGGGTAGAAACTGCATTAAAGACTATTGACTAGCAGAGGGTGAGGCAAACTGCCAGGGGATGGAGGATGTAGCAAAAGGAGGGAGTGAAAGGGCGCTATGGGAATTACAGAGGATGCAATAGGAATTCAGCCAGCACCATAAATTCAGGGAGAGGTGTATCCAATTTTCATTATGACTGCTAGGTTGTTAGAGAGTTGTCTCTTTAAAATATGTCCAGATAGAGGTTTTGCCTGTAAGTGAGCATTTAGTCCTCTGCTGGTAACACATCCTTTCTTGTTTGACTTGAATCCACAATTTCCTATAGTTCTCTAAGTCCTTTAAAATTGAATCAACGTTGTAGCTTTCTCCAAATACAGCCCTTATATATAGCATTTATTTTGAAGACTCAATTTTTAGAGGAATTTTAAACAAATGTGTACTGAGGAGCAGAAGGTAAACATTCATGTGCTCAGAAGCCACTTGTCCTGCTACGATGTGGCAGGTGTGCTGATGGTGAATGCAAATATTCATACAAACACAGAGGGATAAACAAGAACTTTTTGTTTGTTTGTTTGTTTGTTTGTTTGTTTTGCTAGTCATCCATGGCATACTCTGCTTCTAAATATATGGTTGAGAAGAGAGCCTTTTCCAATGAAAATTTCCCTTTTGGGATTCAAATTTAGGTGTGTTGAGAGGGAACACATGCAGCTCATTTATCTTCAGTAATTTCATAACTGTGGTAAATGTGTCAATCATATGGGGAATTATACATCACTTGTAATTGAAGCTTTCCATTATGCCAAAAAGGACTTCAGTTCAATTATTTTAAAGATTTTTCTTTTCATTTTTGAATTCAGAGAGTTATATAATATGTTTTAATAAAATTCCAAAGCACTGCTCCTAATACCTACTTGAAAAGGAGGAGATAAATATATACATAATCTGTGTTTAGTTAGAGCTGTGGTCTTCACATAGGGAATCAATTATTTAAAGTAAATTTGCCCCTTTTTATCAAGGACTTCATGCTAATGAGAAAGCATTTTGAAGAGCACATTCATTAGTCATTTACTATTTATTTCACAATTCTGAGTCAGAATAGAATTTCGGATTGGATGCAAAGCTCAGTAAACCATATCAGGATGACAGGACACAGAATACATGCAATTATGCATGGTCCTGATTCCTTAAAGGACAAGGGAAATTACCGCCACTGCTTCTGTTCAGTGAGATGACAGGAATAATACTTGGCTTTGTAAGTTTCCATCTCATTGTTGTCATTAGGGACAACGCTGGAGTCTGTCAGTTCAAGACGAGATGCTATATTCTTGGGAGCATATTTTTCTTTTCCTTCTGCTTTCTTGACTACAGTTTTATTACTTTTTTCCTTACCTCCTACTCCTTTTTTTCTTTTTAATATTCAGTTCCAAGGACTGAAAATATTTATATAGTCAATGACAACTACATATTATAAAATGTGGATCCATTGTATATTTTTTTATTATAAGTCATGGTAAAATTTACTGTGAATTTGAATTATGGAGATAGTATAAATTCTAAAGGGACAGATAACACTGTAGTTAAGAATATAGATTCACGAGGTAAACTTCCTGGCTTCCAGTCTTCACCTTTGCTGCTTAACCCTTACTGATCTTAGACAAGTTATTTAACCTTTTCCTTTGTGCCTCAATGTTCTCATCAGAAAAATGGTGGACAATAATACTACTCATATGGATGCTTATAAAGAGTCATGGTTAAATACATAAAATCAAACATTAAAAATTAAATTAAACTTATGTTTTCTTTTCAAATTAAGAAATGGGCTAATATTGACTCTGGGTCAGCTTGAGTTCTTTACAGATGACAGTTTCAGCGCTCTTAATCCTACAGGCATGTTTTGTCTTGCCTAAGAAATCTGTAAATCAGACACTGAAAAAAGGACTCACTTATTTGATTGTTACAAACAAAAAGTAAAAGAAAGGAAGGAGTAGCCACAGTCTTATGGCCCTGATGGAAGGACAGAGCCAGTTAGACTATCCTCATCACTGGTCGGGTTTTACTTCCCATTAGATGGGCTTCTCTGGGACAAAAGACGAATTGAACCAGTCCCCAAATGACTGTTCGCAGGGCAGAAGGAGGAATAGGATCAGTTTTAGGGTGATATCTGAACAGATTGGGGTAACACAGACCACAGCAACAGCTTGTGATCATAGTTTAACTTTTTCTAATATTCTGTTTTTAGTTTTTGTCTTTCAAATCAACTAGTTTCTCCTTCAAAGGTGTTACATTAGAGAACTGTTGGACTAATTTCTGACTAGTTTCTCTCAGACAGAATGAAGTATATCTCGTTCTGTGTACTTAGAACTATACACTTTATCTTACTTAGGCACACCAGTCTCATATACTAGAACTTCTTCTGCCCAAGAAATGGTGGACATAAGTGAGAGGCAGAAATGTGTTGGTTAAGACTATGGACTCCAGAGCCAGTCTGCCTCGGAATTAAGTCTGGGATAAGCCTCTTTCACCTCTTTCAGGACATTGAGGACTCTTTCTTGTTTTCTTTCTTTCTTTTTTCCTTTTTTGACACTGAGTCTAGCTCTGTCACAAGGCTGGTGTGCAGTGATGCGATCTTGGCTCACTGCAACTCCCACTTCCTGTACCCAAGAGATTCTCTTGCCTCGGCATCCTGAGTGAATAGCTGGGACTACAGGCATGCGCCACCACACCCAGCCAATTTTTGTAGTTTTAGTAGAGATGGGGTTTCACCATGTTGGCCAGGCTTGGTCTTGATCTCCTGGCCTCTAGTGAAAGAACTCTTTCCGAATCCTAGATTTGTCACCTGTAAAATGTCAATGATTGTAGTGATAGAAACGGAGTAAGAAAGATAGAGTTAAGAAGTATTAAAGAGGTAAACTATTTGATGTAAAAGTGGAATGATCCTAACGGGGCATCCAGACTTCAACCTATGTCACCCATCCTACATTTTGCCATTTTTGTCTATTTGTATTTATTTTTATACCTAGTTTATATCAGGCATAGTTATTCCATAGGGAAGATAAAGGACATGTTTTCTAGACAATTCTTTCAAGTAGCTAAGCTGTGAAAAGGATATGTGGGACCACAGTTAGCAGAGAACATAGATGTGAGGAAACAGTTTTTTTAAGGATGAAGTTTGAGCATTCTAATTTGTCTAAGAGATTAAGCCAAAAAAGACAGGAAAAAAGGATTAAGACAATGAAGATGATTAAAACAGCCCAATGTCTTAGAAAGCAACAGGAAAGAAAAGTTAAAAAAAAAAAAGGGTAGAGTTTAGCTTGGGGAGGAAGTTTCTTTAGCCTAAATGGGAAGGAAGAATGGAAGAATGCAGAGTTTGACTTCTTTTACCAGTGGCAAAAGGAGGAAATTTTAAAAAGTTATTACCCAATTGACTTTTTTTTTTTTTAATGAAGGAGGAAAGATCATGTGCTAAGAGTAGTCAGTGGGTGAAACACATGGGATTTGAGAAAAGAAATCAATATTTAGAAGGGTTACTGAAGGAGCTGATAAAGAACCAACTAGAGACATATTGAGGAGGATCTGGCATAGTTTAGAATCCAGATAAAATTGGTTATTTTATGAGGCTATAATAAGATGGTGAGATTTTTCTCACGTATTCAGTCAGCTGTCCAAGACCAGAAACAGAGAGGCACAGTGGATTGATTCATCCTAGTCTGGGACAAATGGCGGGTATGTAAACAAGAAAGTTAAGCCCAATAATAATGATAATGATGGCAGCCTATGCGATGGTTTCTGAGTTAAATATTGAGGGAAAATAATTCATGGATTGGGGAGAAAATTACAAAGTAAAAACAGGTAATAGAATAAGGGTATCCTGGAGAGATCAATGGCGACTGACTATTAAAAATTTACCTTTCTGATTTATTTGTTGAATTTCATTCAATTCCATTCAGTTATGTCATAATGCTTTGAAATATTGGAAAGAGTCTTAATCTCAAGATCTCACTTCTGCTCTGCTACTCTCTACTAAGGAGACATTTAGGGAAGTCAAGTTGCTTTTGTGGGCTAGTTCATTTATCCGCAAATGACAAGTGCTATTTATTATTGGGTGGCATTCAACTCATATCAGCTGAATGAATGAGTGTATACAATCATTACAGTTTAAGATAAAATTGATGTGAGTTATCATACACTTATCTAAAAAACATAAGATTTCTCTTACTCAAATACATGAACAAATATTTTGTTTTTTTTTTTTTAAAGGATTCAGAGAAGACTTCATGTTCTATAACAGTAACTAGGTTAGCACTTGTAAAAATTTTGGTATCTTTAATGTCTCCTTTAACTGTCTTAAATTTGTCATAATGTATCTCAAGTTAATTTATCCTGTTGAATAGAAGTGCAAAGAAATGTGTAAAACAAATACTGTGTACCAGGCACTTTGCATATCTTATCTGTGTCTCCCTTAATTCACAAAAACATTATTTGAGAGAAGTATGACTGTCCACATCTTTTAGTTGAAAAGGAAAAATTAGGCTTAGGGCAATTGGGTATAGTGGCAGATACAAGATTCAATCCTTGGCCAATGAAAAATGTGTGACTCAAAATCTCAGCTTTATGTACTGTGCAACATTGCTTTTAGTTGACAGAAGGACTGAAAAACCTTAATGATCATGTAATTTACAACACTATATTTCATAAAACCTAAGCATATTATGTAGTAAAGAGCATCACATTTTTGACTAATTAGAAAAGAGCTTAGAATGATCAGGAGATGGAGGAGGGAAATTATCAGGGCAACATAATTTCTCTTTTAACTACAATAGTTAACATAATGTAGTATTGATGAAAAATAGAAAGACAAACTCAGAGAGAGACTGAAAATTTCTAAGAAGTTTATATATGCCTTTTTACCTGAGAGAGAAAATGATTGATTATATAAAAATCTCATTTGAATAATTAGTTTGGGTTGCGGGGACATCTAGAAGACCCCTGCTTTAAAACACGCAACAAAATGAATTTCTCTTACTTAAGACTAAAAGGTTATAAAGTCATAAAGCAAGAACATAAAATAATTAGAAACAAAGATGGTTAGTTATCTGACCTTAGGTGTGAAAAGTCTGTGACCGAGTCCAAACAGAAAATGATAAAATTTTCATACATTTCATACATTATGTAAAACTTAAAAAACTTAGTTATTAAAAGCATCAAAAATAGAGAGAGTAAACTAGGAAAATATTGTAATTAGATGAAAAATAAAAGATTAATGTAATTAAAATGTAAAATCCTTTCATCATTCAATAAGAAAAAGTTGTATTAGTTGAATTACCTAGTAGGGGAAATAAACCAAGTTTCAAGAGAGGTACTTTACAAAAAAGATTATGTGTTGGCCAAGTCTTGGATCTGCCACCATACACAATTGCCCTAAGCCCTAGTATAAGGTAGATATTAAATATTTGTATGTCACTAGTAAGGAAATGCATTTTTAATTAAACTGGCAACTATTTCAAAGTTTTAAAATATCTGTTACCGAAGCCATAAGGCAATGGGGAATTTCATTCACTGTTGTTGGGATGATATATCGGAAATATCTCTCATGAATGAAATTTGTTATTGGACATTCAGAATTCGTATTTTTTGACATAGTACTTCAACATCTGATAATTATCTTATTAAAAATATTCAAAGATGTGGGAAAATTATGCATTGAAACGACTATGGTTCAAATATTTGTCCCCTCCAAATCTCATGTTGAAACTTGATTCCCAGTGTTGGAGGTGGGGTCTAATGAGATGTGTTTGGGCTGGATTCCTTATGAGTGGCTTGGTGCCAGGCTCTTGGTGGTGAGATCTCCTTCTTAAGAGACTTGGTTTGTTGGCGATGGCAGGAAGGATGGAAGGAAGGAAGGAAGGAAGGAAGGAAGGAAGGAAGGAAGGAAGGAAGGAAGGAAGGAAGGAAGGAAGGGAATGGATTAGTTCCTGCAAGAGTGGATTGTTACAAAGCCAGGATGCCTCTTGGCTTTGCTCTCCTAGGCACATAATCATTTTGCCTTTCATCTTCTCCACCATGTTTTTACTCAGCAAAGAAGCCAGGCAGATACTGGCACCATGCTTCTCATACCGTCTGCAGAACCATGAGTCAAGTAAACTTCTTTTCTTTATAAATTACCCGGGCTCAGATGTTCTTTCATATCAACAAAAAACTAAGACAGAAATTTATACTATTAAAAATATAAACAAAAGACAACAATGTTTTTCTTAAGATAAAATCATCATGCTTTAGGAGAAAGGTTAAAGAAATGATTTAAGTATATATGAAATGAGGGAAACCCTGTGTGTGTGTGTGTGTGTGTATATATGTGTATATATATATATATCATGTATACCCTGATTCTAAATGAGTATACATGGTTTATATTCTAATTTTTTCCAAAGTATAGATATTTAAACACATTATTCATGAACATAGAAAAATGCAGGGAGAAAATAAAATAATAAGAATCCCTCTGAATGGAAAGTTTTTTTTCTATTATTTTTTAACCATCTCTGTTTATTAAGATTTTATAGTGAGCGTTCATTACTTTAAACATTGTGTGTGCATATATGTGTATGTGCACACTAATGCTATACTCATTAAAAAGTACAAGATTTTTCTTAAAAAAGATATAACGTCATTTAGTAAAGTAAGTCATACATCATTTTTATCTTAAATTTATAAAATTTTTCATTAAGTTTCCAAGTTTGCCGTGATGACACCATGTCTTTTAAATGCCTTTGTCTTAACACCTTATACAGCTCCCGGCATAGAGTGAACAATCAAATTTGGTTTGGCAAATGAAGAAGTTCATATTTATATGCATAACCCATGGGAAGATTTGAAGCAGACATTTAGCCTAACTAGATGCTTTTCATTTAATTAGTATTCAGGAGGACCAGGAATATCGGGAAAGGATTTTTCTAAGCAATGATTAAAATACCAAAGTAAAATTGAATATGTGGCCATGATTCTGTATTTTCTATAGAATGTTCCAGCTGTGCTAATTTATAATGTATTGTGGGAAACAGAAAAAGGTCAGGATCGTCGTAACTGATTTTGCAGCGGTATAATGACATTTTTTCGTGTGATGTTATTCTTATTTTAGGTTTCATTTTGTTTGTTTTTCTTCTTCAAAGACTTTTGAAATTATCATTCACTTCAATTATCTAAACAAAAATGAAGTCAATTTAAATTTTTTGAAATTAGAAAACAGGAATACGAGTGTCATGACTGCTCATAATAAAATATCTCAGGCATGACATAATTTAATCTGGTTTGAGTTCATAACCATGAAGAGTAAATGTATAGTATCTCGATATTATTTTCAATTACTAATGACTTAGGACGCCATTGTAAACTACTTCAAATTGAGAAGAGGAAAGTATAGTGAATTCCTAGGTATCAGTGTTTCATAATTATGACCTTTAAAAGACACATTATACTCTTTCAAAAAATCAAATATGTTAATTAATTAGACCTTCACAACAATTTTAGTAACTAGAACATAGCACGCGCCCTTGTGTGCAGATAGGAAAACTGACACTCTGAAAGATTGAGTGATACCTATAAAATCTCAACACCAATTGGCCCTGGTGTTTGGACTGGATTTCAGGTTTTTGGTTTTATCACAATTTCAAGTGGAAATTTAGACTTAGTATTAACTATTGACCCTTGTAGTCATTATACACATTTGTGTGAATCTTTATGCTGAAATGATAGCATAGGCACTACAGATACATGGACAAATTGTCTTAATGATTCATTTTAACAGCATTCCTCTAAACAAATTGAATCCTGTACTCTATTTCAACCAACTAAATTGAAGATACCTTCTACCTTTTATGTGATTTTTGATACTTCTGTTCCGTTTGATACTTCTGCATTTTTTCTAACTCTGAGGTCAATTTCAGAGTGAGTTTTGAAGTTCCCTTCTCTTAGTTTCTTCCGTCTTTATATGTTTTCAGTTATTATTTCTCATTGAGTTATGTATGCCTTTCATTGAAATCTCACCATCACACTAGTAGAGACTTAAAACCTCAAGCCTGGGATACTTCTGGAATCTCCAAATGGTCTAATTTTCTTTGAAATGTTCTTCAGATTATCATAAAGGATAGTATCTAATAAGTATTCCTAAATTATTATTATGATCATGTTACTGTTATGAATAAGATCTTGAATGTTTCAATTAATCTATTATCTCATTAAAAAAAAACAACACTTTATCCTGGCATTCAAGGCCCACTTATAATTTTTTGTCATTGTTTTAAGACAGGGTCTCGCTTTGTTGCCTAACCTGGAGTGTAGTGGCACATTAATGGCTCACTGCAGCCTCTACCTTCCTGGGCTCCAGTGATCCTCCTATCTCAGTCTCCCAAGTAGCTGGGACTACAGGCACGTGCCATCATGCCCAGCTAATTTCTTTTTGTATTTTGTAAAATTGGGCTTTTGTCATGTTGCTCAGGCTGGTCTCAAACTCCTGGGTTCAAGCAATCTGTCCACTTTGGTCTCCCAAAGTGCTGGGACTACAGGAATGAGCCACTGTGCCTGGCCCCATCTATAATTTATTTCCAAAATAAACTCCAAAGAGAGTTGACACATGTTTCATTGCACTACACTGGAGCCAATTAGAGGAACTGGATTCTCTCAGCAGGTGTCACTTGATGGACTCTTTATCTTTGCTCCTTCAGAGTATCTTTCCCAATCACAAGGGTGTGATTTTTCTCTTTTTAGGTTTATTCTCCTTGGTTGAACATTTTGATACGGAGAAAAACAAATGGAATCCATGTTTTCATTGTCCTTTTCCTGAGTGTTGTATTGTTCTCCAGTGATAGCATTATTGTAGCAATTGGTTGCCCTGAAAGTAATTAGAGCAACTGGTGATTAGTAAGAATGAATCATTTTGGCATAGGAAATAACTTTTTCAATATGGATACTTTACTCTGAGTGGTAAGAAGTCCTCAAAGCAACCCTATGAGGGCTTCTGGATACAGAAAGCAAACTACTGGAAATTTACTCTCTACTGTCCAATATAAGTTATTAAGGAGGGAATAGTTGATGTTATATTATTTATACTTAATTTCAAAAACACAGTGTCAATTGTTATTTTGATATGAACTGGAATTATGAGGGGTGGCATCCAAAAGATGCTATCCTACATTACTTACCTACATCTACATATGGTATAATAAATAACACTTTCATTTTATTCATTAGACCATGACATGGTAAACATCAGTGGCCAGTTATTAGAAATTGGAGTGTTTGTAATATAGAATCCATGCATGAGAGGATCATGTTCTTTCTCATATTCGATAGTACATTTCTGTAAAATAGAGGATTTTACAGAGTGATGAGAGATTACGCAGTTGTATAAGTTGTTTTCATTCCCTTCTATTTTTATGTCTATATATATGTAAAACCACTGTAAGCCAATTGAGGAAACAGGGGCCCTTAACTAATGAGGGACCAAGAGAAGTGGGCTTTGTGTACCACCCAGGGTGCTGTGGATTTGTAACTCTGTTCTGAGCACTGCCATTTGCCTGTAGATTGAGAGGTAGAAGACCTGGGAGTATACATATTCTGCCCTGCCCTTAGTCAGTGGCTGATGAGTGTGGAAGTGTGAAAGGCCAGCTTCCTTGTCTAGAGCTGAAAATACCTCTGAGGTATAATTTATATCCTGGAAACCCCCATCATACCTGCGTAAAGCTGAGATTGCCTGAAATCATGAGTGCTGTCTTTTTTTTTTTTTTGCTTTCCTGGTCCTGCTTCTGTGACTCCCTTACAGTCTCCTGGGAGTACTCTAATAAAATACTTGCCCATGATGGCTGGTTTCAAGGTTTGCTTCTGGGAAACTTACTGAGTCACATAGTTGTTTAGTCATAGTCAAGTTTGAAATATGCTACTCAAACCAACTGCATCAGCATTACCTGAGAGTTCATTACAAATGCAAATTCTATGGTCCCATCCCCCACCCAATAAATACAATTTCTAGGAAGTATGTCCAAGATATCTGCATTTTAAGAAGATCTCCAGATGATTTTTATACGTGCTAAAATTTAAGAACCTCTTGTCTGGACATGCATCCTTTAACTCCTAGCCTGGAGCTCTTTTATAGCTTTATTTCTCTCCTCTACTCATGGCTTCTCTACTGAAGTAGGAGATGGGACTTTGGACCAGATTAAACACCAGCTGAAACAGGAAAGAGGCAAAAGCACCTCTCGATAAGACATGACCACCAGTGCCATATCAGTTTACCATTGCCATGGCAACACCTGAAAGTTACTGCCCCTTTCCATAGCAGTGACCCAGAAGTTAACACTCCTTTTCCAGAGATTGTAGAATAACCCACCCCTTAATTTGCATGCAATGAAAAGTGGGTATAAATATGACTACAGAACTGTCTCTGAGTTGCTACTCTCAGCACACTGCCTGTGGAGTAGCCCTGCTCTACAGATGCAGTCATGGAACTGTAACACTGATGCCTCGATAAAGCTGTTTTCTTCCATCTTCCACCACTGGCTTGCTCTTGAATCCTTTCCAGTGAAGCCAATAACCTTCCTGGGCTAAGCCCCAGATTTAGGGCTCACCTGCCTTGCATCAGCTGCATTTCATCTCAGTTGGGGGTACATTATTCAATAAGTTATATTAGGATTTAGATAATAATTTAGTTTAAAAAATTAAACTGTATTCTTATACACAAAAAGCTTCAAAAGGTAAAAAAGAATTATAAAATAAGTAGATGAAAATATAGATATTTATGTAACTTCAGCAATGGTGTCATTATCCCCCTACAAAAAGTTCAGAAAAAATATATGTGCAAGGATGTTCATTACAGTTTTATATGAAATACGGAGAAAGTGGAAAGCATCTGAAAGCCTAATAGTAGGTAATAGATTTTTGTATTATGAGTTAGCCACATAATAGAAAAGTATTTCATCTTCAAGCATGGCATTGAAGAATTTACAAACAAGAGATATACAATACACAACAAAGGTATATCTTTCTAGCAGGGCTACCCCACAGGCAGTGTGCTGAGAGTAGCAACTCAGAGGCAGTTCTGTAGTCATATTTATACCCACTTTTTAATTTTATTTTATTTGTGCAAATCAAAAGGAAAAGAAAACCTTGAGAACTATACATCAGATGTTAACACCTATTAATTGAAAAAATAACATTATCTTGATTATGCTTTTATTTGTAAATTCTGTTGAGTTTTGCATTTTCTAATATTACTACATCTTACCTTTATTTCGTGATGTAAGTAATAACATTTTAAATAATAGTTTGAATTTCATTTTTTCACATGTGTTAAACTTCTCATACTTAAAAATGAGGAAATCAACATTTTATAATGCTTAATTTAAGTGTGTAATTCATATTCATAGAATAACATTAGCCATAAATTTTATCTTTAAAAATATTCATAAGGACAAATATGTAAATTAATTGTATCTACTTGTTTTGATTTGTTTAATGTTACCAATTAGGCTTCTTGCTAAAAATCTTGCAACAGGCTTTCAGTCTTTATGTTACTTTTTGTTTCTCTATTAGTCTACTTTCACTGAAAAGGCATTTGTAATAGCTTGTACTAAGGAAAAACAAAAATAATTGTTCTTCCTTATTCTCTTTCTCTGGAATTTGCAAACCAGTTTGCAAAATAAATTTATTTTGGTTTGGAAAATGAAATCATGCGGCTTAAGGGATTTCTATGTTGTCATATTTAGACCAATAACTCACATTAAAATATAGCTCTATCAAGCAGGGACAAACTTGGTCTCTCCTCAAATGTAAACACCCGGAGCAATGAGAACTTCTGGTTACAACTCTGTCCAAGCAATTTCCTGGGATAGTGAGTACTTTAAATAAGGTGGGCCATGCATAAAATTAATTGCAATTCCTGGAGTTGACAAAATGATCCAAGAGTAATGAGGATCACTTAATAGTTACCAGAATAATCTGTCTTCAGTGTGTTAGGTAACAGAGAGAGCTTGAATTTACTCTTCATTGCGGTCAAATGTAGGAAACTAACACATTTTCCTCTGACCATCTGGTGGGTTGTACATCAAATCAGTAAAATGACTTCACTCCTAAAATCTAATTATTATTCAAACATAGATAAGAATAACTGAACAAATAGCTTTAAACTCTTATTCCATAAAATGGAAGATTAGGCTCAGCATCAAAAGGCGAGAACAGCTTCTTATGAATGCTAAACAGAAGAAAAGTTGTCCTATAATAATAGAATCTTCCCTCATTGTCAATTGATGCTCATGATTGACTATGGATTATGACATCTTTATGCACCTTGACCTTTAATTTCTCACTTTGACACTGTCACATATTTCAAACATGTGATGAAGGTGACTTCATTAATAAAGTTGTACAAAATGAAGAAAGGAGGATACTCAGAGAATTGTAAACCAGAGTATCATCAACCATTTCTAAATACATTACACAGTAATTATTATTTGGGTTTAAAAATAATGTTCCAAACACAATTACATACACCCCCCCCTACACACACACACCACAGGAAAAATATGTTTGTGATAGTGTGATCTTCTTTTTGTTCCTCATTTTACTTGGCCCTTTCCTCCTCTTCACACACATTAACTACCAAGTAGTCTGAATTCATGACTTAATATAAATCACTCTATATCTTTCTCTATGCTCATACAATTATGTACAAGTATACTTGTGTACACACTGATTCACATTAACTATGTATATATACAAATTTGTCATTGTTTCACAAAAGCATGTTGATTTTTGCTTTTTAAAATTGTTTTAAAATATCTCATGGAAATATTTCCAAATCATTTGGTTTATTTCTGAATATTCTTTAATATTCCAGGGATCAGATGTGTCATAAGGTTTTCAACTATCCTACTGCTGATGGGAATTCAATTGGTTTCAAGTCTTTCACCATTATATTTTAACAAATACTGCAATAAACATCATTACACTTACATCTTCAAATATAGCTGTTGTTATTGCTATGAAATACAATACTTAAATTGGGAATACCTTGTCAAACTAGGCATGTCTTTCTGAATTTTATGGTTTTTTTTTTTTTCCTACTTTATTTCACAGTGAGATATATCAATGTGTGTTTCCTCCAGTAGAAGGAGTTGGTGGTCATTATTCGTAGCAAACAAATGCAGGAACTGAAAACCAAATACTCTATGTTTTCACTTTTAAGTGGGAGCTAAATGGTGATAACACATGAGCACATAGAGAGGAACAACAGGCACTGGGGCCTACGTGAGCGTACAGGGTAGGAGGAAGGAGAGGATCAGGGAAAGTAACTAATGGGTACTAGGCTGAATACCTGGGTGACAAAATAATCTCTAAAGAAACCCCTATGACATGCATTTACCTATAAAACAAACCTTAATGTGTACCATGTGTACCCCTGAACTTAAAATGCAATTTAAAAAGTTTTGTTTATTTGTTTAATTTTTTTTTTCAGTAATATGCTTATAGTGGTATTTCACTACAGTGAAGTTTTTTATACATGGCACATTTCTGAGTACTGGTGAGTCAGAACAACATTTCATATGGTTTCTGAATATTTTAGATTGTTTTCTTCAGTAATTGCCAATTCATATCCTTTATTATTTTTCCTTTAGAAAATAAAGGATTGTTTTAGTCTGTTTATAAGAGTTCTTGCATTTTATAGATATTATAAAGGATTGCTTGCTGGTAGAAATAAGTTTTCCAAGTCAATTGTTTGGCCTTTTAACTTTTCTATTGCACTTCCATAAATGGTTTTTAATTAGTTTTATATTCAAATATATCTCCATTTCCTTTCATAGATTTTTGGATTTCAAGTCTTGATTACAAAGTTATAGCTTAACACTGGACTATACATATTATTTTAGAAAAATTCTAGAAGAAATTTTAGAAAGCCATTTAAATATTTATTTCAAATATATTGTTTTCTCAATTTTTTTCTAAATTCATATTGTAACAACTAGGCATTTCCAATTTCTTCATGATAAAAATTTATGAGTGAAAAAGTTGAAGTTCCTGAAGTTAAATTTCCCATTTATAAAGATTCTGAACCTAGTTCCAGGGAACTAACTGGAATTTATTATTGTATATAGTGTAAGATAGGGGTATAATGTTATATTCTCCTAACTAGCTAGCTAGCTTTAAAAACAATGCTAGTTAAGTAATTTATAATCTGGTATTTATGTACTAAATTGGAATAACACTACTTTCATTTTTTCATATACACTGGAAATTTATTTGTATTTTGTATGGTATTCTTATCCTAATCCATTAATGTGTCATTATTTCTTTACAACTTCTACATGGATTTGACTACAGTAAATGTATGTATTTTCTAATGTCTGATAGAACATATGTACTCATTTTCCTTTGTTCTATAGCAAAAATGTTGTCATTTTACAAATTCATTCTTTATTATAAACTTTAAGGTTCTCTTATCTCTCCCTTCCCAATGAAAAAACAAACAACAAAACTCTCACAGTTACCTTCATAATTATATGACATTTTTAGTACGTTTTGGGGAAATAAGTTCCAGTCAGTAGTATAGTATCACTTTCCATTTGTTTAAATCTTATTTATGTTTTACAAAAAGATGTTAGAGTTTCTGTTACTATTTCTGCTAGACTTTTCTTATAAAATTCATTCATAAGCATTTTCTAGGTATTTTTTTTTGTTATTGTTGTTGTAGTTGTGAATGGAAGATGTTTTATTCCCATCTGTTTTTCTAAGTAACTGCTGCCAGAATAGAGATGAGCTAGAGTTTTATTTTTTAATGTATTTACTTTATATGCAGCCAAGGAACAAAAGTCAATAATTAATTTTAATGGCTTTTCACTAATCTCTAATTTCATCACCAAAATAGGTATTATCTCTACTTCTCTGATGTTATTTTCTTATTGCATTCACTATGTCCTCCAAAACACTGTTGATTAAAAAAAAAATGGAGCTATCCAGCATCTCTGCCCACCTCCTGATATTACTGGAAATGCTTTCAGTGGTTTGACATTTATAATCATATTTGCTGTCAGTTTTAATGGTCTTCTATTTTTGTTTTCTTCAGAGTTTTTTATTATAAGTGGCTGGTATAGTTTATCAAATGCCTTTTCATTTGATTTTCTCATTAATTTGTTGATGTAAGATTATGCTGATAGTTTTTTTATATCTAACCACCTTTGCACTCATCTGATGAGTTCTGCTTGAATATATATATATATAGTATTAATGTTTACTCTTTGTTATTATTTTTGTAATTTTTATAAATATATATGTAAGATGTGGTTATAATTAATTTATTTGTATTCATTCAAAATATAGGTTCATTGAAGAAATTTAAAGATTATATATAAGCAAAATACTAATTTTTTTCAAAAATCATAATTCCAATAACAGAAATGAATGTTTTTTATATTCTTACAGATACATTCTTTAAATATATTCTTTAAAATATTATATTTAGCTTTGTATATTTGTAAGGCATATTTCACTTGACAATTATTTTGTATCTTTTCATAACATTGTATGTATATATAAAATTATATAACTTATAAAATTATATTTTATAATATTAAATGTGTGTATATATAATTTTCCCTTTTTCTTGAAAATATTATATTTCATTTTCCAGAAATATAATGCAGCACAATACAGACTATAAAATAAAATTTAAAATAAAATTTCCTTTTTAAAATTTTTTAAAATTTTTTGTATTGTATTGTATTATGAAAGCCTTTCAAACTCTACTTTGAATCCTTTTATAATTTCTCCCATTTTTTGTCTAGTGTAGTGAATAATACTGTTAAGTTTAACAGTATATTTGACTTATCTAAATGGTTAAATGAGCATACAGGTCAAAAAGTATGCTCACTTAACCACTTAGATAGGTTTTGACTATTTTCCAGCCCTGTAGAAGTATATGACAGAGTGCTACCTCTGAAACTTTAGAAATAAAAAACATATATAAGTAAATATATATATATGTGTGTTTGTGTGTGTGTGTGTGTGTATGTACTTGTGTTTTGTTAATTGATTTTTTTTTCAAGTTTGATCATTTATATGTTCAACAAATATTTATAGAGCACCCAATAGGTAACATCACCTGGTTCAAGCATCATTAATTATGTACATGTTTAGATAGATATAAGTATATATACAAAGAAATAGATGATATAGATACAGATATTTACGTGCCATATTATTTGATGATTTTTGTGTTCATATTTTAGACCACAGCGTCCAAAAATATGGGCTGCAAACTGATACAAGTTCATGAACACAATAAAAATCAAGTTTAGAAACTTTTATAGCAATTTAACAGAGTAATTTTATGTCTGTGGAATTTGAATTTGAAAAATGAAGACTTGTATATTTTTAAAACTTTATATTTTGCAATTCATGTTTATTATATTCTACTAAACTGTATATCCATGATTTATTTTAAAAACACAACTAATCTGTCACTACAGATAATTTTATAAATATTATTTTAGTAAATTATGTATTTTTAATTCTGTGATGAGTCCACTTAATAGTGTAATTTAGTGTTCTACAGTTTATTGATAATATTATACATAATGTTCCAAATAAGAGTATGGTATAAAAAAATAGTAGTCCAATAGTACTCCAAATATTCTGTTAATACATTTCTGTAAATATTTTTCAGGATCCTGGCTAGAAATAAATGTTAATTAAAATGAAGTGATTAAAGAAAGTTTTACAACGGTGCTACTTACAAAGGCAGTGAGAGACAATGACAAGGGATATTGAAAACCCCTAGGATTGAACCATTGTGAAGCTATCACAGCTCCTGGGTCTGAATAGGAGGCCATAGTGAGGGGGTATCTGTCAAAACTATTGCTTTAAAGTTTAGCCACTTGATAGGAGTTATGGTCTTTTGTCAAGGCATGTAACCGTTATCAAATCAAGACAGTAGAGAGAGAATTGAGGAATAAATACTTTCAATAACCTTCTTTGCTTCAATTCTGCCACCCTATATTGGCCAAACAAGTTGAGAGCTGGAGTGTCAGGGAGTTGTTCGATGCTGTCCCAGGGCAGGGAAGAGGGAGTGCGGAGTGCATCTGTGGGAGAGAATGGAGACTATATCGCATCATACACATAATTTTTTCATGTTTTCAGTGGTGCATATTTAAGAAATATAAATATTCATTCCCCAAATTTTCAAGCCATCCTTTTATTCTGCAACTATTTTTTTTAAATCAATCTATTGTGATTATTTTCACTTAAGTAACTATTTTTAGCATTATTTCAAGGGCTCCTTTTATTATTATTTCTCAATGAAACCCCTATTATTGCTTAGTTATATTTTATTAGATTAAACAATGTTAAAATTAATTTTGCAATTAAAAACCTCATAGCTACATTTTTGTCTATATCCATGATTGTTTTCTTATTTTATTTCTAGAGGAAGGTTTCTACAAATTTTTGAAAAACTGTAAGGAATATTGTACCAATGTAAAATTCCTGCTGACAGTTATATGAATGTCTCTTTTTCCACATTCCAGTGTTCACATCCCCATGTAAGTACATAGACCCCAGCACACAAATGTATACACAAGTACTTGCACATGTACATTTCTGTCATTGTTTTGGCAAATATACCTTTTACATTTATATTTAATTGATAGTGAGATGAAACATTTATCATATATCAGCCATTTCTAATTCAGTTTTCTATGAATTATCTTAATGTGAATTTTCCCTTTTTTATTTGGGTATAATTGGGAGATACAGCAGCTCCATCACCTCACCAAGTACCACTTTTTGTAGTTAAACTCTGCCCCATGCCTATTATTGTATCAACTTGTCCCTAGGCTAGGCAAAGTACTGATCTGTTCCTTGTTCCTATATTTTACCATTCCCAGAACGCCACATAACGGAATCATACATTTTGTAAACTTTTGAGAATGGCTTATTTTACTCACCATAGTAACTCCTTTTGTTCATAAGGGTGGCACGAGTACCTATAGTTTATTTCTTCTTTTTTTTGATAAGTAGTATTCTATTGTAAAAAATACTAGTTTGTTTTATCCACTCAGTCAGAAGGGATATTTGGATTGTTTTAAATGTTTGTGATTTTAGATGTAACTGCTGTCAGTATCATGTACAACTTTTGTTTGTGTGTGTGTGTATGTGTACATATATGTGTGTGTGTGTGTGTGTTTCCTCAGGGGTAAATATCTGAGAGTGAGATCACAAATTCATATGGTGAATGTATATTTAACTTTAAAAAAACTGCCAGAGACTCTAGAATTTACTCTAACATTTACTATTTAGTTTCCAGCAGTTTGATTGGGATATAACTCAGCATGGACTTATTTGCTTCCATCCTATTTTTGATTCACTGAGCTTCTTAAATTTGTAAGTTTATCACTTTCACCAAATTTTGGAAATTTTCAGTAATTATTTGTTTAGCTTTTTCTTCTATATCATAATCTTTCTTCTGGTACTACAATAATACAAATATTAAACTTTTGGTGTTGACCTAAAGGTTCATAAGACTTGATATGTTCATTTTTCCCTGATCTTGTTTGATGTTGTTGTTCTGACTGAGTAATTTTATTACATATCTTCAGTTTCATTGACGTTTTCCTACATAAATTCTATTCTTCTATGAAGCTCATGCTATTGTTTTTAGTTCTAAAATTTCCATTTAGCTATTCTTTATATTTTCTGCTTAAACTTGCTTTGTCTTTATTTATTTCAAGAGTGTTTACCCTTACCTCCTAGAGGATGATTGTAATGGCTGTTTATAGTCTTTGTCAGATAATTTCAACACCTGTACCATCTCAGAATTAATTGGTATATGTTAATTATATGTTTTATTATGAAATAAAATTTTCATTGTTATTTTTCATGTTCTTTTGACTTGTTTCTTGAATATTTTAATATTATGTTATGGAATTCTAGGCCCTGTTTACCTCATATAGAGGATGCTGATTCCTTTTTTGTTTGTTTTACATGCTTGTATAAGCACAAATCAGAGACCAGATGGCACAGATTTTAATATTGATCTTTTTTTTTCCAGATCTTTTATTCTCTTTAAAGCCATCATATCCTTCCTTCTATTTCTCCACTGCAATAATCTAATTCCCTGAGGACATTAGTACTAAGTATTCCAATTTCTTGGAGTGCTCTCCCAGCAGTCTGACTTGTGTTACTTTTTCTTTACTTTTAGATAGCAGCTTAATTTTTCTTCAGAGAAGCTGTCCCTGACCACTTGCATACTTATATTTATATCACAATCTCTTATTTATTTACCTTATAGCACAAACTACAAAGGTTTTGTCTTGATTATTATATATCTCCACTGTTAAGATGAACATATCAGCTTTTCACAACAGTAAATGATACTTAGTAGGTGCTTCATAAACAAGTACTTAATGAATGAATAAATCTGCTAAATGCAGCTGGAGATTCTTTAGTGATTTTATATTATATAATAGCTATGATAATTGATATCTTTTGCCTTTTAAAAATACTTTTTGGAAAATTCAGTACAGGTTACCCAAGTACTAATATCCAGATATGACTAAAATTAAAAACTAAATTTTAAAAGTAGAATACAGAATAAAAGATATTGATTACTACTAGTTCAGAGCAACTAGGCTTCAAGAGTCAATATACATAAAATAAAATCCAAAAATTAATTTGGGGTTTGAGAAATCCTAATGTTTTAATTCAATAATAAAATTTGTTCTTTTCTTCTGTGAAACATTAAAATGTGTTATCCATAGAAAATCTATTTTATGACAAGACCAAGCAAGTTACCTAGGAGAACTGTTTTGTAGCATGTGTTAAAAAGTATGAGAGCTTTCCATTTTCTACAGAAAAAATATCTTTTCCTGTGTCTGTTAGAGCTCTTTTGGTTGTAAGTGACAGAAACTCAATGAGTTAGCTAAAGTAAAATAGAGGTTGAAATGTCTCTACTTACCTCAAACAACCTGGGGGAACTGGCTTCAATGATGACTAGATATAGTGTATTAATTTGCTTTCCTCTTAATACCAGCTTCCATCTGTCTTACTGCAAAAGAGCTTTAGTCATAACCAGAAACATTTTATCACAGTCTTTTGACAAAAGAAAAAGACTATCATTATGTCAAGTTTGGAATCCTTGAGAGAGCTGCTTAAGGCCCAGTTTGGATAATCTACTCATTCTCAGGATTCTAATTGTGATTCATAGCATACAGTCCTCAGTTTGAACTTGCCTGGGGAACATACCACTGGTATACTTACAGAGTAGCTGCTTTTTGCAGTAGACAACTCTGCTTTTATATTAGGAGCAGAGAGAATACATTTGCTAGGTATAGAGGAAAATCAAACAAACAAAATAACCTACATCACCTAACTTCAACAGTTTTAATTTATTAAATGAGTGTTCTCTGGAAGATATTTTGTTATATAATTTTATGTACATTATCTTTTAAAAATAACTTTATTCTCCAAATTAAGTAATTTTATTTCTATTTTCCCATGAAGCATCTGTGTTCTAGGTATTAAATAATTTGTTTAAGATCTAAAAGTTATGAAGTGGCAAAAAGGTGACTTTAAGTCCCATCTGTATCCACAGCTGTTGCTCTTTACACTACACTAGGGCTTCTCAAGTTTGCCACTATTGATATTTTGGGGCAGATGATTATTTGTTGTAGAAGCTGTCTCTTATATATTGGAGTATGTTAATAGCATTCCTGGCCTATACTCACTAGTAATGAGTAACAATTCCTGACCTGCACAGTTGTCATAACCCCAAATATCTCCAGCCATTGCCAAATATCCTCTCAGGGTAAAACCACTGACATATACTATAGACTTCTAACATTTGTTCTATGGGCAAAAATCATTGATGGTGCTCCATGAAAGAGTACTCTATAAGCAAACATATTTAAAATACTTTCCATATACTATAACTTCATAGTAAAGTGCATTGGTATAGGACATTGGTATAGCACAATGGTATAGCAAAAGGCTCTGAGAAATTATGCAGTAATAAAATGTACCCGAATTTATTTAACTTAAATGTTTTTAAGTCTCTGGTACACCCACTAACTGACATTGAACTTCTGTGATAGTGTATTATTTCATCCATCTTGATCCCAATGCCTTTGTATATTCTGTTAAACCCCTTACAATGTCTTTCACAGACTTTTATTCTTACAGGGACCTTCCCAAGTGAAATTGGTCACACAGCTTTGTTTTTACAAGTGGTTTCTTTCTTCCCATAAATGCCCTTCTCCTTTACCCAAATTGAGAAACTCCTATCCATGCCTAAAACACTCGTATTAAAGGGTCACAACTCAATATAAACTTCCTAGTTTTCCCCAGAAAGAAATTATTTTACTATAGAAATCTCTCAGCATTTAACCTAAATTGCAAAGGCATTAATTTTTTCATTCATTCAACAGATAGTTACTGAATCCATTCTCTTATGCTAGACCGCAGCCTGCGTGGTTCTTGTCTCATAGGGCATATCAGCCAGTAGCAAGGGAAAAGTTCATGTATAATTATCCACGGAAATGTGATAAACATTGTTTGAGAGGAAATATGGACTCTTCAATAGTAACTGAAATAATGTAGGATATGGTAAGGAAAGGCTTACATGAAGGAGTAGTGTTTAAGCAGAGTCAAAGCTAAGCAGAGTTCACCAGGAAAATGAGAACAGTGATGATGGAGCAGGGAATATACCAGGCAAAGCAAAAACATAAACAAAGGCAAGAAAGAACATGACTCATTCATGGGTACTGAGCAACAACAAAAAGCCTAGGAAAATTTGATCATAGATTTTGAACATGAGAAGAGAAATCTAGTAAGGATGAGGATATGTATTTCCTACCTGGGTGTGTTCAGCTATACATTAAGGACTCTGTCCTCATCTTTATGGCCCTCTCTGGGTAGCAGAGTGAGCGGCTCATGTTAAGTATTAATAAAGGAGTTTGAGTAAATGAACTCTTATGTTCTAGATATTCCAGGGAATAATAGGAGACATCCACGATAGCCACTGTGTCCATGGAAGATTTCATTTCTCTGGTAGAACATCTAAAAATTGGAATTGCAAAATGCTTTATATCAGGGTTTCACACCCGCTTGAATTTTCTCTGACTCAGAGGTATTTTATGAGATTGTGTGATGTGCACTGTTAAACTTTCTCTCTATAATCTCACCAACTAACTTTTAAAAAAATCTTCTTTACTTTGAAATTTAGATCATGTTCCCTGAGCAAGGTCTATATTTTTATTCTATTGAACAACTTGTAGTGTCAGATGCCTGAAAAGAATATTGAAATCATGAGTTATGGAAGCCAAAATGAAATCCTTTCTGATGCTCAGTAAATGATAAATCAAGAGAGTACAAACACAGTGGCACTATAAATTCTTTTATTTCTACACTAACTAAAATTCTTGGCTCATAATTCCGTCCCTACCAATTCTTTTTACTCCTTGTTCTCTGCATGTGACAATAAAAGTGTTTTAAAGGTCAACAAACCATGTATGAGTTTTATTGTGGTTAATTTGCTATTTCAGCATTTAAGTTTATATTTGATGTTCCAAATGTGGATATCTAATCTTTAGTGAGAACTTACACTGTGCCAGGTAGTGTATTAACCTCAAAATGTATTGTCATGTAATCTTTATAGCAGTCTTATAGAGCAGATTCTATTATTATGCCAATTTTATGATTGAAAATACCAACTTAGAGTGTTTTTTTTTTGTTTGTTTTTGTTTTTGTTTTTTAACCCCAAGATCTGTGAACTCATAAATTGTTTATGCTCTTCTGACTCTCAAGTCAGGTTTTCAACCACTACTCTATGTTGCCACCTCTAGCAATGCATGGTTGAGACTATATATTTAAAATATATATTTTAGTGGTACCAAACAGATGCATATCTAACTGCCTAGTAGAAAGAAAATTTATTCCATGCAATCTTTCCTTTGGAAAACTGCATTGAAAATATGTTATCATTTTTTAAAAATCTACCAGCATAATGTGCATCAAGTTTCTCATGGCATCTGTTTTATCCTAGCATTCCTTTAGTTTCATGTAGACTTTTTTATATTCAAAATATAGATTTATGGCCTTTAAGTTTTGTCCTCTTTCTTGGTCCCAGTTGTCAACGTGCATCATTCTATTTAGGATATGAAGCAAAATGAATTGCAGAGGATAAAATCAGATGTGAGGAATAAAACTACACAAGCTTCCCCTGATACAACCTTTACTCTGCTCAGGAGAGTGAGCCCCTTCTTCCCCTTCACTCCTCACATTATGCCTGGCCTGTGAAAAAGGAGATTTAGCTCTGTCTTCCTCTTACCTTCCACCTTTTCTTTATATATCTGCCTTGGATGCAAATTACATTCAAGAGAGGGAATCAGTGTAATATAGTGGAGCGGGGTGGGTCGGGGGGGAGGTGGTTAAGGACTAAGACTCTGGAAATTATAGTAATTAGCTGTATGGTCTTCACCACTTCCTTTTTACTTCAAGTGTCTAATTTCTTAATCTCTAATTGAAGGCACTAACATATACATTATCAATTGACAAAGTAGTCAGTCATTTAACGAGTATTTATTGAACACCTGCTACATGCCAGTACAATTTATATGCTAGAGAAATCTTTGTTTTCACCATCCTGGCTTTATAGAATTAAAGGGGAGAAAAGAAAAAAATGTGTCCTAAAATTAAACAAATTTGAGAAACATAATTGCATATAAATTATATTTAAAATATTTTTATAAAATCATTTGAAAAAATTCTTAAGAAAATTTAAATATACCTTAAGTAAATTGCAGTAAAAACAATGATAGTTTTTTGAAAAGTTTAGATTCAGGATGTACTTGTGCAGGTTTGTTATTTGAGTATATTGCATGATGCCGAGGTTTGGGCTTCAATTGTTCCCATCACCCAAAAGTGAACACAATCCTCAAAAGGTAGTTTATTTTTAATCCTTGTTCCTCTCCATTCCCTCTTTTTGGAGTCTCTGTATCTATTATTCCCATGTTTATGTTTTTGTACCCACAGTTTTCCTTCCACTTATAAATGGGAACATGTGATATTTGGTTTTCTGTTACTGCATTAACTTAGGATTATGGTCTCCAACTGCATCTATGTTGTTGCAAAAAACATAAGTTTGTTCTTTTTATGGCTGCATAATATTCCATGGTATAATATGTAGCATATTTTCTTCATCCAATCCACCATTGGTAGACACCTAAGTGGATTCCATGGCTTTGATATTGTGAATAGTGCTGCAATAAACATACAAGTGCAGGTGTCTTTGTGGTATGACGATTTATTTTCATTTGGGTATATAC
Organism: Macaca fascicularis; assembly: GCF_037993035.2. Lineage (NCBI taxonomy): Eukaryota > Metazoa > Chordata > Mammalia > Primates > Cercopithecidae > Macaca > Macaca fascicularis. The sequence goes on from NC_088387.1 coordinate 44,505,570, forward strand.
TTAGCAATGGGATTGCTGAGTCGAATGGTAATTCCATTTTTAGGTATATGAGAAATCACCAAACTGCTTTCCATTAGGGCTAAATTAATTTACATTCCCATTAACAGTGTATGAGTGTTTCCTTTTCTCTACAACCTCATCAACATCTGTTTTTTTGTTGTTATTTTTTGTTTTTTTTCTTTTTAGTAATAGCCATTCTGACTGGTATGAGATGACATCTCATGGTGGTTTTGATTTGCATTTTTCTCATGATTAATGATGATGATAATTTTTTTCATATGTTTGTTAGCCACTTCTATGTCTTTTTTGAGAAGTGTCTGTTTATCTTCTTTGCCCACTTTTTAATGTGGTTATTTGATTTTTTTGTGGATTTGTCTAAGTTTCTTATAGATTCTAAGCATTAGTCCTTCATTGGATGCATAGTTTATGTATTTTCTCCCTTTCTGTAGTTTGTCTGTTTACTCTGTTGATAGTTGTGTTTGCTGTGCAGAAGCTTTTTAGTTTAATACGGTCCCATTTGTCCATTTTGGCTTATGTTGCAATTGCTGTTGAGGACTTAGTCATATATTACTTCTCAAGGTCAATGGCCAGAATGGTGTTGCCTATGTTGTCTTCCAGGGATTCTATAGTTTTGGGTTTATATTCAAGTATTTTATCTATCTTGAGTTGATTTTTGTATATGGTATAAGGAAAGGTTTCGCTTTCAATCTTCTGCATATGGCTAACCAGTTATTCCAGCACCATTTATTTAGTGAGGATTCCTTTCCCCATTGCTTAGTTTTGTTGACTTTGTCAAAGATCAGAGGGCTGTAGGTGTGCATCTTTATTTCTGGGTTCTCTGTTTTGTTCCATTGGTCTATGTTTCTATTTTTGTACCAGTACTATATTTTGCCTTGTAGTATAGTTTGAAGTCAGGTAAAGTGATGCTTCCGACTTTGTTCTTTTTGCTTAGGACTGCTTTGGCTATTCAGGCTCTGTATTAGCTCATTCTCACACTGCTATAAAGAAATACCAGAGACTGGGTAATGTATAAAGGAAAGAGGTTTAATTGACTTACAGTTCTGCATGGCTGGGGAAGCCTCAGGAAACTTACAATCATGGTGGAAGGCAAAGGAGAAGCAAGTACCTTCTTCAAAAGGTGACAGGAAAGAGTGGGAGCTAAGGGGGAAGAGCCCCTTATAAAACCACCAGATCTCACGAGAACTCACTCACTATCAGGAGAACAGCATGGGAGAAAACACTCCATGATCCTGTCACCTCCTACCAGGTCCCTTCCTCAACACGTGGAGATTATTGGGATTACAATTCTAGATGAGATTTTAGTGGAAACACAGTCAAACCGTATCTTTCTTGGATCCATATGAATTGTCAAATTTTTTTTATTCTAATTCTGTGAAAAAAAATGTCATTGATCATTTGAAAGGAATAGCATTAAATTTGGAGATTCCTTTGGACACTGTGGACATTTTAATGACCTTGATTCTTCCCAACAATGAGCATGAAATGATTTTCTGTTTACTTGTGTCATGTATGATTTCTTTCAGAAGTGTTTTGTAAATGTCTTCGAAGATAACTTTCACCTCCTTGGTTACATGTAATCCTAGATATTTTATTATTTTTGTGTCTGTTGTAAATGGAATTGCAGTCTTAAATTGGTTCTCAGCTTGAACATTATTGGTGGATGGAAATGCTACTGATTTTTGTCCATTGATTTTGTATCCTTAAACTTTGCAGAAGTCATTTATCCTCAGGTCTAAAAGCAGTTTGTCAGAATCTTGAGTGTTCTATGTAGAGAATCATACCATCTGCAAACAGACACATAATTTGACTTCTTCTTTTCCTATCTGGATGCCTTTTGGTTCATTGTCCTGTCTGATTTCTCTTGTGAGGACTTCCAGTACTATGCTGAATAGGAGGGAGGAGAATGAACAACCTTCTCTTTTTCCACTCATTAGGGGAGTTCTTCAAACTTTTGCCCATTCAGTATATGATCTTAGCTGTGAGTTTGTCATAGATGGGTCTTACTATTTTGAAGTGTATTCCTTCAAAGCCAGGTTTGTTGAAGGGTTTTGTCATTAAGTAATATTAGATTTTACTAAATGCCTTTTCTCCATCTACTGAGACAAGCATATAGCTTTTTGCTTTTACTGCTATGTGGTGACTCACATTTTTTGATTTGCATATGTTGAACCATCCTTGCATCTCAGGAATAAAGCCCCCTTAACCATACTGAATTATCTTTTTGGTGTGCTGTTAGATTCAGTTTGCTAGTATGCTGTTGAGGATTCCTGCATCTATGTTCATCTAGGGTATTGGCCTGTAGTTTCCTTTAAAACTATAATTTTGGTAAAAAAATCATTTACGAGCTAACTGGTAAAAGTGCAAGCCTCTCATAGGAGATAGTAAAAATGTGCATGCCCCTTCCTTCTTTCCCAAACTATAATTTTGTTAAAAAAATCATTTATGAGCTAACTGGTAAAAGTGCAAGCCTCTCATAGGAGATAGTAAAAATGTGCATGCCCCTTCCTTCTTTCCCAAACTATAATTTTGTTTAAAAAATCATTTATGAGCTAACTGGTAAAAGTGCAAGCCTCTCATAGGAGATAGTAAAAATGTGCCCGCTCCTTCCTTCCTTCCTTCCTTCCCTCCTTCCTTCCTTCCTTCCAAAATAATTTCATGGAAGAATAACTAAAACCACTAGATCAGTAGTTTGCAACTACTCTGACCTGCAGATGAAATCTAGCCCACTGCCTATTTCTGTAAGTGAACCCAGTCACTCCCATTCATTTTTGTATTGCTTAGAGTTGCTATTGTGCTACAACAGTGGAGTTGAGGACTTGGGCCAGAGGCTGTGTGGTCCATGAAGCCTACAATATTTGCTCTCTACCTCTTCAGAGAAATAGTTTGCTGATTCCTACAAAACTGTTATGAAAATTATAAGAATAAGCCTAACTTGGGCAAATTTATTCATGCATTCAAAATATTATTGTTGAGTGCCTGCTATAAGTCAGAGAGCAGAGATTCATCAATGTTCAAAATAGACCTAACACCTTGCCCCCATGTGGTTTAAACTCCAAGAACAATAATTACAATAAATAAATATTATTTAGAAGTAACAAATAAAATAAGCAAATTATTTATGCTGGATACAAGAACAAATTCCAAAAGATAAGAGTAAGTGGATATGCTGGGGCAAGGTGCAGCTTAAATAGTAAGATATACATGGGCGTTTCTGAATAGGTGCAACTTGAGAACGTACTTAAAGAAGATGAGCATTGGTTATGAGAAAATTCAAAGTCTTAGCATTTCAGGCAGTGGGGAAAGCAAGTGTAAAAGTCCTGAGTCAGGAGCATGCGTGTTTGTTAGAGGATCAACAAGGAAGAACCCAGCTGAATGAAGGTGACTGAACAAGAGGAAGGGTAGGTGAAATAGAGGTCATAAAATCAGTACAGGAACCAGATTGTTTAGCATCTTATAGCCATTTCAAGCTAATAATTTTTATGCTTAAGTGGGAAGTGATTTGGAGGTTTTCATAAAATAGACAGATCGAATCTGGATAAATGCACCACAAGTTCTATTTCCATGCTATATCAATTGGTAGATTCTATAACAAAATAAAATACTATATAACATCCAATATAAGCTGGTTGCAAAAGGTAACATGTTACTAGTATCTATAAGAACTTAGAGGCCTTAAAACGAGAAAGTAAAAGGAAAAAGCTAAAGAAAGAACTATGAGAACGTAAAGAGGGGGAGTGAGAGTATTCAAATAGAAACTAACATTTACTAAATGTCTGTCATATGCTAGACATACAAGCATTTTAGATATATTATTGGCCAAAGCACACATTCAAGAGAGTTATTTCTATTTTGAAAATGAGGGCAACTGCCCAGTGGGAGTTAGAAGTCTAAAAGAAAGTGAAAGACTAGTATCCTATCTTTGACTAAAACACAGTTCATCTCTAGAGTACCATGCTACAAGAAGGATGGAAAGAAATTGTAGAGAATGAAGATAAACATACCAAGAGGAAATCCAACTGTACTTGTATTAGTCCATTTACATGCTATTGATAAAGACATACTGAAGACTGGGCAATTTACAAAAAACAGTTTTTTTGGACTTGTAGTTCAATGGTGGAAGGTGAAAGTCAAGGAGGAGTAAGTCACATCTTATGTGGATGGCAGCAGGCAAAGAGAGAGCTTGTGCAGGAAATTATAGTTTTTAAAACAATCAGATATCATGAGACTCACTCACTATCACGAGAACAGCCTGGGAAAGACCCTGCCCCCATAATTCAATCACTTGTGGCCTTGTTCCTCCCATGAAATGTGGGAATTGTGGGAATTAAAATTCAAGATGAGATTTGGGTGGGGACGCAGCTGAACCATATCATTCCTCCCCTGGCCCATCCCAAATCTCATCTCCTCACATTTCAAAACTAATCATGCCTTCCCAATAGTCCTCCAAAATCTTAACTCATTTCAGCACTAACTCAAAAGTCCACATTCCAACATCTCATTTGAGACAAGGCAAGTCCCTACTGCCTATGAGTCTGTAATATCAAAAGCAAGTTAGGTACTTCCTAGATACAATGGGGGTACAGGCATTGGGTAAATATAGCCATTCCAAATGGGAGAAATTGGCCAAAACAAAGAGGCTACGCGTGCCATTTAAGTCCAAAATCCAGCGGGGCAGTTAAATATTAAAGCTCCAAAATGATCTCCTTTGACTGCATGTCTCGCATTCAGGTCATGCTGATGCAAGAGGTGGGTTGCCATGGTCTTGGGCAGTTCTGCCTCTGTGGCTTTGCAGGGTACAACTACCATGTCAGCTGCTTTCATGGGCTACGCTGAGTGTCTGCAGCTTTTCCAGGTGCATGGTGCACGTTATCAGTGGATCCACAACTCTGGGGTCTGGAGAATGGTGGTCCACTTCTCACAGATTTACTAGGTGGTGCCTCAGTAGGAACTCTGTGTGGGGGCTCCAATCCCACATTTCCCTTTTGCACTGCCCTAGCAGAAGTTCTCCATGAGGGCTCTGCCCCTGCATCAAACTTCTGTCTAGACATCCAGGCATTTCCACACATCCTCTGAAATCTAGGCTAAGATTCTCAAAATGCCACCAGTCTCTTTGCTAAAACATAACAAGAGTCACTTTTGTTCCAGTTCCCAAGTTCCCTATCTCCAACTGAGACCATATCAGCCTGATTTCATCGTCCATAGCATTATTAGCATTTTGGTTAAAGCCATTCAAAGACTCTAGGTAATTCAAAGTCGCTAGGGAATTCTAAACTTTCTCATGTTTTTCTAACTTCTTCTGAGCCTTCCAAACTGTTCCAACCTCTGCCTGTTCCCCAGTTCCAAAGTTGTTTCCACATTTTTGGGTATCTACAGAAGCACCCCACTCCTAGTATCAATTTACTGTATTAGTTTCCTTTCACTCTGCTGTTAAGACATACCCAAGACTGGGCAATTTACAAAAGAAAGAGGTGTATTGGACTTACAGTTCCATATGACTGGGAAGGCCTTAAAATAATGGCAGAAGGTGAAAGGCAAGGAAGAACAAGTCACATCTTATGTAAATGACAGCAGGAGAAGAGAGAGTTTGTGCAGAAAAAACTGCCATTTTTAAAACCATCAGATATCATGAGACTCATTCACTAACACGAGAACAGCCCAGGAAAGACCCGCCACTGTAATTAAATTACCTCCCACCTAGTTCCTCCCAAGACACGTGGGAATTGTGGAATTACAGTTCAAGATGAGATTTGGGTGGTGACACAGTCAATTCATATCAGTACTGTACTAAACCAAAGGTGAGGGCTTCCAAAAATTAAAATGTGAATACCTACAATTGTGACAAATTGAAACTATAGAATTCTATAGTGTAGGTGTAAGACAACATGCAGTAAAACAATTAGTGACTATTACATTATGCATGTGAGTATAAACCCAATTAAGTGTTAAAAATATGTAATAGATTTAGGAATGAAGCAGATTTTTAATATTATTACTGAGGAAGATAATATATTTGGGGCTATAATCTGATCCTTCTCTGATTGATCTCTAAAAATAAATATGATTGGCAAGGTTTCCTTGAAGCCAATCTAAAGATAGAAGCCAGGTGGAATTTGGTATCTGATTTGGCTAAGGGAAGAAATCCTCATGACCTATTCTCATATTATCACTATGCATACATACACCAGTTTTTAGAGCACTACTTTTTCAAGTGGGAATAAATCAAGTTTATAATTATAGAGGAAGGTTATTCTAAAATGTGTGTGAATAATTTGGACTATAATGTACTAATTATGTAGCTCCTGATTTCTGTCTTCTGTTGACTCTCACCAGAAGTTCTCAAATTCCCAACCAATTACCTTTTGTGAAATACATATTTATTGTTTGGTTGATTTATGTAAAAATTCCCATTGTCCAAGTCCTATTTGAGGAAAGAGTGCAAGTAAACCTAAAAAAATTTGTTTTGTTTTTTACTAGATTGAATTTTGAAGAGGTTACCTTGCATTTCAAAGAAATCCAATCCAGAAATTTGGACAGCTTAAAATATGAAAATGATTTTTTCTAGAAAACTGGGAATGAAAGTTCTTCCTAAGAAACATATTTGCATCTCTATTATTTATGATACTATCTGTCACTTTGCCTTGACAAAAAATTGATCTTAATTAATTAAATTATACTTTCTATTCTGTAAGTTCTTCAATATATGACTGATATTCAGAAAATTTTTTCAAAAATAATTAAATTGTGTATATCTACTTGTTTCTTTAGGGAACTACCCAACCACCATTGCACATGTTTCTGGCAGGGCTTAACACAAAGGATTGGATTGTCAAATAACACTAGAAAAAAAAAAAAACAGAGATTTTACCCAGTATCAACTGCTATTAAAGTGTCTGAGAATAGAAGTAATCATGAAATACAATAAAAGGATGGAAAAATCTAGAACCTCAAACACCAGTCTTCAAATCTGTTCTCACCACATCAGGATTTACTCCAGGACCAGATTGACATAGGGGGTTTTGAAATATGGTGTGCATTCAAATAACATATAGAAGAGCAGTTGATTTGTTCATGGAACACTGTTTTCATTTAGATATGTTCAAAAGCTATATGTCCTATCTCTTCCAAGGGCAGCCCCCAATAAAAGGAGAGAATGTCTGGCAGGACTCCTACTTAATCATTTAGTACATAGCTTCCAACTACAGTGTCTTTCCCTGTCCAATTCTTAGAGTAGGCCTGGACAATCGCTGCCCTACATCCCATTACCCTAGCAACACTGCTTGGCACAATGAAGGGTATATAAACCAAAAAAGGGCAGCCCTTGGATTGATATATAATCCTGGGAGATTTTATGTTGCTTTGTCTGGTTTTCTTTTGGTTTGTCTACTGGGATTGCTAAACCTATATTATGGAAAGAATATACATCTGTCATAAGAAAGAATAATGCTAACATGAAGAAAAATGCAAATCGGAAAGAGAAATAGAAAAACAGAATAAGAGGAAACAAGATAAGAATATTTTCTCCTGAGTTAGATTCCTAAAGTTGTGTTTTCTTTGCATCTCTAGACCACCCATCAGTTGCACATTTTGTCTTTCAAATTACATAAACCATTTTTTGAAATGGATTGCTGTCACTTTCACACAAACATTCTTAATGAATAAAAGTATATATACATATAAATCTTAATTTGAGTCATCCTACTTTATTTTTATAATGGATAAAAGTGCCCTTTTGATATTTTGAAAAGTTAATCATTTTCTATACCCATAAGAAGCGTTACAAAATGCTGGGATATGAAAACAATTTCACAATAGAGGAGAATTAAATACATGACATTTCCTATATTTTATTTTTTCAAATTAATGGTTTTACTGATAGAATGTTTAGAACATATTTTTGTCAGTAAAAAAGATGAGTATAAAAGCAAAAACAACCTATTCATCCAAATAGGTGAAGATAGCAATGATTAAATTTATCATATTTTATTAGTATGTATAAAATAAACATATATACACATGCATATGCATATAAAATAGAACTCAGATTATACATGCAAATTTTTCATTTTATTTCCGATGCTGTAGGAATTTTTTAACATCATTAAAATTCTTTGTAAACATAGTTTTGGATGGCAGCTTATCAGCTTTTTTTTTGTTTTTAATTTAGTGTAGGATGAAACTCATTGAAGGATCTCTTCTCTCCTCACTCAACAAAATACAAACAATTAGTAATATTTGAAATATCACTCTTTTGATTGCAATCAGTACTATTGAATAAAGCATTATTAATTGGATAGATGTCAGCTCCTTCTGTGAGTAGTTAGCAAGTCATTTGAACCATGTGGGCACATTAGAAGCAATGAAGATTAGGGAAGCCAACAATTAAGAGTAACAAAACAACTCTCAAACTTTTGCTGAATGCCTATTCTGCACTGAGCAAATGGTCTCCCCACCTACAGTCCTGCACCCCCCCCGGATTACTCCTCTCCAAGTGACATTTATTTATCAAGTGACATTTCAAACATACAAACCTGAGCCAGTTACTGTATCACCCGAGGTTCCAGCCAAATCAAGTTTGCTATTTCACAAAGAAGAGGAGCAGGTGTGATCTGAGACTGCCTTCCACGGTCCTTTGCCTCCTCTCTCATATGCCAATCAAACCCAGATCAGCTCCTTTCTTCAGTTTCCTGGCTTATCCTTGCCCAAATAAATTCACAACTTCTGGCTGAATTCAGCCTATGATTATAGTGATGGGACTCTTGTCTACCCCTGTAATGCATTCACCTTTGTCAATTTGGCCATCTGGAAGAATTTTCTACCTCTCTCAAGACCCAAAACAAATGCTGCCCCCTCTGTAAGTTATCCTTCATTCTCTTCTCCACCTCTCACCTACATTCCAGTCACACATAAGTATCCTGTCCACTCCCCTCCCAGAAGTCCTCTTGCATCCTGCTGTTGGCAGGCATTTATGGTCCATGTGCCACATGTGTTGACCTACATGACACTCCCTTACTAACCGGAGCACCTTCAGTCCAGGGGCCACGCTGTATACTTCTTTAAAGCCTCTGTGCAAAGGGAGTACGGGGAGCCTTCCCTAGATTTATCTTTTTCTTAGAATTTAGCACTATTCAGCATACTCTAGATTTACCAAGCTGGCTTTTCTTTTTTTAAAATTGATAATCATCCCTTCTAAGATGTAAACTCCTTGAGGATAAGATTTTGTTTCCAGTGTGTTCGTGGTAGTATTCTTCATGGATAAACTGCCATCCAAAACCATATTTATGAAGAATTTTAATGATGTAAGGAAATTCCTAGAAGGATTCCTAGCCCAGCACACATTAGGCATTCACTCAATATCCACGGAATGAAAACCTGTTTGGTTTAGAAATTCAGAGGGCACAGAAAGTAAAGGTACAATTTTATGTAAACAATTTTTTGGTAATTTGAGCTGAATTCTGTAAAGTCATTCTTAGCTGAGTCTATTATAACCAGTAACTGAAACTGCACAGACTCCTCTGTGATGAGCAGGTTGCTGACCTATGGTTAGTCTTAGCTTGGGACAAACTATCTTGGAAGTACTGTAAGCTCAGGAGACCCTCTGTTGATATCAGTGTTCAGCAGCCACCTCAGACAAGATTCTTGAAATCCTGGCTATTCCTTATATTTTACAGATGAGAAAACTCAGTTCAGAAACACCCCAGGTACCAGGCCAAGGTTACCAGGTAACTGTCAGAGCATTCAGCCTATTACTGTCTCACATAGCTCTCAGAGATCCCTGCTCCAAAGGATTCTATACCTGGAGCACGTGCAATGCCTTTTGAGATATCAGCGCTGAAGCATAGAAGCCATTTGTCACCTTGTTTCAATTTATGTGCTTATAGTGAAGCCCGAAATCCCTAAATAGGAATAAATCACCTGCCGAGTTATGTGAAGAGTCCTGTGTAACTTCTCCCAACGACAGCACTTGTAAACCATAGATCGTAGCTCACTGCACTCTCCCCGAGGGCTTCACATTTTGCACATGAATGTATAATATATTTAAGAAGTTACAGTTTTAGAAACTGTCATGGCAAAGCTCTAATAGTTGTATCCTCAAACTGTGGCCTGAACATTTTCTAATGAAATGGTTGTAATCAATGAAAGAAAGAGAGAGAGAGAGAGAGAGAGAGACAGACAGACAGACAGACAGACAGAAAGAAAGAAAGAAAGAAAGAAAGAAAGAAAGAAAGAAAGAAAGAAAGAAAGAGAATGACACAAAGAGTGAAAGGAAGAAAGGAAAGAAGGAAGTGGGGGGAGCATTACGGCAAATCTCCCTTTTCAACTACACAGTTGTAAAAACGTCAACCCAGACAGCAAGCTCCAGGATTCTCCATGGAAAAATCAGTGAACTCTCTGTCAGCAATCACATCCAAAGCTGGCAAGGTTGCTATGACTGCCAGAGCAGGACTTTTATGTGGCTGGGATTTTGCAGAGAGCTATTATTCCAGTTAGACCTAATAGCAACAACCTTCACCTACACCTTTGAGCTCACTTGGACTTTAAATTTAACTTAATCTCAGGTTATATCAAGGAGGCTATGGAGTTAATGGATAAAACCTATTTGCTGAAATTATAACTTTTATTACCAAAAATAAGAGGTCATCTAGGGTTTAGCACAGTATGTAATAAGAAATGCAATGCTATGTCTCTCAACACATGTATTTTGATAAAAGGTAGATGCCAGTTGTAAATCTGTGAAATGACAAATCCACCAAGGACCCTTTCTTTCCCTCTGTGTTTTCAGTTTCTTGTCCTTTGTTCTCTTCTGCCCTCTTTCTATGATTGCCTCCACCGCTCCCTTTCAAAAATTTCCTCTGCTTTTGCCTCCTTCTCAGTTCCTCTCTTTACTCTTTTCCTGCTTTCTTGGCTTCTTATTTTCTTTCATTCTGTTTTTCTTCCTTTTTTTCTAAGTCATATTTGCGTTTCTCCTTACATTTTTCTTTCTACACACCAGCTACTGACATTGGTTTGAAAGGGGATAACCCTGTGAATATCACTGGGTCGCCTTCTCCCAAGGAAATGTACTGCCTAGAGAAGGTAGGTCTTTCTATGATTAAATGGTGAAAAACAGAAGGCAACAAATAACATCAGTCTCAAATCCTGTAATTATGTAAAAGAATAAGAAATCCCTCAATTTTTCTCCTTTTCATTCCTACCTGTACAACATTTAACCTTTTGTTCTTTTATTTCCTTACCTATAAGGGAATTTGAATTGCTTCTTTAAATAAAAAATGTACCACGCTGAAAGAATAGTTTTGCATAACAGTCTTTATTATACATGGCCAAATAGCTTCTCATTGTTACTGATAGGTTACTAATCACCCTGTAAAAAATGAACTCTACGCCCACCTAAGTAGTACGTAATATTGGAAAGCCATGGGAGCTGAGAGTCTTGAAATTGTACATAAACATTATTTATATCACATTCTTGGGTTACTCCATTTTCTTTTTAAAATCTATCATAGCATTTTTATATTTTATACAGTATAATTAGGCTTACAAGTTATCGGAATTCATACAAAGTTATCCTTTAGTACCACAATAGGTATAAGTAGTTTAATATAAATAATTAGCTTGACTGCTATCCTTTTGCCCAAGTGAAGAGCTATCCTACTTCTTTCTTTCAGGAGGAAAATCTTTTTCCCTGCTCCTTTACTGTATCCATCATAGAAGAGAAAACTCCAGATTAAAGAACAAAACAAACATCCTTTTGCCTACAACATTTCCTGTAGCAGAAACAGCCGAGGTGAAGGTTTAGGAAACTTTTTGGTTTCTGAAATTAAAATTGCAGGAGAGGAAAATGGAAGCACATAAACAGCATCCAAGGAAAAATTTTGTCAAGTGATGGTCTCAAACATATGTGAAGACATTTTTGTGACAAGATGGCAGCAGAGAAAGGGAAACTAGGCCAGTAGGATATAACATGCTGTCTTTCCATTCATTGGCTGGAAATAAGGTTAGATTCTACTGATCCTATTCAATTTAGAGATGACGAGAAGAGTTACCTGTTTTGACTATAAAGAGTTATGGGGGAGCCGAGTACAGTCCTTCATACCTGTAATCCTAGCACTTTGGGAGGCCAAGGTGGAACAACTGCTTGAGGCCAGGAGTTCAATGCCAGCCTGGGCAAAAGAGTGAGATCCTGTCTCTACAAAAGTTAAAAAAAAACAATAGCCAGAAATGGTGGCTCATGCCTGTAGTCCTAGCTACTCAGGAGGCTGAGGTGGGAGGGAAGCTTCAGCCTAGGAGTTTGAGGCTATCATGAGCAATGATCATACTACTGCTCTCCAGCCTAGGAGACAGAGCAAGATCCCAATTCTAAAACTAAAATGAAAGTAAAATTAATAACAGGTATAAGGGAGGAAATATTTATTTTCTTTTCAATTTCTAGGTTTGTGCCTGAGGCTCCTATAACAGAAGACAGATTAACAAGAGAAAAGTAGATACATTTATTTAATACAAGTTCTACATGACATGAGAGAATTTGTAAGGAAAGAAACACCGAAGAATTAGGTAAACTTGTGTGTTTTTATGCTTAAATTTGATTAAGAGAGAACAGTCATGGAACAAAATGGTATGATCTAATGATAATAAACTGGGGACAATTTAGTAAGATCTGTTTGTTGGCATTTCTCATGGCATTTCTGTGTCTTTGGCTCCTTTCCTCTAGATAAAAGGAGCACACTTCTCGAATGAGGATCTTGTGACTTGCTCCAGGGAAGGAGAGTGAGGGAAGGTCAGAAAATTACCTTCCTAGGTTTTGTGACCTGCTTCACAGGAAAAAAGCAAGGCAAAGCTGAGAGTAGCCTTCTTGCTTCTACTGTTTTCTCAAATGCCAAGGTGCCATATTTGGGGTAATGTGTCCTGAACCTCTTCAGAAGCAAACTAGTAATGGTATAAAAATAATCCATAATGGTTTTGCCTTTAGAGTCAACCATAGATAAAGCTGATGGGCTGCAAAGGTGGGGAAAAAAGCTTTCACACTTTTTTTTTTTTTTCTGATACATAGTACAAAGAACTGAAAGCTGTGAAAGTACTTGATATTATTTCAGAAATAACCTCCACACCCAAACAAACCAAAAGGGTAAAGTTCTCACACTCAACATAAAAGGGCCCTTAGAGAGGAAGTAGAGAGAATTGTGTTAGCAAATGGCTCACTGCCAATTACACATCTTCAAGAGGAGTCTTGACCCTTCTCTCACACTACTCTCTCTCCCATTCCCACGCTGCCTTTACTTTTTATGATATCAATACACTCTAATTTTATTTCCAGTCCTTTCTGAAATCCAGAGACCTGTATAGTTAAGTAACAACTTGACATCTCTACTTGGTTTGTTCTTACAGGTCTCAAACCCAACGTGTCCCAAACGGAACTCATGTCTTGGCCAGTTCCACCCACAGTGCAAGTAAAAGTTGCTTTGATAAAAATATTGAGAATCATTCTGGTAATCTTTTTGTCCTTGGCCAAGTGCTCAACTATCTTTTTTTTTTTTGGTTCCCTAGAACCAGAGGCTGATACAGGATTTGGATATAGAAGATATTCTCTTTGAAGGGGGGCAGACCTTTGGCGATTTCATCATTGTCTGGGAGTATAGTATGAGGAATGTAGAGTGGTATATCACTTCTAAGAAATATCTTGTGTTTCTCTGCAGAAAGGATAAATTGTGAGCCAAGCAAGCAACTAAATAGTAGTTGCTTCAATAGAAGGGATGTGCATGGAATACCATAACATCTAGTCCATCAACTGACTACATTTAGTTCATTATCAAGTTTCATTAATTCAAATTCTTAAATAATTATTGATTCAGCTACCTTCCTTTATCAGTCTACCATGACCTTGGTTCAAATCTCCTACAGGTATTTGTACTCTTCAAGACAAACAAACTCTCCTCCCAATTGTTCTTTGCAAATCCGCTTGTATGTCTGTCCAATCAATTCTTCACAAAATTGTCACTGACTTCTTAAACATAATGAAACCATACCATGGCCTTACTTAAGATTCTTGGGGCATATTCCAAAATCTATAAGACGGCCAACAAAATGGAGATAATCTTGTTTTTGTCAACCTCTCCAGCCACTTTAGTAGCCATATAAATTCCATACCTCACTCTATTTTAACTAAAAGAAGATGTTAAGGGTTTCCCAAGAGCACAAAGTTATCTCGTGTCTGAGGGCTGATGTGAATGCTGTTGTCCTTCTCCTAAACCCTTTTCTAGATTAAAAAAAAAATCCAGAAAATTGTTTAGGGGAAAGATAAAAATCACATCTTCGGGGGATCCTTATTTCCTGGACTACATTTGAGCCTCCATTTATATGCTCTCATACTAGTCCTTAATTTGGTAGCACTTCTGTCAGAAATATATATGTGTACATATGAGCTTACCTATTTAATCATCTGTCTCTTCCTCCAGCCCACAGGACTGGTAAGTCCCAAGAAGGTAAAAACCTTATCTGCTTTATGTTTGCTACTCTGTTTCCCATCTCCAATACACCTTAACACAAGCTAAGCTCTTAATAAATATTTGTCGAGAAAAAATATCTATGAAGTCAAATACATGTGGGATAGGGAGAGAACACCAGAAATATTGCAAGCATTTTAGCCTGAGTTCTATGAAAATGAAAACCCCATGTTACCATGTTTATTTAGGACTGTTAGGAGGTAGTGGTGATGTGCCTGAAGAATCTCTATTCTGTTGGCTAGAAAACATAATCTGAAAATGAATAAATGCAAGCCTAGTAATTATAAGATGATCTAATAGTTATTGTCTAATATTTATTATATGGGTAATTTTCTAAGAATTTTATATACGTTAGCTCCTTTAATTTTTATATAAGCTAGGGACTATTATTTTCCCCAATTTATGGTTAAGGAAATTAAGAACCATTGAAGTTAAATAACTCATCCAAGACCACACAGCTAGATATTGTGACATCAAAGTTTAAGCCCATTGTCTCATCCACGGTGGAAGGTTCAAATGTATGAAATTTATCATCAGAAAGATGCAGTTTGAATTGCAACTCTGACGTCTTTCAAATGTGTGATTTTAAGTAAGCCATTTAACCTCTCCTAATCTGTTTGCTTGTCTATGAAATGGAGGTAATAAAAGTATCGGCCACCCAACGAACGATTTAGCACAATGCCTTTTGACCAGCAATTACTTGAATAATATCTACTATTAATGCCATTGTGATTAGGTATTCATTTTCAAGCAACAGAAAAGCTGAATGAAACTGGCATAAGAAAAAAAGAGAAACGTTGGTCTTACTCAACAGAAAAGCTCAAATGTAGGGTGGACTCCAAGCAAACGTTAGAGCCTCAACACTATTTCTCAGCATTCAAATTTTTTCCAACTCTAACCTTTGTCATTAACAACTTGATGCAAAGACTAGATCCCATTATGTTCTCAATATGGCAGCAAACAATAAAATGCTGGCCTCTTTCTAGTTCAGAGACTGCTCCTCCTTTGACCACCAAAAAATTCTGGGGAAAAATTTCTGGCATTTAATCTGTTTGTAATAACTTTAATCAGAAAGCAATCACAGTGGACAGGGGATTGTCATATGACAGTTAGAAAGGTCTGGGTGACTGCTAATTGGAGCAAGAGGAATAGAAGAACAGAGACGGGTGTGTCATAATCAGGGTTCTCCCCAGAAGCCGGTGCCACCAACATCTTTTGTCTATGATTTGTGAAGAAAAAGTGACACCTCCAGGAAACATCCAGATACTATTGAGAGGCAATAAATGTTGGATGGATAACAGATCAACTTTGACCAAAATTATTTCTATCGTAGTGTTTTTATTACAATATAAATATCCATGTAACATATATCAGATGCTGACATTGGTATTTTGAAAAACTGGTTACATGCAATAAGCTGGGGTGGGAGAAAGAGAGAGAGAGTTTATGTAGTTCCAACATCCTAACCCTCAATCTTGGACTTTCTCTAGTATACGCATAACAAAATCAGATAGATTTTTAAAATTGTATGTGAACTGTAGATATATCACTTTTTAAAACACACTTTGGCATCTGTTTGATGGAGATTGCTTACTGATATTGGATCTGTGAAGGTTATTTTTACCCTAGAACTAAGTAAGTGTTCCTGGCAGAAGCAGTTTTCCCCCGAAGCCACTCCAAACCCTTGTTTTTATCATTGACTATAAAATTTGTATGAATGCATTTTTCTCCTTATTGGATATAGAAATGTTCTAACACTTAGGAAAGTATCTGTTGAATGAATTGTTAAACTTTCCCTATCATGTAGTGAAAGCAGAATAATTTTTAGTTTAACTGTGATATGAGATCACATCTTGAAATACTAAGAGTTTATCCTCAAAGTGGTTAGAGAAGTCAGATGCAGAGTAAACAGTCTTAATGTCAACTATGTTACTTAAAGAGATATATTTGGATCACACAGAAGGAGTGGTGAAATAACACAGTGATATTTAAAGGAAGTTACCCATATATAAAGTCACATTCTTCCTCATCTACCCATCTCCCAAACCATCAGAAAAATCTATTCCTGTAATTGCGAACCTTCTTCACAATGCTGAAAAACAGTGCTTTGGAAACAAACGACCTGAACTCAAAAGTCAACTCCACCACTTCTACCTGTGTGAACTGGTTTTACTAGATTGCCCTTGAAACTCAATTTCTCCATTTGTAATGTGGAAAATTAATTTTCTTTTTTTTTTTTTTTCTGTTTTCAGACTTTTTTTTCTTTTTTTTTAATTTATTTTTTAAATTTATTATTATTATACTTTAAGTTGTAGGGTACATGTGCATAACGTGCAGGTTTGTTACATATGTATACTTGTGCCATGTTGGTGTGCTGCACCCATCAACTCGTCATTTACATCAGGTATAACTCCCAATGCAATCCCTCCCCCCTCCCCCCTCCCCATGATAGGCCCCGGTGCGTGATGTTCCCCTTCCTGAGTCCAAGTGATCTCACTGTTCAGTTCCCACCTATGAGTGAGAACATGCGGTGTTTGGTTTTCTGTTCTTGTGATAGTTTGCTAAGAATGATGGTTTCCAGCTGCATCCATGTCCCTAAAAGGACACAAACTCATCCTTTTTGATGGCTGCATAGTATTCCATGGTGTATATGTGCCACATTTTCTTAATCCAGTCTGTCACTGATGGACATTTGGGTTGATTCCAAGTCTTTGCTATTGTGAATAGTGCTGCAATAAACATACGTGTGCATGTGTCTTTATAGCAGCATAATTTATAATCCTTTGGGTATATACCCAGTAATGGGATGGCTGGGTCATATGGTACATCTAGTTCTAGATCCTTGAGGAATCGCCATACTGTTTTCCATAATGGTTGAACTAGTTTACAATACCACCAACAGTGTAAAAGTGTTCCTATTTCTCCACATCCTCTCCAGCACCTGCTGTTTCCTGACTTTTTAATGATCGCCATTCTAACTGGTGTGAGATGGTATCTCATTGTGGTTTTGATTTGCATTTCTCTGATGGCCAGTGATGATGAGCATTTTTTCATGTGTCTATTGGCTGTATGAATGTCTTCTTTTGAGAAATGTCTGTATATATCCTTTGCCCACTTTTTGATGGGGTTGTTTGTTTTTTTCTTGTAAATTTGTTTGAGTTCTTTGTAGGTTCTGGATATTAGCCCTTTGTCAGATGAGAAGATTGCAAAAATTTTCTCCCATTCTGTAGGTTGCCTGTTCACTCTGATGGTAGTTTCTTTTGCTGTGCAGAAGCTCTTTAGTTTAATGAGATCCCATTTGTCAATTTTGGCTTTTGCTGCTGTTGCTTTTGGTGTTTTAGACATGAAGTCTTTGCCCATGCCTATGTCCTGAATGGTACTACCTAGGCTTTCCTCTAGGATTTTTATGGTATTAGGTCTAACATTTAAGTCTCTGATCCATCTTGAATTAATTTTCGTATAAGGAGTAAGGAAAGGATCCAGTTTCATTTTTCTACTTATGGCTAGCCAATTTTCCCAGCACCATTTGTTAAATAGGGAATCCTTTCCCCATTTCTTGTTTCTCTCAGGTTTGTCAAAGATCAGATGGCTGTAGATGTGTGGTATTATTTCTGAGGACTCTGTTCTGTTCCATTGGTCTATATGTCTGTTTTGGTACCAGTACCATGCTGTTTTGGTTACTGTAGCCTTGTAGTAGAGTTTGAAGTCAGGTAGCGTGATGCCTCCAGCTTTGTTCTTTTGACTTAGGATTGTCTTGGATATGTGGGCTCTTTTTTGGTTCCATATGAACTTTAAAGCAGCTTTTTCCAATTCTGTGAAGAAACTCATTGGTAGCTTGATGGGGATGGCATTGAATCTATAAATTACCTTGGGCAGTATGGCCATTTTCACGATATTGAGTCTTCCTATCCATGAGCATGGTATGTTCTTCCATTTGTTTGTGTCCTCTTTTATTTCACTGAGCAGTGGTTTGTAGTTCTCCTTGAAGAGGTCCTTTACATCCCTTGTAAGTTGGATTCCTAGGTATTTTATTCTCTTTGAAGCAATTGTGAATGGAAGTTCATTCCTGATTTGGCTCTCTGTTTGTCTGTTACTGGTGTATAAGAATGCTTGTGATTTTTGCACATTAATTTTGTATCCTGAGACTTTGCTGAAGTTGCTTATCAGCTTAAGGAGATTTTGGGCTGAGACAATGGGGTTTTCTAAATATACAATCATGTCATCTGCAAAGAGGGACAATTTGACTTCTTTTTTCCTAACTGAATACCCTTGATTTCTTTCTCTTGCCTAATTGCCCTAGCCAGAACTTCCAACACTATGTTGAATAGGAGTGATGAGAGAGGGCATCCCTGTCTTGTGCCAGTTTTCAAAGGGAATTTTTCCAGTTTTTGCCCATTCAGTATGATATTGGCTGTGGGTTTGTCATAAATAGCTCTTATTATTTTGAGGTACGTTCCATCAATACCGAATTTATTGAGCATTTTTAGCATAAAGGGCTGTTGAATTTTGTCAAAAGCCTTTTCTGCATCAATTGAGATAATCATGTGGTTCTTGTCTTTGGTTCTGTTTATATGCTGGATTATGTTTACTGATTTGCATATGTTGAACCAGCCTTGCATCCCAGGGATGAAGCCCACTTGATCGTGGTGGATAAGCTTTTTGATGTGTTGCTGAATCCGGTTTGCCAGTATTTTATTGAGGATTTTTGCATCGATGTTCATCAGGGATATTGGTCTAAAATTCTCTTTTTTTGTTGTGTCTCTGCCAGGCTTTGGTATCAGGATGATGTTGGCCTCATAAAATGAGTTAGAGAGGATTCCCTCTTTTTCTATTGATTGGAATAGTTTCAGAAGGAATGGTACCAACTCCTCCTTGTACCTCTGATAGAAATCAGCTGTGAATCCATCTGGTCCTGGACTTTTTTTGGTTGGTAGGCTATTAATTATTGCCTCAATTTCAGAGCCTGCTATTGGTCTATTCAGGGATTCGACTTCTTCCTGGTTTAGTCTTGGAAGAGTGTAAGTGTCCAGGAAATTATCCATTTCTTCTAGATTTTCCAGTTTATTTGCGTAGAGGTGTTTATAGTATTCTCTGATGGTAGTTTGTATTTCTGTGGGGTCGGTGGTGATATCCCCTTTATCATTTTTAATTGCGTCGATTTGATTCTTCTCTCTTTTCTTCTTTATTAGTCTTGCTAGTGGTCTGTCAATTTTGTTGATCTTTTCAAAAAACCAACTCCTGGATTCATTGATTTTTTGGAGGGGTTTTTGTGTCTCTATCTCCTTCAGTTCTGCTCTGATCTTAGTTATTTCTTGCCTTCTGCTAGCTTTCGAATGTGTTTGCTCTTGCTTCTCTAGTTCTTTTAATTGCGATGTTAGAGTGTCAATTTTAGACCTTTCCTGCTTTCTCTTGTGGGCATTTAGTGCTATAAATTTCCCACTACACACTGCTTTAAATGTGTCCCAGAGATTCTGGTATGTTGTATCTTTGTTCTCCTTGGTTTCAAAGAACATCTTTATTTCTGCCTTCATTTCGTTATATACCCAGTAGTCATTCAGGAGCAAGTTGTTCAGTTTCCATGTAGTTGAGCGGTTTTGATTGAGTTTCTTAGTCCTGAGTTCTAGTTTGATTGCACTGTGGTCTGAGAGACAGTTTGTTATAATTTCTGTTCTTGTACATTTGCTGAGGAGTGCTTTACTTCCAATTACGTGGTCAATTTTGGAGTAAGTACGATGTGGTGCTGAGAGGAATGTATATTCTGTTGATTTGGGGTGGAGAGTTCTATAGATGTCTATTAGGTCTGCTTGCTGCAGAGATGAGTTCAATTCCTGGATATCCTTGTTAACTTTCTGTCTCGTTGATCTGTCTAATGTTGGCAGTGGAGTGTTGAAGTCTCCCATTATTATTGTATGGGAGTCTAAGTCTCTTGGTAAGTCTCTAAGGACTTGCTTTATGAATCTGGGTGCTCCTGTATTCGGTGCATATATATTTAGGATAGTCAGCTCTTCCTGTTGAATTGATCCCTTTACCATTATGTAATGGCCTTCTTTGTCTCTTTTGATCTTTGATTTTTTAAAGTCTGTTTTATCAGAGACTAGTATTTCAAGCCCTGCTTATTTTGTTCTCCATTTGCTTGGTAAATCTTCCTCCATCCCTTTATTTTGAGCCTATGTATGTCTCTGCGTGTGAGATGGGTCTCCTGAATACAGCAGACTGATGGGTCTTGACTCTTTATCCAGTTTGGCAGTCTGTGTCTTTTAATTGGAGCATTTAGTCCATTTACATTTAAGGTTAAGATTGTTATGTATGAACTTGATACTGCCATTATGATATTAACTGGTTATTTTGCTCGTTAGTTGATGCAGTTTCTTCCTAGCCTCGATGGTCTTTACATTTTGGCATGTTTTTGCAATGGCTGGTACTGGTTTTTCCTTTCCATGTTTAGTGCTTCCTTCAGGGTCTCTTGTAAGGCAGGCCTAGTGGTGATAAAATCTCTAAGCATTTGCTTATCTGTAAAGGATTTTATTTCTCCTTCCCTTATGAAACTTAGTTTGGCTGGATATGAAATTGTGGGTTTAAAATTCTTTTCTTTAAGAGTGTTGAATATTGGCCCCCATTCTCTTCTGGCTTGGAGAGTTTCTGCCGAGAGATCTGCTGTTAGTCTGATGGGCTTCCCTTTGTGGGTAACCCGACCTTTCTCTCTGGCTGCCCTTAAGATTTTTTCCTTCATTTCAACTTTGGTGAATCTGGCAATTATGTGTCTTGGAGTTGCTCTTGTCGAGGAATATCTTTGTGGCGTTCTCTGTATTTCCTGGATTTGAATGTTGGCCTGCCCTACTAGGTTGGGGAAGTTCTCCTGGATGATATCCTGAAGAGTGTTTTCTAACTTGGTTCCATTTTCCCCCTCACTTTCAGGCACCCCAATCAGACGTAGATTTGGTCTTTTTACATAATCCCATACTTCTTGCAGGCTTTGTTCATTTCTTTTTCTTCTTTTTTCTTTTGGTTTCTCTTCTCGCTTCATTTCATTAATTTGATCCTCAATCGCTGACACTCCTTCTTCCAGTTGATCGAGTCGGTTACTGAAGCTTGTGCATTTGTCACGTATTTCTCGTGTCATGGTTTTCATCTCTTTCACTTCGTTTATGACCTTCTCTGCATTAATTACTCTAGCCATCAATGTTTCCACTTTTTTTTCAAGATTTTTAGTTTCTTTGCGCTGGGTATGTAATTCCTCTTTTAGCTCTGAGAAATTTGATGGACTGAAGCCTTCTTCTCTCATCTCGTCAAAGTCATTCTCCGTCCAGCTTTGATCCGTTGCTGGCGATGAGCTGCGCTCCTTTGCCGGGAGAGATGCGCTCTTATTTTTTGAATTTCCAGCTTTTCTGCCCTGCTTTTTCCCCATCTTTGTGGTTTTTATCTGCCTCTGGTCTTTGATGATGGTGATGTACTGATGGGGTTTTGGTGTAGGTGTCCTTCCTGTTTGATAGTTTTCCTTCTAACAGTCAGGACCCTCAGCTGTAGGTCTGTTGGAGATTGCTTGAGGTCCACTCCAGACCCTGTTTGCCTGGGTATCAGCAGCAGAGGCTGCAGAAGATAGAATATTTCTGAACAGCAAGTGTACCTGTCTGATTCTTGCTTTGGAAGCTTCCTCTCAGGGGTGTACTCCACCCTGTGAGGTGTGGGGTGTCAGACTGCCCCTAGTGGGGGATGTCTCCCAGTTAGGCTACTCAGGGGTCAGGGACCCACTTGAGCAGGGAGTCTGTCCCTTCTCAGATCTCAACCTCCATGTTGGGAGATCCACTGCTCTCTTCAAAGCTGTCAGACAGAGTTGCTTGCGTCTGCAGAGGTTTCTGTTGCGTTTGTTATTGTTTACTGTGCCCTGTCCCCAGAGGTGGAGTCTACAGAGACAGGCAGGTTTCCTTGAGCTGCTGTGAGCTCCACCCAGTTCGAGCTTCCCAGCAGCTTTGTTTACCTACTTAAGCCTCAGCAATGGCAGGCGCCCCTCCCCCAGCCTCGCTGCTGCCTTGCCGCGAGATTGCAGACTGCTGTGCTAGCAATGAGGGAGGCTCCGTGGGTGTGGGACCTTCCCGGCCAGGTGTGGGATATGATCTCCTGGTGTGCCTGTTTGCTTAAAGCGCAGTATTGGGGTGGGAGTTACCCGATTTTCCAGGTGTTGTGTGTCTCAGTTCCCCTGGCTAGGAAAAGGGATTCGCTTCCCCCTTGCGCTTCCCAGGTGCGGCAATGCCTCGCCCTGCTTCAGCTCTCGCTGGTCGGGCTGCAGCAGCTGAGCAGCACCAATTGTCCCGCACTCCCTAGTGAGATGAACCCAGTACCTCAGTTGAAAATGCAGAAATCACAGGTCTTCTGTGTCGCTCGCGCTGGGAGTTGGAGACTGGAGCTGTTCCTATTCGGCCATCTTGCTCTGCCCCCCCCGGAAAATTAATTTTCAAAGAAGAAAAAGTAAAAACCTTTTACCCTCCTATAGCTCAGAATTTCATATCTTAAATTTCAATTTGAAATAATCTTCTTCAATCCTCTCAAGAGAATGCAGAAAATGAGTTCTGTTGAATTCACAACAAAGCTATGTAGAACAGAAGATTTCTTTGTTCCGTGTTTATAATTCATTAGGTCAAATGCTCATACTAATAGTCTTTTAAAACTCCCAGAATTAATATCTTACCATATTTTTGAAATCTCAAAAAAATAATAAATTTATTCATTACACGATGATCTTTCCTTAAAAATAAAAAGCATCACTCCTTTCCTGCTAATGTTAAATTCACACATCAAATTTGGCATGGTTAAAAATATCTAATGAATATAAAATATGAGGATATTTCCCTCTGGTTTTGTCTTATCTCACATTAACTCATAGCAATTCATTTGTATTTTTTTTCCTTTTTCTTTTTCTTTTTTTTTTTTTTTTTCATTTACCCAATACTTATTTAGAACCTACTGCGTTCTAGAATTAGGTAATAACCTGGGCAAGTTAAAACACTTCAGTTTGGATTTTCTAATGTTCCCTGTGTGAGAGACCTTTCTAATTCCTGAACTCATAATTGCTTTCTGGTTATGTAAAACTGATTTAGATCAGAAGATACTGTTATTTATATACCTAAGGTTTCTAATAAAAGGGAAGCTGAAAAATTGATTTTATTGCATGCACACACACATAGACTAAAGCATTCTACAAATAAAATCCACCTTCTGCTTCTCTAGGCTTATAATTTCAATATGCAGAGTGGAATCTCTGTCAGCATGCAAGAGAGAAATATTTTTCTATTGTTTTATCAAAAGATCTAAAGACAGAAAGATTGAAATGCATCAATTTCTAGTAACCACCAGATGGTGCTTTTAGTAATAAAGCTATGAGTTTACTGGAGTATTCTTTTTGTCCTTTTTTTAAAAAAATAAAACTAACCAGAAATGAGGATAGTATTTTGCCATGACATAATGCAAAGTCTATCTTTTTTATTCTTATTAACATGTGTACTTGCAAAGCTCAGTACAATGTTTTTCTATATCCCTATCAGGTGTGTTAAATAACGACAGAGATGAAATACCAAAAAAGCTGAAGTTAATATAAGTATTCAAGCTCAATAATGTATTTAAATATTCTATGTTTATATAGTTGGAGTAATATAATTCCCATTACATAGAGATTCACATCTATTGTTTTAATTCCTGCCAGTTTGGTAACACTTTTTTTCCTCTGTGTACTTAATATTTTAAAATAATAAACATTAAAAATTTTAAATAACTCATATAGGTATAACGACCATGAATATAAGATTTCTGATCTCTCATAACAATAACTTTATTAACATTTGTTCTTAGCATATTTTATTTGGCCTCCATTTCTCTTATATCAGCTTAATTGCCTTTTGTTCTTCTGGTCAGCCACCTTGAGTCCTTTTGAGACTGAATTTCTTAATTCGAAATAAGTAGACAAATAACAAGGGGCAGTATTTTAATAATAATCATAATTTCAAATATGTCATGCAAGGACATCAGAAAAGAAAAAGCCATATTATAATACCCATGAAGAGTTTCATTCTCCTTCCATTACCACTGTCTATTAGGTGGGACCTCCCTTATGGGAAATTAAGGGTGTGGGTGAGATTATCTGACAACTCATAACTCATCTGTACCAGTTGTAACATGGGAGACTACTTTTATTTTATTTTTTTTCCTTTTAATCTCTAGTCTCCTGTTAAAGTACCCTCATGCCTGTCTGTGGTAGTCATGTTATCTTTCATTTTTGACTTGAGTATGAATGGATTTAGCAGATCTGACATTAGTAAGGAAAAGGGAGGGCAGAGGCCTCAGAGTACATAGCATCTAAGAAGTCTGAACAAATAGCATAGTAGGGACAATGGAGAGTGACTCGGGAAGCCTGAAATTAATAGGCCAGTTTCCCCTAAAAAACAACAGGTAGAGGATCATATTACATTTTCTTTTTCACTGTTTATTGAAAGTTAATGAAAAAGGAGTTTAACTTCTAAGTGAACAATGCTAGAAAGGATCTTCTATGATGGTTCTTAGAAAAATTATCCAAATATGCAAGCCTAGATTTTGAACCCCAGATGTAAAGCATTTATGAATCTTCCTTTGGGGAAACAATAACACATCTTTAATAAAAAACAAAACTTTATTTCAGTGGATGTCAAATCCATGTAGTATGGTTATTTCAAAATGTAGTTGTGCGGAAAGTGCTGCATTTGTATGACATACACTCCTATTTAAGAAATTGTGTAAGGCTGTACGCCAGAAAATCTGAGATGTTTACTCCCCTAAAATCCCATATTGCCTTATTCTATATGATGTAGGAGAAGGGGACATAAGGATAAGTTGAAAGCATTCAAAAACTCCCTGCTCCCTGACCCACTCACTCCCGGAGGCTCCCTAGTGAGAACCAAATCAGCTTGAAGGGGTGGAGCAAGAGAGGGTTGAGTGAAATCAAGTAGCAGATAGGTTTTAGCTAAATTATTTAATTTTTACTCAAACTCGAGGCTGATTTTTTTTTCTCTGAGATGGAGTTCAGCTCTTGTTGCCTAGGCTGGAGTGCAGTGCGTAACCCCAGCTCTTTGCAACCCCTGCCTCTTAGATTCAAGCAGTCCTCCTGCCTCAGCCTCCCTGATAGCTGGGATTACAGGAGTCCGCCACCACACCCAACTAATTTTTTGTATTTTTAGTAGAGACAAGGTTTCACCATTTTGGCCAAGCTGGCCTTGAACTCCCGACCTCAGATGATCCGGCCGCTTTGGTCTCCCAAAGTGCTGGGATTACAGGCGTGAGCCACCATGCCTTGCCTGGGGTGGATATCAATATAGATGTGTACCAAACTATACCCATGATAATTAACTGTAGTCCCTGAGTAACCCTGTTAAAAATATTTTCTCTGTCTGTAGATGGAAAAAATAGCTGTGTCCAGTTATCCTTGACTACCTCAGTTGAAAACAATAAATTGCACCCTAAATATACAGAGAGAATCCAGCTTCTTAAGTTGGACAGGAGAGACTTCTGATTGTAAGAGTGATAGTAAAATCTAAAATATTAACATTTTAGTTCATCCTAATGCCTATTACTCATATTTCATTTGAGGTGTGGAGAAATGTGTTTGAAAATAGGTTCTTTTATTTCCTGCCCAGTTAAACATATCAGACATCCCTTCAAATGAGTATTATATCTCCATCTTTAATATATGTAATTATGAATTAGTTATTGGAATCATCATACACTAATATCAAAATATCGAGTCACACTAATTTCCTCACAGCTTAAAATTCACATGGTTTCTGGTAAACTAAGCTCTCTGTGTGTGTGTGTGTGCGCGCGCGCGTGTGTGTATATATATATGTAGCTTATACATACATATGTAACTTTTTCCTCTCTCTCCACTCTCCCAAAGTCCCAAATATAATAGAGAAATTTCTCTTCTGAAGATGCACCATTCTGTTGATTTGTTTTGTTTATCTACATAATAGCCTCACTTTCAGTTTAATAGAAAAACATTGATACCTGTGACTTGACATTTTAAATGTGAGGGGTGAACCAAAAATATGCCTGTTCTTTTTTCTTAATAGTAATCTCTGACCAGGTTTCATATGAATTATTCTCTATGAACATTTTGGGATAGTCATTTGCCAACATTCAGCTCTATGACAGTCCCATGAAAATAACCTACTCCAAAAAGCAAGGATACGATAAGTTGGATGGTTCACATTATGTAGTCCCATAATGGGATGTGCTGAGAATAGCTCCACATCACTTCTGTGTGCTCTTACCAAAAATCCATAACCATAATCTAGCAATGTGAAAATATCAGATAAACACAATTGAGGGATATTGTACAAAATAACTGACTAGTATTCATTAAGAGTATCCCAGTGATGGCAGAAGAAGAAAGTCTGAGGAATTGTCACAGATTGGTGGAACTAAGGAGATATGACAACTCCATGCAATATAGGATTCTGGATTAGATCCTGGGCCTAAAATGTACATTAAAGGCAAAACTGACAAAATTGAAAAAATATCTATAAACAAGTTTAAAATGCTGTAGTAATGTATTTGTCTAGTTTCTATCATTTTTCTATAGTTTTGTAAACTGTTAACATTAGGGGAAGCTGGGTGAGAGTGTAAGTAAACAGTACTATTTTTGTAACTTTTCTTTAATCTTACATTGTTTCAAGATAAAAAAAAAAAAAAGAGCAAGTAGGTATTTTAAAAATCTACAACACTCAGAACTTTACAGAAGTCAATCAGATTTACCTTAGTTTTCTAGTGTTAATTCTTACAAATGTTTATATTGGTTTAGCTTCAAATGAGAGTCCATTGATGAAAAGAGGAGTGTTACTCTCCTTTAAGAAACTACCCATTCTAAAATTATAATGATCACTTTTGTATGCAAATAAAACAGTATTCATGCCACATAAATGAATTCATACTGCCTCTTCCTTTACTCAAATTGGATAAGCTATCTTATTTCAGGCCACAGTGGTATTAAGTAGGGAGGTTATTTGATTTGGGCTTTGTCCCTTGAAAAGCGTAGTTGTATTTTCCAGGTGTCATTTTAATTTTCAGCCGGAAGATAATGTGACCTGCAGCAGTTCCATGAAAGCTTTGGGTCTGAGTTTGCTTTTTCGAGGTGTTGCCAAGTCCATAAATGTTTACTTTGAGCTTCCTGTGCGTCTCAACATGAGTCAGACCTAACAATTTTAAAAATATGTTGTTTATGCCAACTAATTTACCATGCAAATGTGTTTTAAAAAAAAAAAGAGTGTTAGGAATTTAAAGGAAAATGTTGGTTTAGAGAGAAAAAGAATAATTCATTAGTCTTACATCTTTTGAGAAAATAAAATCCTTCATGTGAGCCTATGTTAACATTCTCACTAACCTATAGTAAGTCCATGTTTTTTGATAGTTCTTAGATATGAAGTGCTTTTTTTTGGGTAATTGATAGGCAATATTCAGTCAGTGGTAGGTTTTATCTATATAGGGAACAGAAATAAGCCAATAAGCCAAATGTGTTTATTAAAAAATGCGATCATACTGACTTCCAGCCCCTTACCAGTCCCCTCACCCCACCACAGTGTCCTGGCCATATTGATTGTAGTCTGCCTATTCTGTGTGAACAACATCAGATGGTGTCATCTAATTTTAGGAATAACACTGACATCTTCATGAAGAAAAGACACATGGGGGAAAAATGTCTATTCAGTATTTGGGATAATCTTTCAAATAAAAAAACAGTGAAAATTATTATGTTTATTTGGAGATAACACAATTTATGACAAACTTATATAAAAGTTAATGAAAGCTCATAGAACTAAAGTCAGAAAAGCTAAAAGAAAGCAAGAAGAGCCTAAAGAGAAGATAGAAAACAACACAGAAATATTTATTTTAATTCTTGATAGAGATAAAATGGCCTAAAAGAAAACCTTGCTTTTTAACTGGAGAATGAATACCAAAACTGGTTATTTTGATTATATTCACATTATTTGTCCATTATTTATAAAATTACGAAAAACTGCAAAAAAATGATGATTACAGTTAATATTTGTCATATGTTATTTTAGAACCCTAACTTCTTTGATATAGAATATTTGGATGGCTATATATGCTATTTAACTTTTTTCACTTTACATTTTATCATGAAGATTGTCTCAACTATAAAAGGCTCTTAAGTGTGATTCTAAATGTTTATATAGTATATTCTCTGGTATAATTGTACAATTATTTATTTATTTTCTATGATTTGATTTCTTAGGTCAGTTCCAAATTTCATTATTAGAAATATGACTATGAAAAACTTTTGTGTTTATAAAAATTCACTAATGTTCAACTATTTCTTATCTAAAAGTAGAATTGCAAGGCAGGCACAATTTAAAGATTTCTGATACTTAATTGGCAAATTGCCTTCCAAAAAGAGAATAGGTCAGGTGCGGTGGCTCACGCGTATCATACCATCATTTTGAGAGGCCGAGCAGGTGGATCGTTTGAGGTCAGGAGTTTGAGACTAGCTTGGGCAACATGACAAAACACCATCTCTACAAAATATCCAAAAAAAGTAGGTGTGGTGGCACCTGCTTGTGGTCCCAGCTACCCAGGAGGCTGAGGCAGGAGGACTGCTTGAATCTAGGAGGCAGGGGTTGCAAAGAGCTGGAGTTAACGTACTGCACTCCAGCCTGGGTGACAGAGTGAAACTTCTGTCTCAAAAAAAAAAAAAAAAATAGCAATTTGTATTTCCATTACATTTTCAGCCCTGGTATATAGGCTTATATGTTTTGCCAAACACTGGCCAGCTCTGTAGAGAAGTTTTAAAAAATCTATGTCCCAATGCAATCCCTCCCCCCTCCCCCCTCCCCATGATAGGCCCCTGTGTGCGAGTTATACCTGATGTAAATGACGAGTTGATGGGTGCAGCACACCAACATGGCGCAAGTATACATATGTAACAAACCTGCACATTATGCACATGTACCCTACAACTTAAAGTATAATAATAAAAAATAAATAAATAAATAAAATCGATGTCACATCGATTGTTTAAAACTAATATTGTACTGTTATTTCAATTTACTTTAAAAACTTTACAGTTGAACATTTTTCTTAATATGTTTATTGGCAGAGTCTTTTCATAATTGTCTGTTTAATCTCTTAGATCTTTTTAATTTTCAGGCTTGCTGAGAACTTACGCATCATTCTGTAAAGTGCTTTACATATATTATCTCCTTTCGTTTGGATGACTGCTGTAATTGGGAGGTGTTGAAAGTTCCCATTTATAAATTGGAAATAAAAGTTTACCATGTAACTGGCCCCAAATTATAGAGCAAGCAGCAAGAATCTAGAACCATTATGTCTCTAATAAAGAGAACAATCACACCGGACAAGATGGACAGACAGAAGTTGATGTTATTGCCAACAATAGAGGAGAGACCACCAAATGTAGATTCCCTGTTCCAGTAAGAAAAAAAGTCTGGAGAGTTTTTAAGAACTAGCGTAGGGGGCTGACAGGTTACCTGTGTTTGCTAATTACTTTGCCCAAAGGAAAAGTAAATGTTCTTATATCTTCATGGCAGGAGGTAGTTTGACAACTTGGAGCAAGGCTCCAGCCAAAGTTGGCTTCTACCCTCTCATAGAAGCTAAGAGAAAGGGCAGTATCTTCTGTGATGATTACATTTTGAGGAGTTGGTTCCCAGATCCTTGAGAAAGACAGACAGCCATGGGTTGTAAAACTGGCAAGAGCCTTTAAAAATATTTACATCTCAAAAGGGCAGAGAGAGAAAGTATAATTAAATTGCTCTTACCACCCCCAACCAAAAAAAAATTGCTCAAAGGAAAAGAAGGTTAGGATCTAGAGTCGGGAAGAAACCTGAGTAAAGTTTAGTCAAGCACTCATAATACATTTTGATATTCAAAGAAATTAATACTCATTCGTCATAATTATTACAAATAATTTTTTAAAAATATATTTTACTTTATAATTTAGTAAATTTTATAGCACTAGCAATCTGTATTTGTTATAGAAAAATGGTAAAACCTTCAGTGACAAAAACTATACTAGTTATGTATATGAGATATATATATAAATGTATGTGTTATATGAATGAACAAGGCCTTTTAAATATTATTCCTTGTAAACAAACACTTTTATAATGCCATCCTAAATTTCATCGTAACACTTTATCAGTGTTTAATTATTTTTAAGCAAACTTTACTGGTTCACATAGATTGGTGTCGACCTAGTCATAACTGTGTAGATGCCACACACTATTCCAGAAGAAAAACTTTAATTTTGCATAATAACATATTATTGTTATTCTTTAATACATGCAACACTGTACAAATAGCTGCTTATCTCCTTACAATGGGGTTACTTCCAATAAACCTGTTGTAATTTGAAAATATAATGTCAAGAATGCATTTAGTAAACCTAACCTACAGAGCCTCATAGCTTAGCTTAGCCTAACTTAAGCATGCTCAGAACAATTCCATCAGCCTACAGTTGGGCAAAATCATTTGGCAGCATAGTACACTGCAGAGATCGAGTGTTTACCCTCATGATTGCCTGGCTAGCTGGAAGCTTTGACTCTCTGCTATGGTCTAGCATCACTAGAGAGGATTGTAGAGCATATTGCTAGCCCAGACAAAGATCAAAATAAAATTCTAGGTAAGGTTTCTACTAAATATGTATCACTTTCACACTATCATAAAGTAGAAAAATCAAACCATTCTTTAATTGGGGATCCTCTGTATATCGTGGGTAATTTGCATGTAATCCTCTAAAGAGCCCTAAGGGTAAGGTACTATTTTCATCTCTATCTTTCAGATAGGAAAATTTAATCACAGAGATATTAAGTTATTCCCCTAGAGTCACACAGCTAGTAAAACAATTCTGCAGAATAACTTTTAATTAGTAAACCTGCCAAACATAGGTCATACATTAAATGAAAACAGCTGATTGAAAAGTGATAAATATGATAAGATCCTACTCTTAAAAAACTAATTTAGATAGATCTATAAAGTATAAAAGGTTATAAATCAAGATCTGAACAGTGCTTCTCTCTGTTGATAAACATTTTGTTTTCTTACTTTTGTTAATTATTATTTAAGCATGAAATGCACTTATATTTATTTTTGAAAATAGATGATTGATGAATCTTCATTCACTGAATACTAAAACACAGCAAATTTATATATAAAAAAAACAAGAAAGATGTACCTAGAATATGAAGAGTTATATATTTATGGACAGCATCTACTGCAACTTTTTCAGTATTTGAACATTTAAAAAAAAATAAGCTCTTAGAAGCTTTGAATATGATAAACAAGCTTGATCTAAAATATGGGTGAGTTTGCTCCCTACAATGATCTGAAATCTAGACATTCTCTAAAAATTGCCTCTTTAGCCAAAGAGGATATTGTAAGTTGCATTACAAACTACTTGGTGATAGCAAGGAATATTTGGTTCAAAATTAGGCATAATGATTACCATTGCAACGTGTCTTCATTTTATTTTGTAATAAAAATATTTTAAAAAACAAATTTTCATTTAAGGAAAAAGTAACAATGCATTAAAATATTTAATTTTGAGTGGGGTGTGGTTTCCTAAGAAATTTGAATGACACTGGGTAGTCTTTGAAGAATCATTGATGTTTAGGAATACTTTTGTCTTCAGGGAGAAGAATGTTGGCATTTTCAGAGTTAGGCTTCAGGAAGAACACTCTATCAACTGTATGTAGGAGAAGAAATTGGGGACAGGAATACCACACAGACGATCATGATAACAATTGATTAGCAAGAGTGATAATATGTGCTAGGACTTCAAAGCAAATGAAAACAAATATAGGGCAGAAGAAAACTAGGAAGGATGCTCAGGGGTGCCGGGATGAAGGGAAAGGTAGGGAGGCACATCATGGCACCAGGTCCCAGGAAAAGGTAGGGTGGTACATCACAGCACCAGGTCCCAGGGAAAGATAGGGAGGCACATCCCAGCCCCAGGTCCCAGGGAAAGGTAGGGAGGCACATCCCAGCACCAGGTCCCAGGAAATAATAGGGAGGCAGTCACAGCAATAGGTCTCAGGAAAAGGTAGGGAGGCACATCACAGCACCAGGTTCCAGGAAAGGGTAGGGAGGCACATGCAAGCACCAGGTTCCTAAGAAAAGGTAGGAAGGCACATCCCAGCACCAGGTCCCTAAAAAAAGGTAGGGAGGCACACCCCAGCACCAGGTCCCAGCAGGCTGATTTTCATTTAAAGTTTTGATTTTAACTTTCTCAAAATCTATCTCTATGGGTTAAAGTTTTCTAGTGATGGAAGGAAATAAAACAACCTAAAAAGATGGTACTCAATTTTTATATAACTGTATTTACTGTAACTCTTGGCATGCACCCTTATCTTTCTCAAGTGTTTTCCCTCTGTTCCCACAACTCGGATCAAGTAAGAGGCGTCTGTGCTAACTCACTTGACCTCATTTGCGTGACTTCAATATTTCAAAATTCTCCCTTAACATATTCTACAAAGGTTATATCAAATCTCTATCATAATTAGACTTATTTCAGTTGGTATTTACATTATTTTTTCTTTTATTCAAATAGGTCAAACTTATTGGATGACTAGTTTCCATTTAGTTAGAAAAGATTTTAGGAAAGACAACATCTAAGCTATGATCTGAAAATGGAAGAGAGAGAGAGAGACAGAGAGAGGAGAGAGAGAGAGAGAGAGAGAGAGTGTGTGTGTGTGTGTGGTCTGCTTTAAGAACCAAATACATAATTATGCAGAGTTGAACTAATTGAAGTATAGGTTTTACAAATCAAAGAGAAATAAATACAATGAATACTAATGTATTAATTAACAAAAATCAATTAAGAAATGTATTTGTCTTTAAATTTTAGATTTTTAAGTTGAAGTTCAAAGTAAATCACTGAAGCCATGCCTACTGATCTAAAATTATCTGGTAGTGTCAGAAAAATAAAATTGTATTTACATAATTATGGGTGATACCTCATTGATATAACTAAATAGGATTCAATAGCAGCATTTTTCAGTAATTGAAACAATCACAGTCCAAAAGAGGTTGAAAGGCAACATGAATAAAAGAGTCAGTTGTACATCATTAGAAAGATTTAAGTGACACCCAGTTAATACTGTGGAATTACACACTTTTGTAGAACAGAATATATTTTGAGAAATGGATGAGAAAAAATTGATATTAATGACAGGGATCTGTGGGCAGTGAAAAGGATTGAAGTCAAATGACATATAAAAGAAACACCACATGTTTCAACAGTTTGTGTGTCCAAGGTGGGCGTGTGGAGAGTGGGTGGGGGTTATGGGAACTCATCAACACTCCAATATTGAGGGATGACAAAAGGGAAAATACACTGTGTCTGCTATTTATTTGTGGGATAGGAAAGAGGAAACAAACCCAGAGTCCATTGAGCTCCACGTGCTTTGCCTCATATCCATTTAGAAAGGCCAGGGTAAAAGTAAAACTGAATTGACTCCCAAGTCTCCTGACTACTCTAATTTTATTTTTTAACAAAGCCAGAATTCTCAACGGTTTTGGGTCTTTTGTGTGTGTGTGTGTTTTTCTCTCTCTCTCTTTCTTAAATTTGTGTCTGACCTGTGTCTTGGGTTTGCAGTCAAATATGTCTTCCCATCATTATTGCTCACTTCTTCTAGTGGCTTGACTGCAGTGGCTCACTACGGGCTTCAGATCAGCATCACACCTGCTGCCATTTATTTAACCAATTCATATAACCTTTCATATATGCCACCTACTAGGCTAGACACTTTACAAATTTTAACCCATTTGATTGTCAAAGTAACTTTATGAGGGAGACAGGCAGTAGTGTCATCAATCACCCACACTTTAACGATGTGCAAAGCAAGGACTTGAAGCTTGCCTCATTTCCCACAGCTGGTAAACACGATTCAATGTTGTGTTCGCACTCCTGAGACTATGCTCTTCACCCAGCTACTCCGTTTTCTCCCACATCAACATTCATCTCTTAGATGCTTTAAATTAAATAATTCCTCCTGAGCCCCAGAAGAAAAATGTTTTAAAAATGCATTCAAATTCAACTGGTCCAAGTGGTTCTTTTATTTTTTCCAAGAAAACTCAGTACCCTCATGTGACATAGAATTTCTGTAGCAACATTTGCAAACCTCTGCTTACCAGTGAAAAGCAAACTTTGCAGTTCAAGACCTAAGTTCATGAAGAAATTAAAAACACATGAATTATGTGAGATTTAAATCTTTCAAATACATTATCACGTTCCTACTTTAAAAGTCTATTTTAGGTCAATGATATATGTATATGTGTGTGTGTATATAAATATCTCTCTTACACATACATATCACACACACATAATATTCTCTCTCTCTATATATATATATATATGTACGTATGTAAATATATCTCACACACACCACACACACAATATTCTCTCTCTATATATGTGTGTGTGTGTGTGTGTGTATGTACATATGACATCACAGAATATTGCCATGATTATTATTACCAACGCTGCAATGCTCAGTATTATTAAAAAAATCATGGTGGTCTGGTACAGGTATTGACATATTGGTTGTAGTTGTCTGATCTTTCCAGCAGCAGCTGCTGGGCTTTTCGATGGAGAGAAGCCTTTGCTGCCACATCAGACAATAGTTTTGTGACAGATGTTTCATGTTCGATTGAAGGAGCACAGATGAAAATAACAGTCTCTCCATGCTTGTGAGACCACAGTTGAAAATGAGCAGTTGTCCTCCTTCCAGACAACTGCTATCAAACCCACAGAACCTTGAAATAATTTGCAGCCTGCTCTGCACTAAAATGAGGCCCACATAGTCCATGAGGCTGGCGAGCTGTGGTCTACAGAAACACAGAAGAGTCCATTTTCCTTTTCTGAAAATTCAGCTGTTACAACCAATGATTGACAACTAATGATAAAAACTGTCTCGAAGATTTTGGTTATTTGCTGTTTTCAAATTTATACATATATATGTGTGTGTTTCTATATACACATTATGTATAAATTGTTATTATGTATAAATTTTAAAAAACAGATAATTATGACAAAAAGAAGTCATTAATAATCCTAGTAGAGATAGCCATTTTTAACATCATGGTGTTTGTCCTTCCCCATACACACACACGCAAATGCCCTTTTAGCTATAAACATATGAGCTTAGCATAGTAGTTTTATAACTTCATTTTTCAGTTTTTTTGTAAAGAGCAAGATAGCAAATATTTTAGGATTTGCTGCCTAGATAGTCTCTGTCACAGCTGCTCAAGTTGGCCATTGTGTGGTAAAAGCAGCCACAGACAATGGTTAAATAAATGGGTGTGGCTGCATTCCAATAAAACTTTATTGACACAAAGAGAAAATGTTCCAGAATTGGCCTGTGTGTCATGATTACCCATGTTGGCCTATACTGCTATTTTAATGGCTACATAATCTTCCATACTATGGAGATGGCATGATTTATTTTAGCTTTTTGCTCTGGTGAGATATTTCTTGTGCTTTTAGCCTTTTGTTATATCTGTCTGTCTATCTATCTATCTATCTATCTATCTATCTATCTATCTATCTATCTATCTATCTATCTAAGCTTCTGGCCTGCCAAGGATTCTACTGCAGTCATGTTGCCCAGTGCAGTGGCTAGTATACCAGGGGGCTAGCTTTCCTACCCATTAACAACTCTTCCAACCTAATTGGACTTCCAGGCCTTTTCCTTCTCAGCCAAAGGGCCTTGGTAAGCCTTGGATTACCTCCATTGATTGTCTCAAGTGTATACCACTTTATGAGAGAGATTGATTACAAGACATTCTTTAATTGGTATGCTATTTTATTATGGCCCTATCTGCACCAATTTTGCAGATATTCTGCAAATTTTTCAGCCTTTTTCAGCTAGGTTTTTACATAGCTTAGAAGGTCAACAACGTTTATTTCTCATATTCTCACATTTCCCGAGTCTTAAGGACAGGAGGGAGAGTCAAACATTTGTCACTCTACTCTTCCTGAAAGACCTGTCCATTTGGTTTTTCAGTCCATGTTTGTATGCTAATGTTATTTAAAAGTGCATTATTTGAACTGTGCCTCAGTGTCTGCATTACTGCGTTGAAAATGATAGGAAAAGGTTACCATAAAGTGTCTCTGTTTCTCCTTTTTTAATTTCTAGCTCACATTATTCTTTTTGTTGAATACGTTAATAGAATTGTTTGGCCTGTTTTTACATATCTGTTTGTTTTGCAATTTGTATTATCTATGCCAGGAAATTCTGGGTTTGAAAATGAGATCTTTTGTGATATTGAGTTTATGGTTAGTGTTTTTATTTTTGTTGTTTCTTGAGTCATGGTTTGTGTATTCTACAGAGATGTAGAGTTTGCTTAACTGACCCCAACCCCCACCATCATGCCCCAATAAAGCATAATTGGATAGAGGCTGCTACCAAAAACAAAGACAAAAAACAAACCAAAATAAAACAAAACAAAAGAATGGAAAAGAAAACAAAACAGTTTAGCCTAAGAGACAGTAGGTCTTTCAGCAAACTTTGTCAATGTACATGGATTGCTGTGGTGATAGATGTCAGGAAGTAGGAGTGATGGAAGAAAAATGGGGAGATAAAATGGCATTTATTTCTTCACTTACATAGTGTGGATTAAGAGACATTATCTCAAGATAACAGAAGAATACATACAGGCTTATATATGTTATTTAAAAGGACAAAGATAAAAAAGAAATGCCTATCTACAAAACTCACATGAGGAAAGGAAATATGATCAAAATTCCTCAAATTAAAAGGGGCTAGTCAGTTGATAATATTTGAGCTAAAATTTAAAAAGTCGAGGTGTTAGTCGATTGTTTACAATTACAGCAGTAACTAATGCAAGAATCAAAACAAGATGGAATGGCGCTGAATATTGAAACTTAAATTGTAAAGCAAAGGTATTGGTATCTTTCAATTTTTGTGTTGTGTTACTCTTTACCATTTGGGTATTTTAACATGAGTCTGAATTTCATTTTATTAATGATAAATCCCTTTATTTCATACCAAATATTTTATTATTATTGCTCATTCCTTTTAATCCTTTACCTATGCAGAAGCAAATAAAATGTTAAAACTATCTATAGATAAAATTATATATAGATATATAATTATATAGATATATAATGTATATTATATATTGTATAATATATCTACAAAAATTTTAGCTATATTTATATCTATAATTATATAGATGTATATTATAATATACATAATATACAATAATATTATATATTATATATTATATCGCTATATAATATATAATTATATAGATGTATATTATATAATATATAATATATAATTATATTACATATTATAGTTATATAATATATAATTATATGTTATAATATTGTACATATATAATTATATCTAATTGTATAATTGTATATTACAAAAATATAATTATATGTAATATAATAACATTATATTTAATATATACACATAAAATTATACATATCTATATATAATATAGATATTATAGACTATTATAGATATTAAATAATATTG
This sequence comes from Macaca fascicularis, assembly GCF_037993035.2. NCBI lineage: Eukaryota > Metazoa > Chordata > Mammalia > Primates > Cercopithecidae > Macaca > Macaca fascicularis. Next base: position 44,543,650 of record NC_088387.1, read on the forward strand.
TTATTATAGATACTGCATTCCAGGATGGGCAACAAGAGCGAAACTCCATCTCAAAAACAAAAACAAAGGTGTCTTTTCTTGTTTTCCAGAATAAAATTGATTGTCACAGGTTGATTAATATGTATTCAAAAGTAGATTTGACTGAAGTCAGTGGATTTTAGCGGAGAAAACATTTATAATTTATATTTCCAACAAAATAAAGGCTTCCATAGACTTCTTTTGATAGGGAAGAAGAAAAAGTAATAAATTAGAACAAGCATGATTACGTTAATATATCTATATTATCTATAAATATATACTATATATAATATATCTATATAATATATATCTATATAATATATGTTATATATTATATGTTATATATTATAATATGTTATATATTATAATATATGTTATATAACAACATATATTATAGCTCTATATTATATATTAGATAATATATAGCTATATATCATATACTATATATAGATATATAATATATAGAGATATATAATATCTAATATATAGCATATTATGTGTATCTATATGTAATTATATATCTATATATTGTGTGTGTGTAATAGAAGTGACATATATTGTGTATGATATAAACATTGAATTATTAAATTGTAGAAACAAGCACAAATCCTAAACATTACATATCATATATATCATATACAGGGAAAATATCTGATGTTTTTTAATGTATGTGTAAATTCCTGAAATATGAAATATTGGATGGATAAATATAATGAGAAAAGCACAGCTGAAAGGCAAAAAAGTAACTAGTCATTCACGTTTCAGAGAAAATTTCAGATTGGTCTCTAATGTGTTTATATTCTATCAAATTTTAGAACTCAACGTAGACTACGAAAATATAGAAAAGCAGCATTTTAGAAAAGTATATGAAATAATGAATAGTATTTAGTTTTACTTTTAAATGATTGCAAACATTTCAACTCATTAATTATAATTTACTGGCATTTAATGTTTTTCCCTCTATTTCATTACTTTATAAACTGATTGAGTGGAGGAAAAACAGCATATTTCAAAGTCAGGGTCAATGTATTGAACCTATCCTCAAATATAATTGTTTTTCACATCCCAACTTGGAAAGGTATCAGCATCACAGAAAATTGCAATGACTTTATCACTAATTGGTCTCAGGTTAACTGCTTTAGGAAGAAGAAGAGAGAGATATTAAAGATTTATAAGCAGCAAAAGCTGAATAATCATTTGAATACTAGAGGCATCACATTTGCATAACATTTTGGGATATGTCTGCTCCCAAAGTCTCAGGTGTGACTTAACAGAAACTATTAAGTTTAGGGTTTTGCAATGGAGGGCCAATCAGCAATATCCAAAAGCCATGCTAAGTTGCAGTAGAGCTATTGAAGGAAGTTACATACCAACCTGATATAAGCCATTGTTCCTGCAACTTGTGAGGTTGTGTTGTTCAATGACCTTTCAGATGCCAAAGTATGCAAAAGAACACAAAATTTTATTTCGATTTCTTATACATCACAAGGCAACACACATTAAAATTCCTTTAAAAATATACCTTTGATTTGGTAATTCCACTTAAGATAGTTTATCTTCTGTAATTAGAAAATTAAGGAATGGAAGACAACATTAAAAAATTGAATCTAATTATATATACACAAACATCTGGGATTGGATTCACAAATTATGGCACATTCATACAATGAATAACATGTAGACATTAAGAAGATGTAAACGTGGACACATCGTCATAATACTTAGTTACATTTAAGTGAAATGTAGGTTACAAAATGATGTAATCCAATATATACATAAAAATAGATGTACATACTATTATTCTGGCTTATGTATGCCTTCAAAATATTCTATGCCGAATCAGTGACAACAATTTCATTAATATATTTTTTAAAGTTTAAGACGTTCCAGGATTATTTTATTATTAAAATATAAAGTAGATAATTCTGATTGTATTATTTAAATGTAATACTTAGCACATTTCTCAGAAACTACATCAACCTTTTTCACTTTAAATTTAAGGTATCATATCAAAAACTCATCTTACCAACTTTTAGTAGCATAACAAAGCAATGATTTTAAGAGCTCTGCAGTAACACATGGATATGCAATGAAAATTTTAAAACATGCATTGACTTTTAGGACTATGCCTGTTGAATATTAAACACCTGAAATTGCTAGTGCCTAAAGCACTTCATTCAGCAAAATGTATATAAACTTTGGAACGGTTTTAAAGGCACAAGTCTTCATAACCGAAGAGTAAGGTTGAGAAGAAAGTTAACCAAAAAATTGTTTTAGTATAATCAACTTTTTAGCTACTACCTTATTGAAACTGAAATTAGTATTTTAACATTTTGAGAATTTAAATTAAATTCAAGCACACCTCTTAACATGTTCCTAAGAGTCTCAAAACTGTTTGCAATTTAATTTTTATAAATTAAAAATTACAGCATATAGGATTTGTGTTTATAACATAAATATATAAGAAATTTGAAAATTTAATTTCTGTATATCAACAAAGAAAACTAGATAATTGATGTTTTGGTGTTCAATTAACTAGTTTGGGTTTAGAAAAAATAATTAAACCATAATCTCGAATAATTAAGATTTATGTGTACTTTCTCAACCTCAGCTTATACAGTACAACATTCTCTGAGTTTAATGTGCATTAAAATGTTTGTTTTTCTCATACATACATATGACATGATCCTCTATGGTGAATTAATCTACAACGAATGGATGAAAAGATTGGCTAATTTAGACTCTGCACAATTCTTGGTATATTATAAAGGGACCTTAAGTGACATTTTTTACCAGCATTAAATATGCCATAATATTTTAAGAAGTTTTGGATTCAGAAAGCCATTCACTTGAACCTTGACTGCACTGTGGACTGTGTGATCCTGAAAAAGGTAATCAATTTACTCCAAGCATAAATTTACTTATATGTAAAATGGACATAATAATACCAATTTCACATGGTTTAAGAGTAAACGAGATAATGTAAGGAAAACACTGAGCATAATGACTGATCACACACTAATTGCTTAGTACATGCTGGTTAATATATTAACTCAATTATTAGCTATTGGGGCATTAGTACACAGATAGCCATTGTAATAAATCAGAGGCAAGATAAATCCCCCCCCCCGCCCGCCCCTTGCTTTCTGTTTGACTTCTATACATCCTATGTCTCAAGTATTTTTTTCAGGTTTGCAGGCTATTTTTTTGCATGTATTCTCGGTTGTTTTATGGATAAAAGAAGTTCCATTGAAGTGGTCTAGATGAACGACCACTAAACACAATACCTCTTGCCACTAAACACAATACCTCTTCTTTCTAGATTCAGGAACTTGGCATTCACTTCTCTTTATAAGATAAAATATTTATAAACTATACATGTGATAAAGGCTTAATATCCAAACAAAATCAGGAATTCAAACAATTCAATAGCAAGAAGTCAAATAAACTGATTTTAAAAATGGGCAAAAGACCTAAACAGACGTCTTTCAAAAGACATACAAACGGCCAACATGTATATGAAAAAGTGCTCAGCATCACTAATAATTAGGGAAATGCAGAACAAAATCCCAATGAGATATCACTTCATTTCTGTTAGAATGACCACTATCCAAAAGACAAAAAGTAGTATGTATTGGTGGAGAAAAACGAACCCTTGCACACTGTTGGTGAGCATGTAAATTAATACAGCCATTACGAAAAACAGTATGGAGGTTTCTCAAAAAGTTAAAAATAAAATGATCATATAATCCAGCAGTCTCACTACTGGGTTTACATCCAAAGGAAATGAAGTCAGTATATCAATGAGATTCCTGCGCTCCCATGTTCACTGCAGCACTAGTCACAGTAGCCAAGATATGGAATCAATCTAAGTGTCTGTCGACAGATAAATGGATAAAGATAATGTGATATATATAAACAATGGGATATTATTCAGCCATAAAAAGAAGGAAATCATGTCTTTTGTGACAACATGAATGAATCTGGAGAACATTATATTATATGAACTAAACTAGGTATAGAAAGATAAATACCTGAAGACCTCACTTATATGTGAAATCTATAAAAGTTGATCTCATAGAAGTAAAGAATGGAATGGTAGTCACTCATTCAACAATTTTTTGTTGAGTGCGTACCATGTGATCAGAATTCAAATGTATTGAGGACAGAGTAGTGTGCCGTATGGGACACTAATGGTGTTTGATAAAGTCTGAGACAGCAATCAAACCCTGTTAGAGACTTACCATTTAAAGTAATCATGCTTGTTCTAATTTATTACTTTTCCTTCCCTATCAAAAGAAGTGTATGGAAGCCTTTATTTTGTTGGAAATATAAATTACAAATGTCTTCTCTGCTAAAATTCACTGGCTTCGGTCAAGTCTACTTTTAAGTACATACTAATCAACCTGTGACAATCAATTTTATTCTGGAAAACAAGACACAGGTTTTTGTTTTTGTTTTTGTTTTTTTTGAGATGGAGTTTCGCTCTTGGTGTCCAGGCTGGAGTGCAATGGTGTGATCTCAGCTCACTGCAACCTCCGCCTCCAAGACACCGGGTTTTAAGCAGATGACTACAAATTTCAGTTTTATATTTGAGGAAGATTTTTCTGGGAACATTATAGAGGGGATGAGACAGATACTTAGCATTGCGCTCATCCAGGAAAAGCAAAAATTGTCAGGGCCTCAGCAATGGTGGAGTCTAATTTATATATTAGTAGATAAATCTTTTTATGTTAACATTAAATAGTTTTGTCATTTCTGTTTCTAGGAGCGTCCACCTACTTTGCTAAGTTGTATTCCTCTTTTACCCTCCCACCCATGCCATGCAAAATGGCTTTCATCCAAAGGCTAGGCTGTATTAAGACAGAGTGCTTTATCTCGACGTCATCTTCACACAAAGTAGCTCTGTCTCCTCCCTTTCCTAATATCTCACTGATAGACGTTCCCGCAACCTCATTCCAGTCTCAGGAAGGGCTATGTGCATGTGTGGATGTTTTACTCAAAAGCACTGTAGAAGACACGTAAAGGTAGTTTGATACATCAAGTAGCTTCTTCTGCTATAACCAACACAAATACCCTCTGCTCTTGAAATAATTCCCATGGGATATTATACATCAGTAAGATTGACCAAGTATTTATTGAAATTATCTCCTCATACACAAAGAAGCTGTGTTGTTTACTTTTTATTTAATTCTCAAAACAACACTGCTAAGCATATTTTTACTTGCAACCCTGTGATATTTTTCATTATATTCCATGCCTCTAAGGATCTCTTGAATCCCAGTATCAATGCTTTAGAGAGCCATTTGCAAGGAAAACAGCATCTGAATTGTCATGTTCAGTGATTAAAAATAAGTGTATATTTGAAATAAGAAAGCTGTTTAATTTTTAAAATAAAAAGTAGACCTATTTACTATTTCTTGAAATAAATAAAAAGGCCTAGAAACGATGTCACGGATGCCACACTGAAGCAAGACAGCATGGTGTTGTGACTCAATTATTTTTGTATTAGATGCATATTTTATTACTTTAAATTTAAACTCAGTTTGAAATATTTTTGATGGAAATTTTACTGCCCTGATATGAGTTTGCAGTGATGACTAGAAAAGTATGTCTTTATTTCTATCTATTCCTCTATTGCTTTTCTGATGCATGGAAAATGAGCCAATTTCTGCTTAGCTCTCTTTTTCTATCTAGATGACATAGAAACTAAGAAACTATGTCTAATATAGTTTTTAAATGATTTCACCTTTTCTCATTCCTGGTGAGTCTTCTACGACTTTAATATTTTCAAGTGTTGCTAGGCAATATCTTAACTTTTCTTTATTTCTTGCAATTCCTTAACTTCTCTGTTACTGATGAGTTATGAGTGGAGGTCAGAGACATACAATATGTGATGTCTGTGCTGTGCTGGAAATCTCTCTACAGCCCACTAATAAGTGAGTTTAATATAAAGAGACTAGGATACTACTCATTTGCAGCTCTATTAGCAAAAATTCTGCCTAATAATTCAAACATAGGGAGAAATATAATTACATGAGTAGATTGCCAGCTGCCTCCTGCATTCCTCTTGTGTCTCACGGGGCAGAATAAAAGCGACTACAATTATAGTTCAAATCTCAGAGGAATATTAATGTGATAGTTTTAGCAATAGCTTTCTTATTTTTTATCAAGTTGTGTTAATAAAAAGGATGGCTTTGGTAATTTGTGCAGTATTACTTTTTGTTAGTAGTAATTACTACTTAATATAGTCTCTGTGACATAACGTCATAAAGAAATTCTTCCCAGGACATGCACCATCCGAATGGAAAACCTCATGAAATGTCATTCTTATTTATTAAATATCATAATATTTTATGTTGGTAGTGCCTGCTTAAATTCTTTTTAGCAATAATTTGTTTTATCAACTATGGTGTTGTTATATCTTTCAAATTCAGTTATGCCATTTTATAAACTCAAAATTACCAATTCCTGGGACAGTTACGATATTCTGAAGCATAAAAATTATCTATTTTTATAAACCTGTTTAAGTATTTAAGGTTGAAGAGAAAAGCAACCTAAAAAATTCCATGAAGCATCTAATTCTGAAGTATATTGAATATGTGTAAAGTGTATTTTTCTATGATAGGTTTATGTCTGTGCTATTTACTCTAGATAAACTAGAAAGTCCCAGCAACTTTAAAAGATATATAGCATGGTTTCATATCCTGTTAATTTAAAACAAGTAAAAGAAAAAAGTGCATCTATCTAGAGTCGTTTAAGGTGCTTTTCCATCTACCACAACTGATAAATGGAAAAAACACCCTGATGACTTACATCTGCCTTTTACTTAGTACGTATTGCAATTTTTGACTATGAAGAAACAGAAAGCACAGAGTAACATATATTAAATAATGCAAGTTGCTATCTTAATCAAATGGATGAAGCTAATAGATAAGCACTAAATATAATTGATAAGTACTAAGTGAACATATGAGCAGGCATATTAAATATGTTAAATATATGTGTCAGATCCTTTTCTAAGAAGTAGTAATTAAACAATACATGAAGATACGCTTGCATGTTATATTATATACACGTGATTTACAGCAGCTGCAGCTCTTTGTTGAGGTTGTCCCATGTGCTAGGTGCATTAAATGTAATGTGTACTTGTTATAATTTTTTCTTCACTACTTATGCTACTTATTATAAACTCAATATTACAAATAAAGAATTGAGCCACATATGAAGCAATTAGCTCTAAATTACCTATCTAGTCTTTGGTAGAACTCAGTCTCGATCCTAGGTTCTAATGCTAAAGTCTCTTAACTCTTAGTTATTTTGTCCTGTTCTTTGAGGACTCTGACCAACGTTTAAAATATTTCCCATTTCCACCTAGGTAGTAGCATTAAAGATTAGTACAAATCTTATAGCTATGGTAACAGTTCTAATGAAAGAAAATGGTGAATAATCGCTTCTGCAAATTAGATATAAAATAACCTATGTTTCCTAGAAGTCATTGCTTTTAGGTACTCTATTGAACTGTTGACTTCAAATAAACTTTTAAAAATCATCATTGGTCAGGTGCAGTGACTCATGCCTGTAATTCCAGCACTTTGGGAGGCTGAGGCAGGTAGATCACGAGGTCAAGAGATCGAGAGCATCCTGGTCAACATGGTGAAACCCCGCCTCTACTAAAAATACAAAAATTAGCTTGGCATGGTGGCACGTGCCTGTAGTCCCAGCTACTCGGGAGGCTGAGGCAGGAGAATAATTTGAACCCATGAGGCAGAGGTTGCAGTGAGCCGCCACTGCACTCCAGCCTGGCAAAGAACGAGACTCCATCTCAAAAAAAAAAAAAAAAAAAAAAAAAAAAAAAAAAAAATCATTACCTTATATCATGTCCTCACACTCAGTGACAATGTGTTGTTAGATTTCCATATATCTGTCAACATGTTTTCTTTGAAAGGTTAAAAGTCTTTCTTTTCAATAACTTATGATGGATAAACTCCTTGAGATTTCTTGCCCTCTTCCTAGAGTCTCAGTGTGTCTTACAATAGAGACTGAAACAGTTTTACTTAGGCTTTCATTTTTCCTTCATTCTATTTTGGAACTAGATGACCAAAATAGTTTTGGTCATCTAGTTCCAAAATAGAATGCTACCATACAAAAGGAAAACAATTTCCCAGTTCTTAGAATTCATGATGAGTTTTGAAGAATCTATTATTTAGTTCGGAAATCTTCTGGGAATTATTTTAAAGTTGAATTAATTATCCTTTACCACTTATAATATGGAAATAATGAAAATGTAAATAAGACTGATTGTGATGTCTGTGTGTGTGTATATATACTATGTGTGTATATATATGTATATACATTTATATATATTTACATATACATATATATGTGTGTGTTTCTGTGTGTGTATACATATACATATATATATATAGAGAGAGAGAGAGATTGTAGGAAGAGCTAGTATTTCTCTTCCTTCTTTCTAAAGCTGGTCTACATTGCTGCAAGTGACCATGTAGAGTGTCATATTAAAATGTAATTGCTAATCCTATATTTGTGCTCTTAGTTTATACTTTGGTCAGAAAGGAACCTCCCTCTGTCTCATTAAATATAGAACTTTTTTATACATTATGTAAACCTTCTTGTATACTGTTTTGTATTATGTTTTATATAAACAATTTATACATCATCCTCTATACATCTTAAAAATTATCTTAATTGTTTCTCATAGAGCTTGATCAATAGTAAATATTTGTCACTAGGAGGTTAGAATTACAATTAGTAGTAAGAAAAAATAATTTAAACTATCAACAAAATTCAATTTTGTATTGGAGAATAAATGCAGAAAATAGCATTGTTTTCATTTAAGTTATTTTTCCTCTCTAATGATAGCAGCAGGATATTTTCTGATGAATGCAACATTAATTAGTTAATTGCAAATGTCATGAGGTTAAATTAGGGAGTATTGGCAAATTGCATTACTAGTTCATGATTTTGGTTTATCATCTATACAATGGTTTTCATCTCTGGCAGGGCATAAAAATTGTCTCTGGAATTTTAGACATCTGTTCATGGGTTCCACCATTTAAAAGAGAGAGTGATTTAGTAAGTCTGGTGTGAGACTCAGAAATTGATTTTAAATTTTCCTTTAAGACCTGTAATCCCAGCACTTTGGGAGGCCGAGGCGGGCAGATCACGAGGTAATGAGATCGAGACCATCCTGGCTAACACGGTGAAACCCCATCTCTAGTAAAAATACAAAAAAATTAACTAGGCGTAGTGGCGGGCGCCTATAGTCCCAGCTACTTGAGAGACTGAGGCAGAAAAATGGCGTGAACCTCGGAGGCGGAGCTTGCAGTGAGCCAAGATCACGCCACTGCACTCCAGCCTGGGCGACAGATCCAGACTCTGTCTCAAACCTCCCCCCCACCAAAAAAAAAAATTCCTTTAGTGGTTGTCAACTGAAATAATTTTTAGAAGTACTTGTCTGCCTTTATTAGAATGTATTCTTTTGATAATAGATTCACACATAAAATTGGGGGCTATTATTCCTACTGACTGATTAATCCATTTGTCTCTTGATCTTGGATGAGAGGCAGAATTTACTCTCTCTTTACTCTCTCTCTCTCTCTCTCTCTGTCCTCTCTCTCTCTCTCTTTTAGTTTCTTACAGATCACATCTCATCCATCATGCTTAATTCGAAAGGGTGCTGTTTATAATTTGAAATTTACACCATAGAGATTTTCTTTGGAAACAATGCAAGATTTAAAAACAAAACACAAATTATCTTTGTAGGTGAATAAATCTTTGACCATGTAATCTAGTGTCAGTCCTAAAGCAGCATTGTAACAAAAGTGGATCTTTTGGAGAACCTCAAATTGATGAATTAAGAGCATGAAGAACCATAAAGTGGAAAACTTCTCTCATGACATCATTATTAATTGATTTTAAAGCTTTACTCTCTTGGCTCTTAATAAAAGAGTGAAAGTCTGAGAATCCCTGATATTACTGCCATAGGGACAGCATAGAGAGGCTCCTGGGAAGACTGTACTCAGGCTTGGTAGAAGAACCCCAAGGTATAAAATGGACCAAAGAACAACCCAGACTTAATTAATCCCTGGTTCCAAAGGCATAGAAATAAAGAAGAAAACATTGACTAGCTAGTGCATGAGGAAGATGCCTAAAGATCAAGCTTCTAAAGTCTGTGTGTACTTCTCTTTCTCTAACTCTCTCTTTTTAGATAATGCCTCTAAATTGGAACCAGTAGCCTCATTAGAGGCACAATAGAGCATAGTGACTATAAAATAATTAGGATGGTCTCTGTAAATCAAAACAATAATCAGTCTCATTAAATTTTAGCTAACTTTTTATAGACCTAAATAAACTAAATAGTCAATTATTTTTACTATGATATAAAATTCATAAAGGAGGAAAATTTCTTTTGAATAGTAAAAGATCAGAAGGGCCTTCTACAGCCCCCTTGTGGCTTCTAAAATGCTGGAAGAAAACTTCCGTGTAGATGCAAAAGAAAAAACGAAAACAAAAAGAACCATCAGCACCACAACATCAACAACAACGAAAAAACCAATGACGAAAAAAACAAAAAGAAACAGGCAACAAAACAATAAAAAATATTTACTAATGCCAGCATACTGGAGGAATTTCCATTCATTACCCCAGGGAGCCATGATGAGAGTCGAGCTTTAGGGAACCCGCTCTCCTGTGCTGAGCCTAGATCTCACTTTCTGAAACAGAAACAAAATGAGAGGCACAGAAGCTTAGCCTTTGTCACTATGCATCCTCACTCAGAACAAGAAAAGTGGACAGGAATTCCTTTAACAAAGTAATGCTTATTCTCACCTCGGGCATCGTTCTGCATTTATGTGAGAAAAGCAATATCCAGGACACAGTTAGGTAAGAAGGAGGTGTGGCTGGGGGTGGCCCAGCTCACTCTGGGGAGTGCAATTCCTGAAGCAAAGCACTTACTTACAGCAGGCAAAGTTCCTAATTTAAAAATGATGCTGCTGTTATTTTTTTAAAATTTATTTATTATTATTATACTTTAAGTTCTAGGGTACGTGTGCATAACGTGCAGGTTTGTTACATATGTATACTTGTGCCATGTTGGTGTGCTGCACCCATCAACTCATCAGCACCCATCAACTCGTCATTTACATCAGGTATAACTCCCAATGCAATCCCTCCCCGCTTCCCCCTCCCCATGATAGGCCCCGGTGTGTGATGTTCCCCTTCCTGAGTCCAAGTGATCTCATTGTTCACTTCCCACCTATGAGTGAGAACATGCGGTGTTTGGTTTTCTGTTCTTGTGATAGTTTGCTAAGAATGATGGTTTCCAGCTGCATCCATGTCCCTACAAAGGACACAAACTCATCCTTTTTTATGGCTGCATAGTATTCCATGGTGTATATGTGCCACATTTTCTTAATCCAGTCTGTCACTGATGGACATTTGGGTTGATTCCAAGTCTTTGCTATTGTGAATAGTGCCGCAATAAACATACGTGTGCATGTGTCTTTATAGCAGCATAATTTATAATCCTTTGGGTATATACCCAGTAATGGGATGGCTGGGTCATATGGTACATCTAGTTCTAGATCCTTGAGGAATCACCATACTGTTCTCCATAATGGTTGAACTAGTTTACAATCCCACCAACAGTGTAAAAGTGTTCCTATTTCTCCACATCCTCTCTAACACCTGTTGTTTCCTGACTTTTTAATGATTGACATTCTAACTGGTGTGAAATGGTATCTCATTGTGGTTTTGATTTGCATTTCTCTGATGGCCAGTGATGATGAGCATTTTTTCATGTGTCTGTTGGCTGAATGAATGTCTTCTTTTAAGAAATATCTGTTCATATCCTTTGCCCACTTTTTGATGGGGTTGTTTGTTTTTTTCTTGTAAATTTGTTTGAGTTCTTTGTAGGTTCTGGATATTAGCCCTTTGTCAGATGAGTAGATTGCAAAAATTTTCTCCCATTCTGTAGGTTGCCTGTTCACTCTGATGGTAGTTTCTTTTGCTGTGCAGAAGCTCTTTAGTTTAATGAGATCCCATTTGTCAATTTTGGCTTTTGCTGCCGTTGCTTTTGGTGTTTTAGACATGAAGTCTTTGCCCATGCCTATGTCCTGAATGGTACTACCTAGGTTTTCCTCTAGGATTTTTATGGTATTAGGTCTACCATTTAAGTCTCAAATCCATCTTGAATTAATTTTCATATAAGGTGTAAGGAAAGGATCCAGTTTCAGCTTTCTACTTGTGGCTAGCCAATTTTCCCAGCACCATTTATTAAATAGGGAATCCTTTCCCCATTTCCTGTTTCTCTCAGGTTTGTCAAAGATCAGATGGCTGTAGATGTGTGGTATTATTTCTGAGGACTCTGTTCTGTTCCATTGGTCTATATCTCTGTGTTGGTACCAGTACCATGCTGTTTTGGTTACTGTAGCCTTGTAGTATAGTTTGAAGTCAGGTAGCGTGATGCCTCCAGCTTTGTTCTTTTGACTTAGGATTGTCTTGGAGATGCGGGCTCTTTTTTGGTTCCATATGAACTTTAAAGCAGTTTTTTCCAATTCTGTGAAGAAACTCATTGGTAGCTTGATGGGGATGGCATTGAATCTATAAATTACCTTGGGCAGTATGGCCATTTTCACGATATTGATTCTTCCTATCCATGAGCATGTATGTTCTTCCATTTGCTTGTGTCCTCTTTTATTTCACTGAGCAGTGGTTTGTAGTTCTCCTTGAAGAGGTCCTTCACATCCCTTGTAAGTTGGATTCCTAGGTATTTTATTCTCTTTGAAGCAATTGTGAATGGAAGTTCATTCCTGATTTGGCTCTCTGTTTGTCTGTTACTGGTGTATAAGAATGCTTGTGATTTTTGCACATTAATTTTGTATCCTGAGACTTTGCTGAAGTTGCTTATCAGCTTAAGGAGATTTTGGGCTGAGACAATGGGGTTTTCTAAATATACAATCATGTCATCTGCAAACAGGGACAATTTGACTTCTTCTTTTCCTAACTGAATACCCTTGATTTCTTTCTCTTGCCTAATTGCCCTAGCCAGAACTTCCAACACTATGTTGAATAGGAGTGGTGAGAGAGGGCATCCCTGTCTTGTGCCAGTTTTCAAAGGGAATTTTTCCAGTTTTTGCCCATTCAGTATGATATTGGCTGTGGGTTTGTCATAAATAGCTCTTATTATTTTGAGGTACATTCCATCAATACCGAATTTATTGAGCGTTTTTAGCATGAAGGGTGTTGAATTTTGTCAAAAGCCTTTTCTGCATCAATTGAGATAATCATGTGGTTCTTGTCTTTGGTTCTGTTTATATGCTGGATTATGTTTATTGATTTGCGAATGTTGAACCAGCCTTGCATCCCAGGGATGAAGCCCACTTGATCATGGTGGATAAGCTTTTTGATGTGTTGCTGAATCCGTTTTGCCAGTATTTTATTGAGGATTTTTGCATCGATGTTCATCAGGGATATTGGTCTAAAATTCTCTTTTTTAGTTGTGTCTGTGCCAGGCTTTGGTATCAGGATGATGTTGGCCTCATAAAATGAGTTAGAGAGGATTCCCTCTTTTTCTATTGATTGGAATAGTTTCAGAAGGAATGGTACCAACTCCTCCTTGTACCTCTGGTAGAATTCAGCTGTGAATCCATCTGGTCCTGGACTTTTTTTGGTTGGTAGGCTATTAATTATTGCCTCAATTTCACAGCCTGCTATTGGTCTATTCAGGGATTCAACTTCTTCCTGGTTTAGTCTTGGAAGAGTGTAAGTGTCCAGGAAATTATCCATTTCTTCTAGATTTTCCAGTTTATTTGCGTAGAGGTGTTTATAGTATTCTCTGATGGTAGTTTGTATATCTGTGGGGTCGGTGGTGATATCCCCTTTATCATTTTTAATTGCATCGATTTGATTCTTCTCTCTTTTCTTCTTTATTAGTCTTGCTAGTGGTCTGTCAATTTTGTTGATCTTTTCAAAAAAGCAACTCCTGGATTCATTGATTTTTTGGAGGGTTTTTTGTGTCTCTATCTCCTTCAGTTCTGCTCTGATCTTAGTTATTTCTTGCCTTCTGCTAGCTTTCGAATGTGTTTGCTCTTGCTTCTCTAGTTCTTTTAATTGCGATGTTAGAGTGTCAATTTTAGACCTTTCCTGCTTTCTCTTGTGGGCATTTAGTGCTATAAATTTCCCTCTACACACTGCTTTAAATGTGTCCCAGAGATTCTGGTATGTTGTATCTTTGTTCTCATTGGTTTCAAAGAACATCTTTATATCTGCCTTCATTTCGTTATGTACCCAGTAGTCATTCAGGAGCAGGTTGTTCAGTTTCCATGTAGTTGAGCGGTTTTGATTGAGTTTCTTAGTCCTGAGTTCTAGTTTGATTGCACTGTGGTCTGAGAGACAGTTTGTTATAATTTCTGTTCTTGTAAATTTGCTGAGGAGTGCTTTACTTTCAATTACGTGGTCAATTTTGGAGTAAGTACGATGTGGTGCTGAGAGGAATGTATATTCTGTTGATTTGAGGTGGAGAGTTCTATAGATGTCTATTAGGTCTGCTTGCTGCAGAGATGAGTTCAATTCCTGGATATCCTTGTTAACTTTCTGTCTCGTTGATCTGTCTAATGTTGACAGTGGAGTGTTGAAGTCTCCCATTATTATTGTATGGGAGTCTACGTCTCTTTATAAGTCTCGAAGGACTTGCTTTATGAATCTGGGTGCTCCTGTATTGGGTGCATATATATTTAGGATAGTTAGCTCTTCCTGTTGAATTGATCCCTTTACCATTATGTAATGGCCTTCTTTGTCTCTTTTGATCTTTGATTTTTTTAAGTCTGTTTTATCAGAGACTAGTGTTGCAACCCCTGCTTTTTTTTGTTCTCCATTTGCTTGGTAAATCTTCCTCCATCCCTTTATTTTGAGCCTATGTATGTCTCTGCGTGTGAGATGGGTCTCCTGAATACAGCAGACTGATGGGTCTTGACTCTTTATCCAGTTTGCCAGTCTGTGTCTTTTAATTGGAGCATTTAGTCCATTTACATTTAAGGTTAATATTGTTATGTGTGAACTTGATCCTGCCATTATGATATTAACTGGTTATTTTGCTCGTTAGTTGATGCAGTTTCTTCCTAGCCTCGATGGTCTTTACATTTTGGCATGTTTTTGCAATGGCTGGTACCGGTTGTTCCTTTCCATGTTTAGTGCTTCCTTCAGTGTCTCTTGTAAGGCAGGCCTAGTGGTGACAAAATCTCTAAGCATTTGCTTATCTGTAAAGGATTTTATTTCTCCTTCCCTTATGAAACTTAGTTTGGCTGGATATGGAATTCTGGGTTTAAAATCCTTTTCTTTAAGAATGTTGAATATTGGCCCCCACTCTCTTCTGGCTTGGAGAGTTTCTGCCAAGAGATCTGCTGTTAGTCTGATGGGCTTCCCTTTGTGGGTAACCCGACCTTTCTCTCTGGCTGCCCTTAAGATTTTTTCCTTCATTTCAACTTTGGTGAATCTGGCAATTATGTGTCTTGGAGTTGCTCTTGTCGAGGAATATCTTTGTGGCATTCTCTGTATTTCCCGGATTTGAATGTTGGCCTGCCCTACTAGGTTGGGGAAGTTCTCCTGGATGATATCCTGAAAAGTGTTTTCCAACTTGGTTCCATTTTCCCCCTCACTTTCAGGCACCCCAATCAGACGTAGATTTGGTCTTTTTACATAATCCCATACTTCTTGCAGGCTTTGTTCGTTTCTTTTTCTTCTTTTTTCTTTTGGTTTCCCTTCTCGCTTCATTTCATTCATTTGATCCTCAATCGCTGATACTCTTTCTTCCAGTTGATTGAGTTGGTTACTGAAGCTTGTGCATTTGTCACGTATTTCTCGTGTCATGGTTTTCATCTCTTTCATTTCGTTTATGACCTTCTCTGCATTAATTACTCTAGCCATCAATTCTTCTACTTTTTTTTCAAGATTTTTAGTTTCTTTGCGCTGGGTACGTAATTCCTCCTTTAGCTCTGAGAAATTTGATGGACTGAAGCCTTCTTCTCTCATCTCGTCAAAGTCATTCTCCGTCCAGCTTTGATCCATTGCTGGCGATGAGCTGCGCTCCTTTGCCGGGGGAGATGCACTCTTATTTTTTGAATTTCCAGCTTTTCTGCCCTGCTTTTTCCCCATCTTTGTGGTTTTATCTGCCTCTGGTCTTTGATGATGGTGATGTACTGATGGGGTTTTGGTGTAGGTGTCCTTCCTGTTTGATAGTTTTCCTTCTAACAGTCAGGACCCTCAGCTGTAGGTCTGTTGGAGATTGCTTGAGGTCCACTCCAGACCCTGTTTGCCTGGGTATCAGCAGCAGAGGCTGCAGAAGATAGAATATTTCTGAACAGCAAGTGTACCTGTCTGATTCTTGCTTTGGAAGCTTCCTCTCAGGGGTGTACTCTACCCTGTGAGGTGTGAGGTGTCAGACTGCCCCTAGTGGGGGATGTCTCCTAGTTAGGCTACTCAGGGGTCAGGGACCCACTTGAGCAGGGAGTCTGTCCCTTCTCAGATCTCAACCTCCGTGTTGGGAGATCCACTGCTCTCTTCAAATCTGTTAGACAGAGTCGTTTGTGTCTGCAGAGGTTGCTGCTGCTTTTGTTATTGTTTACTGTGCCCTGTCCCCAGAGGTGGAGTCTACAGAGACAGGCAGGTTTCCTTGAACTGCTGTGAGCTCCACCCAGTTCGAGCTTCCCAGAAGCTTTGTTTACCTACTTAAGCCTCAGCAATGGCGGGCGCCCCTCCCCCAGCCTCGCTGCTGCCTTGCCGGTAGATCACAGACTGCTCTGCTAGCAATGAGGGAGGCTCCGTGGGCGTGGGACCCTCCCGGCCAGGTGTGGGATATGATCTCCTGGTGTGCCTGTTTGCTTAAGGCGCAGTATTGGGGTGGGAGTTACCCGATTTTCCAGGTGTTGTGTGTCTCAGTTCCCCTGGCTAGGAAAAGGGATTCCCTTCCCCCTTGTGCTTCCCAGGTGAGGCGATGCCTCACCCTGCTTCAGCTCTCGCTGGTCGGGCTGCAGCAGCTGACCAGCACCGATCGTCCGGCACTCCCTAGTGAGATGAACCCAGTACCTCAGTTGAAAATGTAGAAATCACTGGTCTTCTGTGTTGCTTGTGGTGGGAGTTGGAGACTGGAGCTGCTCCTATTCGGCCATCTTGCTCCGCCCCCCCGGTGCTGTTATTTTGACAAGAGACAAAATCCAATTATACCTTGTTTGCTTCTCTCAAATAAATGTATGCATTTTATATAAATTAACCATACCACCAAATGGAGTAAGTGTTACAAGGAAAAAGAGTGTTGTTTTCTGAATTTAGTTCATAAATTTAAAAAATTGTGTTCAGGAGCAACACACCATAAATAAAATTAAAAGGCATACCCAAAACCCAAGAAAACTGCTGTAATATATCTTATTACAAAGACTGTTACTGAATAAATAGGCCAAAACCTTAAACATGCTATTTCTCACCTTCAAAAATGAAATGCAAATTACTTACATAAAAACCATTTAATGCCATTGGTACTTTAGAAATGCAAATTGAAATAATTATATGCTATTTGGTTTTCTTATAAGAGAGGAAATATTAAATTGTTAAAATATATTTAGTATTGGGAAAATATTGGGGAATAATTTCTCAAATATTTCTCTTGTATCTACAAATTGCTATGTATTTTCAGGTTGGAATTTTTCAGTAAGTTGAACAGCTTAGGAAATATTTGCATTCGTTAATCTAATATATCTGTCAGAGCACAACAGTATATAAAAAATTAAGGATATATACCAAGAATTAACTACCCAGATATTTGCTGTAGAATTTGTAGAACAATGAGAGCATTGGAAACAAATATTTTTGACAGGTTATGTTATCAAATCAAATGATTGTCATGGCATGAATTGTGCCCCCTCAAGATTCATATGTTCAATTACTAATTCCTTGTACCTCAGAATGTCTAACTATCTCAATATTTGGAGATTAAGTCTCTAAAGAAGCAATTAAGTTAAAATGAGGTAATTGGAGTGGGCCCTCATCTAACATGATTGGTGTCCCTTTAGGGCTAAATTTAGACACAACAAATAGAGAAGAAAGACAATGTGAAAGTTGATGTGAAAGGGAGAAGATGGCCACCTACAAGCCTGGGAGAGGACTGGACTAAGTCCTTTTCTCAGTCTTCAGAAAGTGCCAACCCTGCTGACACCTTCATTTTGGACTTCTAAACCTCCAGAACCATGAGAAAATACATTCCCGTTGTTTAAACAACTCAATCTGCAGTACTTCTTGTGGAAGCCCTAGCAAACTAATGCAATGATGGTCATGTCATACAATCAAATATAGCAATTTTCCCATATCTTCTTTGGGAGAAGAATTTGCCTGGACTTGCTAATGTGGGCATAAACATGGTGACAAACGTAAGAGCTCCTAACTGTCTATCTTCTTTTAGTAATGTATGCTTTTAATTTAAGGGAAAAATATATCTTTGTAAGAAATATTATAAATAGCAGAAAGTTTCTTGATCAAGAAAGGAATCTTAGTATAGAGTAAAACAAGTACTAAGACAAAAACTTACTATATCCAATGTAATATAAGAGGGTACTGTAAGTGTGTTTTTAAAGTAATATGTAAAATAAAGGAAATTATGTTTGCTTTAAATTATATACTTAAAAAGAATGACCAAATCTGCATTTCCAGAAAGCTCATTAAATTTATAACAAGTGCTGTAATATAAGCACTATGGCTAGAAATGCTAGTATTATTGCTAATATGTAAAGTTGTCAGTACCCTTGAAATGAGATTATTTTGATTCACCTGGAATCATTTTTATGAATTTTTCGTGATGATTACATAAATGTAATTTGCATTATATTTAAATGTTGCTTTAATGTAACACATGAGTTAAATACAAAAAAAAATCATATATACTGTTTAGATTTTTTCAGTTCTAAAATATAGATGGTAATAAAATATAAATCCTATGTACATAACCCATTGCAACTGAGCTCAATTCTTTTCCAGTGTCATTTCGAGTTCCCTGTTGCCATAGTTGCTGCAAAGAAGATACGTTTTTCTAAAAGATTTATAAATAATGATTGCAATGTTTTTAGCTCTTTGTAGTGAAATACAATATCCAATACCTCTGAGTCGAATATAAATCTAAGCACCAGGGAGCCATTCAGGTCACACTTGAGTCTTATTACAAGTAGGGCAAGAAAATTCTCTCAGTGGTATCCATTAATGTTCATTCTCCTGCCCACTGAAAAGATAAATCCTATGTAGTTAGCTTCTGAAGACATATGTAAGACTGTCTTTAAACTATATATCAGCTTTTGTTACTCCAAGATCTGGTCAAACACAAAGAGGTTGCAATTTATTGACCTTTCTAAATACTACATCAAAATATTTAACTTCTATGAATACATTCTGACTAAAGCCTGAATTCTTACTGTATCTAAATATCAAGTAAATTCTAATTTTTGTTTAGCAGGGAAATAAAGATATTTATATTTGATAACTGATATTAATTATGGCTCTTCACATAACTGAGAAATCAATGTTCCAGAGTCATTTTCCTCCTGATTTTCCAAAAAAGTCACTGTTGATTGAATAGTTGATAATATTACTCCAAATACACCATCTGAAGTAGAAAATATACTTTAATAAAAATCCAAAAAACGAAAACAGAGAATAATGATAAAATAATACATAAGGGTCTACAATCCAGAGATTAAAAAAACATGTTTTTGGTGTACACACATGTATATATGCATACACACATGCATCTATGTGGTATACATATATGTATTTGGCACACACACATTACATGGCTGGTCTAGACCACGATGCAGTAAGAAAATCTTATTTCAATGACTTAAAACAATAAGTCTATTTGTTATTCATATATACATTCAACACTGTTTAATAAAAGTCTTTGCTCCCTTTTGTCATTCAGGGACCACAGGCTGATCAAGTTTTACCTCTATGACATCACATCTCATCATGAGAGTCCAGGGCTTACTTACCATGGTGGGGAATAGAGGATTAGTGTCCCACACCAGCAATTAAATTCTTTGGCCATAGTCCTTAAGTTAGTCACATGGCCTTGTCTAATTGCAAGGGATTTAAAATTATATTCCTCTCACGACACTGAAAAGAGAATAAGTGGCTGTGAATCAGCACCAAAAGGACAATCACAATGTTCTTTCACAAAAATATTTATGTTCTTTTTTATTCTTCTATTCTTTCTTCTTGTCTGTCTGTCAAAAATGCATATGAGCTTAGACTTTAGCTTATTTGTGTGTTGATCAAGAGAATGTCAATAATAACACTGGATATTTTTGTCTTAAAAAGTAGATTTCTGTATTATTTTAATGATTTCCTGATTTTCCATTATAGGGATTTCTGGACAAACTGTCCACTTTGTTCATTTACCCTCTTCCCTAGGTTTCTCTTAATGGGTTGAACCCTGTCTTGGTAACTGCGTGAAACACGCTGTGTCTAATGAATCACAGAGTTTGAATTCTTCTTTCTGTCTTATGTATGTTTTTATTGGCATAAACTAAGTTCTCAACAAATATTCTTACTACTTTTGCTTATAGTCACAACTTCCTTCATTTGGGTTTTACCTGCACTGTACCTTGTGAAAAGTCCTCAATTTCTTATTTAATGACACTTTTTTCTTCCTGATTGTACATTTTCATTCTACTTTCCAAATATGTCAAATTTTTTTCTGTACATTTCCAAGATAATTTGACAAGGGAAGCCATCAAATATACAAGCTCAATGTACTGATTTTATGTCAAACTGAAAAATTTTCTCTTGACACAATATGGCATATTTTTAAGGCAATGTAAACTTAAAGTCATGCAATCTAAATTAGGTTTCTAATTCTGCTATTAACTAGTGATGTGTTTTAGAGAAGTAATCGAATGGAACATAATTTTTACTTCATCATTCAAAATAAAAAGATAATAACAGGTTTATCTAAGATCTATCAAAATAGCAAAATACAGACCATGGTGCTAAAGTATAATGGTCGCTAAATACAATGCTTTTTAAATTTTTTTCTTTTCACAAACAATTTTATCTCATTAAGATTTTCAGTTTTCTCTCATTTGAAGAAACTCTGCTAAATATTTGTATGTGAATGCTGTTATATTACTTTCAAGGTTTTGAACTTTACTGGCAATCTTTTTTTCTAGTGATATCAACTTAAATAAGATAGACCTATATACATGCAAATGAAATTATAATTTCATGGCTTCTTAAACTTTGAAATGTGCTTTTGAATTAAGAATTTGTAAAAAAATACACATGGTAGAATTTGAGAAATAAGTAGTTTAAATTAATACTAAAATCTTTGTTGACTCCTCAGTTTTCAATAGTTTTAATACTTTGACAAAACTTTCTTCCATTTTTTCTCACAAAACTTCACTTTTTATATGAAATTAGTTTGAATTATATTACAATTTTTATTAACCCCCAATTTGCATACCAGAGAGGCCTAATAAAACCTTATTTTCATTAACACAGCTATAGTTTAGTTCCATCTCTCATCTGTATAATAAAATCTCAAACAGTTTTTTCTAGTATTAAGAAAATCTATGGCACCTACTAAATATATGCACCGAGAACATAATATTGAATAAAGCACCACTGTTACCTTATTCAATAGGACAGAATATGGAGGTTATCTGTAGGCCGTGAGAGCAGAAAAGCCCGGCAGTAATATTCTCCTCTGGGACACTTAATGTATATTGAGATTGAAAGATGCTTGAACTGGATGATCACAGGACACTAAGGAGGCATGAACCACATATCAGGGAGCAGATGCAACTCAGAAGAGCACAAATTCTAAGAACTCTAAAATAGTCATGGATAGCTGGAAAATATTTTAAAAATCATGAAACTGTAGGAAACACAAGAGGAAAAGGAAGCTAGAATTACAGATATGGCTCTGTTGTGAAGGAATTTAGAGGCTAATCCTAGAAGCTGGATTTAATTTTTAAAAATTTTCATTATTACAGATACTGAATAATAGTATATATTTATGGGGTACATGTGATATTTTGATACAAGCACAGGATACCTCAAATTAAGGTAATTGGATATCCATCATCTTAAGCATATATCATTTTTTGTGTTTGAAACATTTCATTTTTTCTTTTAGTTATTTTGATATATACAATAAATTTTTTGTTAACTATAGTTGACCTATTATGCTACCAAATATTAAGTCTTATTCCTTTTGTTTAACTATATTTTTGTATCCATTAACTATCTCCTCTTTATGCTCCCCTCCCTATACCCTTCCCAGCCTCTGGTAACCATCATTCTACTCTCAATCTCCATGAGTTTATTTATTTATTTTTACCTCCAACATATTAGTGAGAACATGAGACATACATCAAATGAAGGCATATGCCACTTTGAAGGCAATGAGACACCATTGAATTCAAGCATCCAAACAAAACTATTAGATTCATATTTAATCTCTCTTGAATTAATATCATATAGTGACTGGGAAAGTTTCACCTAATAGTTACTGCTACTTGATGATATTAGCGTTTACATTAGTGTGGACTGGGCTTTTTATTTCCTCTAGTTTGTTTCATGAGTCACACAGTTTAAAATTCTCCTTCAATTTTATATGTTTCATTGATTTCTATCCTGTTTTATCCTATAAAATATTTGATTGCTTATAAGGTATTAAAAACTGTAAAAAAAAAAAAAAAAAAAAAGCAAACCAACTGTTAAAGAAGAAATAGTATCCTCCCTAATACTACAATCAGAAAATAATTCCTCCTGGATGTTTTTCCTGAAAGTTCTTTGAGGAATTAAGAGATAAATTAACTGGGAGAGAGGGGCCAAGAGGAAAGCTAAAGGGACACTATTTTGAGAAACATAGACAGTAAGATAGATTAAATATTGGGTGATTCTTCATATTAAACAAATATTTCACCTCAGAGGTTTTAAATATTGAGATATTTTTAATTTCAAACATAATTAAATTGGCAAAAATCGTATATAACCTTGAATGCAAAATTCAATCAATCTGCCTACATTGTAGACAGAAATAGAGCTGTTTGAGTACAAGCCTGGAGTCCAAATTGTCAGTAGTAACCTAACTTGCACTCCAAATAACCATTTCTAAAAAAAACCTACAAACATATTTTCTTGATCCTGCCTGTGTTATTATTGGCATGAGAGAAAATAACAAGTTTCTTTGTCAGCTGTGCATTCTGAAGCCCATGGTTAATATAAATGTTAATCAGGGTTATGAGAGTAGCTCAGGGATTCTGGTAATTGTACAGCATATAAGGCATGCATGGATGTTTCCATTCAAGTATAAACATGTAGTTAATGAAGTGTACAATCACTTAAAAAACTGTTCTCATACGCTCAGATTTAGAAATGTTGGGGATAGATAAATCCATTACCTTTCAAATTTTCCTTTTAAAAATAAAAACTATTCTGTATTAGTACCTAAATTAAGACATGTTGTAAGAAAAAAAAAAGATAAAGGACTGAATTAAGAAAGGAACTATAAAAATATGCATAATGCTACCACTGTATAAATTCATTTCACATATTCATGATATTGGTCAAGATCCAGTTCATGCATATAGTATTTTTTAATAAAAGGATACGGCTATTCAAATATTTAACCTGCTTTAAAAAACATAAACTCCATATTATAAATGTATTTGTATATCAGCAAACAACTATTCATTTTCAGAAAATTGCAGATGCCAAATGGTTTTTCATTATGTGGGTGAACAGTACATTAATTGATTAATTGTTTTATTTTTTCCCAGTGTTTAAAGATAACGAGTAATGTGATAATAGCCTCGTAACTTTATTTTTGTGGCTCCATCCCAGCTGGCTTCTCCTGAGATACCGCTGTGGAGAAACATGACAAAAGTTATCTCTAACTGCAAGAAAGTCTGGGAAATTGGGAAACAGGTTACATAGGATGAGTTTGACCGTATCATAGTATCTATTTCCTGAGACTTACATACATATTATTGAAGTTTCTTCTAAAGATTAGATTCTGCCTGTAAAAATTTGAAGACAGACAAATGTTTATTTCATTGTGTGTATTTTTTGCCTGGCTGCGTGCTTATGAATGATGTCTTTATAGATAAAATGCAATGGTATGTTTATATGTTGGACATATTACCTTGGAAAATGATGAGTTCTTAAAATCAATACATATAATCTTTTCATAGTTTATGAATATTATCTTCTAAGATGATATTGACTTTTCAGTTTTGTTCCTTTTATATTTACCTTTCCTTCAGAAAGATCAGCTTTTCAGATATTGTTCTTTCTGCAATATCTTCTCACACTCCATTTCATTAATCTAATTTTTTACTGTTTTTCAAACAAGTTTTTCATATCATTTTCAGCAATATTAAGATATTTATTGTCTTCAAAATGTATTGCAATTCCATTGTTTTGTTTTTAACTTTTCTTACCTATCCCTTCTTTTATGTTTATCTTACAAATTTATTATTTTATCTAATTTATAAATTATTTTTTCTGCTTGACACTCTGCTTCTGATTAATAGTGGCCATGCTCTATTGTAATTTATTTGGTAAGTCAGTTTTCTGTGTTTTCCTTCTGGAACTTCTCTAGGGTCATATTTGCTTTTATATTAGTTCATACTGCTTTTGTTTTTCCTTTCTTTCTGATCATAGACCAATGTTGTTATAACTGGCTGCCTTTTGTTTGTTTTTCCTTGAAGAATGTTGAGACAACAGATTTGTTGAATGATACGAATACATTACCCTTTATTGTACACAGCAGTGCCCCTTTATCCATGGAGGGTAGCTTCCAAAACCCCCAGTGGATGCTCAAGGAACGGATACTACCAAACCCTATATACACTATGTTGTTTTTCCTATACATATGTACCTATGATAAAGTTTAATTTATAAATCAGGCATAGCAAGAGATTAGCCACAAAAACTAACTGTAAGATAGGACAATTATAACAGTATACTGTAATAAAAGTTATGTAAATGTGGTTTTTCCTCTCAACTACTAAGTTACTGACAGGTGGGTAATATCCACTCTGTAGTGGATAACAGAGTAGATATTATTTATCTACTTTGTAGTGGATAAAGAAATAATTCATGTCCTGCACTGGATAGAGGGAAATGGCGCAAGATTTCATCACACTACTCAGAGTTGCACATCATTTAATACTCATGAATTGTTTATTTCTGGAATTTTCTATTTGTTATTTTCAGACTGGGGTTGACCTGAGGTAACTCAGACCTTGGGAAAAAAATGGGTAAAAGGAGACTACTGTACTTGCGTTTAAATAAGATTTTATATATCTAATATGTACATATGATATATATATATATATTTTTTAAATTTTAAAGTAAAGCATGAGTAGATATGAGGAGCTCCCCATGTGTAATACATTTTTACTATAATTCCTGTTGTTCTAGGGCGATGTCTTTTTTCCCCATTGTTCCATTCCCTAAGTTCTAAAACAACACAAGGTAAAGCGAACAAGCCAAACACAAGTGCTAGGTCTCTGCCTGAATTTCCACTGTATCCCTCCTTTCTGCTTGTCTCCTCAGTAACCTACACTGGCTTATCTATGCAGAGATGCTACATTGTGTAACCCACATTTCCACACCCAGTGAATGATACAGAGGTCCTTCTTCTGGCACTGTGGCCTTGAACATGTTATTATTTTATGTTTTTCCTATTTACTCTCCCCATTTGTGCAAACACAGAGAGGCTACATTAGGATTGAGCAAGAAAAAAGCAGTTGTACTCTCCCAGACTAGAAGAAGGAAAGAGAAGCAGAATTTATTTATGAACATCTTCTGATTCTGAGAACGGATACTGTGGAGTGCGTGAAGTATTTTCTTATCTTTATATAAACCAAATCTAAGATAGTCAATAAAATTAATTCTCAGTAGGTTTTCCTTCAGGTAGCCCATAATCCTCAATTAGAGTTATTTTATTCATTAAAAATATGACAATAGTTAGATTTTTTTATTGTAATGTCTTTGTATTTTTAATGACTACTTTTATGAAGTCTGGACTAAACTGGAGTCTCATATCAAGATACTAATTTGAAATAGAAGCCCTCTGTTTAGTGTGTACCCCTTGTAGTTTCTACAGTGTGACTTTTTTCTTTACTAGCGCTTTTTTTCCTCATATATATATATGTATATATATATAGTTGGTGGTAATTTAGTGAAGAAAAAAATGCCAATTAAGAAAAAATCATTAGCATTTTATAATGCTAAAATAGCAGATGCTTAAAGGCCAAAATGTTAGTTAACATTTAGTATATTTTAATCAGCTAGGCTAGTTTTATGATTTTTTAAAGATTTTAACTATTTTTAATTAAAGAGTATGATTATTAATAATTATCAATGTTTAACAATTAAAAAATTAATATCATAAAATGATTTGGTATAATTTATTAATGTAAGCTTTGACTACATTGTATTTTATGTGTTTAAAAGCATATTTTCCTTTTATTAAATTATTGGCTGAGATAAATATGAAGAACAAGCTCTTAACCAATTCAAAAATCTGGATTTTAACCTACATACTCCATCAGAATTCTCATGATGGAAGCAAGATTGAGGCAACTTGACTGGTCCACATAAGTTTTTCAACTCTGAAAATAACAGGAAACATCCAATTTCACCATATAGAAGATTAATCTGTACAAAGTTTATTAGAGTCGAATAATTTCAGTGGCCATATTCAGTGCAGTTTAGCACACCTTGAAATATACAGTTGATGTCTATAATTATGTATAAGAAAAAGTTATTGTGTTTAAGGAAAATGTTTTATTACTTTAGTAGCATAGACTTTTTATAATTACTTCCTTAAGGTTAGATTTATATCATTTTATTAGTGTTACTAACCAATATGACTTGTCCTATCCAACATTGTGAAGATACTGATATATCATAATAGTAAAATTTGGAAGGCATAGAATGCCTAAAAATATATATTGCTTGTCTTCTTTTATTTTAGACTATCAGGATTTTTTTTATTGTTTTTTTGAGATGGAGTCTTCCTTTTGTCACCCAGGCTGGAGTGCAATGGTACAATCTCGGCTCACTGTAGCCTCAGCCTCCTGAGTAACTGAGATTACAGACACGCGACAACACACCCAGCTAATTTTTGTATTTTTGGTAGAGATGGGGTTTCACCATGCTGGCCAAACTGGTCTTAAACTCCTGACCTCAGGCGATTTGCCCGCCTCAGCCTCCCAAACTGCTGGGATTACAGGCGTGAGTCACTGCACCTGGCCAGGATCTATTTTTAATAATTCTCTTTCTTATGGGATTTCTCAAATATTTGCTTGCAATACCTCATATAACTATATTTTTTAGTATTTCTATTGGCCATATATATTTTTTTCTATTTTATGCTGAGTAGAATTAACTTACATAGATTTAATTGTACTCAACAATTATTTAAACCTAGTACTAAGACATTTCCTTTTACTGTGAGTTGAAAATATCCCCATTATTTTTTAAAGAGAATTTGTGCTGGAATGATCTCAAATAAGTATTGGGTTGCTTTATATTGCAAGAAAATGAAAAAGCAGGAAAATAACCCACAAAAGTGTTATTAGAATAAAATTTTCCAGCTCAGTTTTACAGATATCAGAGGTTTATATCATTTGGCCTTTAGTTAAATACCCTGAACCGCCAGGAATAAAGGCTCTACAGTAGCATTAAGTATTATTGCTCTTATCTTCATCACCTAAATTCAATCCTTAAGCTACTTAAGATTCACCTCTCACTGTTGGACACCCTCTTTAATACCTGTATAATTGTAAAGAGGGCTTAGATGAATACATTAAGTTTTTTTCAGCTTCTGAGTGAATTGCTTGTTTAACAGTAGATATGCAGACTTAAAGGACTGTTGAGATTGTCAACATACAGTTTCCTTTGATTTTTTAGTTTTCTAATTTCTTTATAATTCACCTCTTCCTCACTACAGCAAAATCATGCAAGCAAGCATCATATTGAGGTGAAAGGAGCACAAAAGGACTGTGAAGAAATAAATTACATTTTTAACTCCTTCATTAACTTCTAGTAGATCTTAAGAAAAATTACTTAATTACCTGCAGAATAGAGGAACAGCATCAGAGACCATCTGACTGGGAAATACTAGAAATTGTCAAGAATGTATTTAATGATGACTATATATTTAATCATCTTTTTAGTGATTCATAGATATTAAATAAATTCATATGTATCACCTGTCCAATGGAATTTTAACTCTAGTTGTAATTTTTTACTACTTTCTATATTTAATGAAAAAACAAAATATCAAAAAGCAAAGCATTTTACCTGTGAAATAAAATGTAATTACCCACTAGTTTAAATTTGGGCTTCTATTAATAGAATGTGTTATTATCTAACAATAATCTATATTAACAGAACATTATTTTATGGGACAATATGTAAGTATACTGTGAGAATTATCACTAACAGACCATTGTGTGTATACCCATGACCATAGGTGTACATCCATCCCATGAGAAACACATCCCAAGGAAAGATTTGGGATATATGTAACTATTATCTATTAACTCTCAAATTGGAATGAGCTTCACTTGTTGGACAAAGAAGGGAACACAACACAATTTCAAATTACATCTAAGAGATCTAAAAGTGTTATTTTTAGATATACAGGAGACAACACAGGAATGAGATGCTCTATTTGCTCCTTATTTATTTACTTATTTGTGCCTTCAAGCTTGTTTTCAACTTGCATTTTCTATTCAGAGGCTTCATGTGCAGGTTTGTTGAATGAACATGTTGAGTAATGCTGAGGTTTGGGACACAAATGACCCCATCACTCAGCTATTGAGCATAGTGGCCAATAGGTAGTTTTTCAACCCTTGCTGCTTACCTTCCCTCCCCTTCTAGTAATCCCCAGTTTTTATTGTTGCCAACTTGTGTCCATGAGTATCTAATGTTTAGGTTCCCACTTATAATTGAGAACATGTGGTATTTTGATTTTTTGCTCCTGCATTAATTTGCTTAGGATAATGGCCTCCAGCTGCATCCACGTTATTGCAAAAGATATGATTTCATTATTTTTTATGGCTGCATAGCATTCCATGGTGTATATGAACCATATTTTCTTAATCCAGTCTGCCATTGCGTGCCACCTAGGTTGATTCCATGACTATGCTATTGTGAATACTGCTGCAGTGGGCATCTGAATGCAGGTATTTTTTCTGATAGGAACATTTGTTTTCTTTTGGATATATACACAGTAATGGGATTGCTAGGTCGAATGGTAGTCTTAAGTTCTTTGAGAAATCTTCAATCTTCTTTCCACAGTGGTTGAACTAATTAACAACAGTATTACCAACAATGTATAACTAATTACTAACAGTATATAAGTGTTTTCTTTTCTCTGCAACCCCACCAGAATCTGTTGTTTTTTGACTTTTTAGTAATAGCCATTCTGACTGGTGTGAGACGGTATGTCATTGTAGTTTTGGTTTGCATTTCTCTGATGATTAGGGATGATGAGCATTTTTTTTTTCTTGTTTGTTGACGACTTGGATGTCTTCTTTTGAGAAGTGTCTGTTTATGTATTTTATCCATTTTTAATAAGGTTATTTGGGTTTTGCTTGTTAATTTGTGTAAGTTCCTTATAGAATCTGGGTATTAGTCTTTTGTTGGATGGATAGTTTGTGAATATTTTCTCCTATTCTGTAGGTTGTCTGTTTACTCTGTTGAGAGTTTCTTTGGCTGTGTAGAAGCTCCCTTTTGTCAATTTTTGTTTTCGTTGCAATTGCTGTTGAGGACCTAGTCATTAATCCTTTCTCAAAGCTGATGCCCAGAATGGTGTTACCTAGGTTTACTTCTAGGATTCTTATAGTTCGAGGTCTTACATTTAAATCTTTAATCCATCTTGAGTTAATGTTCGCATATGATGAAAGATAGGGGTCCAGTTTCATTCTGTATATGGATAACCAGCTATCTCAGCACCATTTATTGACTAGGGAGTCCTTTCTCCATTGCTTATTTTTGTTGACTTTGTAAAAAATTAGATGGTTGTATGTGTTCAGTTTGTTTTCTGGGTTTTCTATTCTGTTCTATTGGTCTATGTGTCTGTTTATGTACCAGTATCATGCTGTTGTGGTTACTGTAGCCTTATAGGATAGTTTGAAATTGGGTTATATAATGCCTCTGGCTTTATTTTTTTGGCTTAGGATTGATTTGGTTCTTTTTCTGTTTCATATGAATGCCCACTTTTACCATTTCTATTTAACATAATACTGGAAGTCCTAGCCAGAGCAATCAAGGAAAAGAAAAAAAATAAATAAAAGGCATCCAAATGGGAAAAGAATAAGTCAAACTATCTCTCTTTATAGATAATATGATTCTATGCCCAGAAAACCCTAAAGACTCTGCCAAAAGGTTCCTATAAATGATAAACAACTTCAGTAAAGTTTCAGGTTACAAAATACATGTACACAAATAAGTAGCATTTTTATGCACCAATAAAATTGAAGCTGAGAGCTAAATCAAGTATGCAATTCCATTTACAATAGCCACCAAAAAATGAAGTATCCAGGAATGCATCTAACCAAGGAGGTGAAATAGCTCTACAAGGACAACTATAAGACACTCTTAAAATAAATAACATATGACACATAAACAATTTGAAAAGTATTCCATGCTCATGGATTGGAAGAATCAATATTGTTAAAGTGGCCATACTATTCAAAGCAATGTACAGCTTCAATACTGTTCCTGTCAAACTACCAACATAATTTGTTCACAGAACTAGCAAGATGCTCTATTTAAAAAGTCTACAATGTGAATTTTTAAAATATTTGTTACCTGCATCTTATTTTAATTATTTTATGTAGCAGGCCCAAAGCCAGAAAACTAACATAGTCTACATGGTCAAACTTTTATTTTTGTGTACTTTCTCTTCTTGACTATTTTTGTGACTTTATTTTCATGTTTTCCTTAATATATTTACCTACATCTGAGCTTCTATCACATGCATTTTCATGTACCTCCCCATTCTTGAAAGGCTAAAGGTATTTGGATGTAACACTTACCATTCTGCCATGCTCATTTTTTTTTATACCAAGAATTTAGCAGTTGAGAACAGCTGCAAATTGCCTTATTACCAAAGCACAAATGAGACTGGTTCTTTCTTTTACCATAAAAGCTGAGTCATGTAGGAAATTTTCTACTTCACCCCTACTAATTTTTAGATTTACCTTTATTATTTGTCTAAAAAATAAATTGCTACTTAAGACACGGTAGCTCATTGTTCTTTACATGTTTGGAGACAGAAAGCAAGAGAGGACAATGTTGTTGTCCTCCAATAGATAGACGCTCCAATTAAGAAACAAATCGTGAAATTATAAAGTCTGGAAACACTGTTATATTCTAGGCATTGTAGATCATAACCATCTACAGAAATCATGAATAATTTGAGATTCTTCAATCCTAAGAAGAACATGTGATAGACCATGAGCTTCTTGTAGGCATTTGCAAGACCTGTATCACGAGAAGCACTAAGCATGGCTTCTGGAATTAAGCAGCATGGAGGATAGAAGGGCACTGGCAAATCTTAGCCAAATAAGATTGACATTGATTTCAGATAAAACTCTTGAACCAATTATGAATGAATCTGAAAGAAGAAACAGATACAACTCTGCTTCAATATGGGTTCACAAAGATTAAGTCATGTTAGACTAATTTAAATTATTCTTTTAATAGGGTTAGTAGCTTAATAGATCAGGGGATATTAGATACACTACAGACAGGGACTGGATTTAAGCCAGGCATTTGACAAGTCTTCTGATATTTTTCTTGTTGACAAGACAATTAACATAAGCTGGATTTCAAGCAATTTCTGCTTAAGGAAAAGTTGATGATAATGTGTAAATGATTTGAAAAATCAAAATAACGATAACTATATGTTTAGAATTATTCATATGCAAGCCACTGCCATATGCTTTACATGTATGCTTTAACATTCTTAATTCTCATAGTCTATGAAATCTTATACACATCCTTTATATTAGAAAACTGAGGCAAAATGAGGTTAAATACTTTGTATAAAGTAATGTGAATAGTAACAGGCAAAGTCACACTGCAAACCCAGTAAATTTAATTTCAAAATTACACCCTTAACTGCTATGTGATATAACACTTCCCTTGTTCTGCACTTTTAGTCATTTTAATTAATTATAGTAATGAAAACTGTGGCATAACGTGTATCTGAAGTATTAGAAGATATTCTGAGCAATGCAATTAACATTAAAGTTAGCTCCTTTGCATTTATTTTCTATAAATAGTGTAACAAAGTCTCACAAATTCAATATCTCAAAACAGCACAAATTTATTCTCTTACATTTCTGTAGTTTTGAAGTCAAACTCAGATCCCACTAGACTAAAATCAAGGTATGAGTAAGTCTACATTTCTTCTGGAGTCTCTAGGGGACAATCTGATTTATTTCCTTTTCCAGCTTCTAGAGGCTGCCCACATTCCTTGGGTCATGGCCCCATTTTACCTCCAAAGCCAGCCATGGTGTATTTCTCTCTGCTTTCCTTCCATGTTTACATTTTCCCTGACTTCTGTTCCCATATGTGATTATTATATTGGGTTCACACAAGTAATTCAGGATCATCTCCCTACTTAATGGCAGCTGATTATTTTCATCTGCAAACTTAATTCTCCTTTGCCATGCAAACTAGCATGGTCATAGGTTCTGGAGGTTAGGTATGGACATCTTCGAGTGGGGAGTATTATATTATTCTATCTACCACATTCCTTATAATTCATTTTCTATGTTATAGCAAGAGTGAAATTCTAAGACATGTATTGTTTTTTTCCTCCCATAGCCACTTGCACAAGCTCAATAGTTCAAATCCTAGTTAAATATGTCCTGCTTCTCTCTTCATTTCCTTATAGATAATATTCAACCAACTTCATGTCTTATTATAATACTCTGTAAGTTGAAATTGTTGAAGGTGAGTGACAGACATAGGGGGTTTTATTATATTAGTATAATTTTTATACATTAAAAATTTTTCATAATAACAATTTTAAAATAGACTGAAGGGTTTCATTAGGCCCTATCCCTATCATAGCTAGCTATATTATTAGAATAATAAAAGCTAATACAGTATGTGTTAAATTAATGGAATTATAATACCTAGAATAAGAAAGCATGTTATCCTATAGTTTTATAATGGCTAAACAGCAAATGAATTACAATATGCTCTTTTGAATACCACAATGGAAAGAAATGTAGACAATTGGAACATATTTATAGGAGAACAGCTAAAATGATGTATGAATAGGAATATACATAAATTTGTTTGAAGAAATAATATTTAGGTTGACTGAAAACAAAACAAACAAGCAAACAACAAAAAAAAAACTAGGATAATATTACCAAAGTTTTAAAGAATTATCGTGATAAAAAAGAAGTAGATTTGTTTTTTCTGTCCCCTGATAAAACTTAATATGTATTTAGCAGGTCCACGGAAAGAACTTTTGGAGTCTATAATAATTGGAGTTGTCCAAAGATGAAAGGAACTGTCTTGAAATGCAGTGAGTTAGATGATCCCATGAGGAAGATAAAAGCAACAGCTTATTTGTTGGACCTGCAATGTTTACAGTTTCTTCTAACAGAGGTGTCTTAGAATGTGGTAATGGATTAAACTTCAGCCCTTTCAGCTAGCAACAATCTCCAAAGCCATGCATCATACTCCACTTTGTTTCTCAGTTTACAGAGTCATCATTACCTATTAAAATCACACTTAATTATTTAGACATGTAAAGTCTCATTGTTTTGAGCCAAAGTACAAAGGGCACACTATGCAGGCTACTCAAACAAGGATAATGGTAGGTAATGAACGGTGAAGCCCATGAGGGTGGTCATGGGAGGAAAATCTAATACTTGCCAAAGGATAAGTCAGAAAGTGGTAGAGTCCACATGATATACACACTTTCTAACATGAAGTGTGCAAATTGATAAAGTAAGATGTTGTGAATGAGGTAGCTATATCTCTTTCACACATATTAGTCCTTCCTCTTCGGCTATATCGGGATAAATGGCCCCTTTGCCCCGCCTTAACCATGCCCTGAAAGTCACATTTTTGACTTTTCATATTTTCTTGCCAATTCTTCCTATATACATTTTGGGGAACATCAGTTTTGGGATTTTTTTTTTCAAGTGATGTGAAGACCACCATTATTTCCAGGCAAACTTAATCCCTTATCCACTGCTATAAAATGCTTGAAGAATAAAAAGCACATTTAAAAGTCTGATC
Organism: Macaca fascicularis; assembly: GCF_037993035.2. Classification (NCBI taxonomy): domain Eukaryota; kingdom Metazoa; phylum Chordata; class Mammalia; order Primates; family Cercopithecidae; genus Macaca; species Macaca fascicularis. The sequence goes on from NC_088387.1 coordinate 44,578,030, forward strand.
AACACGCACAGACATAAGTATGGTGAATTTTTAAGCTCCTTCTAGCTGTTATAGGACAATGTTACATGCAAAGAAAATGTTTTTTAACTAAACCATTGGTTTGTAATCTCATTTATGGATAAATTTAATATTTTTGAAATGTTTCACATTTAGAAAATTTTTCTGGTGATTATAAGAACTGTTAACAATGGAAAGGGCTCCTGAGGAAATGAAAACATACTGGTTTTGCCCATGGTGACATTGCTGACTAAAGGTGAGCAGGACTGAAGAGGTGCTAGACAGGAGGAGAACCCAGCTTTGAACCTTGGACTTCTAATTATAAGTTTAGTGCTCTTTTCACTATGCCATGTGACCTTTCCAAGTAAAATGCCACATCTCTCCAACATGGTAATTAGCCTTCAGTGTGACTTTGCAGCAGCAATTCTTCTGGGGAAAAGAAAGAGAGAGAGACACAGAGAAAAACTCAAGCGAAATAACTCTAGTCAACCCTAGCAAATGAGTTTAATTCATTTTTCTTATGGACCTAATAAGGGCTAGAATTAATATGAAATGAAGAGCTGGAGTTTTCTAATCTTTTGTGTGCCACACAGAGCTACTTTAAAGAGTACTCAGTGACATTTTAGAGTAAATATGACAAGCAAATGTAAATGTAATTACACAAGTCATGTATGGTGTGAGTCATTTGTAAAGTTCACTACGAATGAGCTATACTCACAGAATTCATTTGTCATTTAAGAAAATGAGATCATCTGCTTTTACATATGAACGGAGAAATTTAAGAGTTCACTAAGCTTTATCAAAGCCAGAAAATATCCAAATTACCATTCTCCAGTGGCTCAGGTTCAAATAATCAAACTGTGAGGATATTCCATTCACTTTCTCTTGATGAAAGCTAGTAGAGAAAAGAAATGGAAAATCTAAAGAATATATATATATAACCTTAATATTTTGAGTATTTGAAAAGATTTTTGAATAAAAGATGGATAGTACCTTTGCTTTTTAATCTCTTTATTATTTTATAACTCTATAGTATAAATTTTTATAATACACAAGTTCAAATTTTATGTGAAATGATATGCAATTAGCAAATGATTTTTTTCTATTTGATATAAGAGAATAGTAAAACTTATACTGAACTAAAACAAAGTATTTTTCATTGCTATACAAAGCTACACTAAAAATAGTAAAATTTATTTTCTCAGAAATTATGTCTTCTGTGGGATTGTTGATAACTATATGTAATTGGTTTTACATGTAACTGTTTCCAAAGAGTGAAAGTATAGAACAATGAGGTATGTGGCACATTATAGAAAATCATGTCAAAATGCACACATTGTGTTGTTCCCTCTGCCCTGACATATACTGTGTAGTTGTAAGTCACGGACCTTGCCTAGTATTTTTTAAAGAGCGAACATAGGAGAGCACAGAATACTGATAGAGAATATACAGCCATTATCTCAAAGACAACATGAAATAAGGCAACCAATACACTTACCCACACCTTGCCCTCTTTTCCTGATTATTTCCTGTCTTCTGAAAACTAGAAGACAAAAGTTTCAGTTTTCTGTGTGTTCTTCCTTCTAAGTTTTTCCCTTTAGAAATCACTTTGGCAGCTCGGGTTAGAAATAAACATGTCTCCAGAAAAGGAAAATACATATATGTAGTATATGTATATATACACACACACACATATATATATGTATATGTATATATATGCATCCACAAATTTATATACAAGAACATTTACTGATCTTCTATTGATTGCATCAGGCTATATTTGGTTCTATAAAAATAATCCAACAAATATTTAGCACTAATTATGCAAGACATTAATAAATGCATTGGAGTTGGGGGAAATCAAAACCTCTCTCTCTCTATATATATATACAAACACACACAACACACATATATATTATATATCACACTATAGTTGTATGTCTAGATATATTTCCTATGACAAGAGTCCTTCCTTTCTTTTTTCTTCCTTTCTCTCTTTTTCTCCTTCCTTCTTTTCTTCTTCTCCCTTCCCTTCCCTTCCCTTCCTTCTCTTGCTTTCATTCTCATTTGCTTTAAAAATACTGTATGTTTTTACATTGCAATGTTTCCTTGAGGCTCTGAAATAGGCAATTTTGGGGCTTTATGGCCAATCCAAAACCAGTGACTTATTTTTAATGGTTAGAATTATAATTTATTGATAAAAGTATAGGAGAACATGGAGCTCTTTAACTTAATAAACTTAGCCCTGCGAGCAAAAGTTGAAGACAGATTGAATACCATTTTTGTATTTGTTTGTTGGTTTTAGGATTCTACCCCTTACATTTCAGTTTTTTTCTACTCAATGACTATGTGTTTTCCATAGTTCCAAAACTCCCATTTTTTGAAAATTAGTTATTTCCTGAAGGCTAAACAGGAAAGGAATTGTCATCTTAATTGTGGGGACTCGGATGAAAGTTCATGATAAAAACTGAACACATTAACATTTTTCCCCAGAGAAAACCACTGAGAAAAGCTCTTATTACCTTATTCATCTCTACTTCTTTATCTATATTATTTATCTCTTTGATTTGGTATCACATTAATCTTGAAGGTCCAGGAACTTTCTAATACCTGCCTTTAAAAGCAATGTGCAAGCTTGGCTAGTACTGCTACATAGATTGAGTAAAGGCCAGCCCAGGTGAGGTCCAGCGGAAGAGGAACACATCACAGGTGCCTAGAAGCCTGAATCCTGCAGAAAGCTAAGCAAGATATACAGTAGTTTTAAAAAGCCTTAGGTCTATTTATATAGTTATGTTTCTTGAATTGATTTGTATGCTCCTAATTTTATTTTGGGGACCTTTTTACAATAACATTGCCTACAGAATAATTTTGCCTGATTATCAATTATATTTTAAACTTATATTCAAGAACATTTACTGGGCTTCTATTGATTGCATAAGGCTATATTTAGTTCTATAAAAATAATTCAGTACATATTTATGTAGCACTAATTATGGAAGACATTACGTTGGAGGTAGGGAGAAATCAAAACTTTATAAACCACCAACCTTGTCTTAGAGGATTTTATACTCTAGCTTAAAAAGTTATAACGTAATCTTTGCAGGAATAAATAACAATGCAAATCAGTGTAGGTGGGTACTAAATGTGTGGCACAGAGAAATGCTATGGAAGTTTTAAGGAAAGAGATTATTTATAGTCAGTAGTACTTTACATAAGTCAGGATGAGTTTAAATGGCCTATGGCAACCACTTACCATTTTTTCTCTTATGTCTCTTTCTCTCTCTTTTCTTTCTTTTTTTTTTTTTTTAAGAGTTAAACTTTACATTTGGACAGCATGTAGTTTCTATACCATCAGGATTCTAGTGTTTTGCACACTAATGACTGTGTGTCTTTAGTGGCCCACATAGACCTGACACAAGCAATTATGCCCATGGTTTATGTGATGGAACCCATTCACAATGAGGGCTGGCAAATCCTTCTTCTGTTTCTTCTTCAAGCTAAAAATCCTGTCAAGGTATCTGGGTTTTGAAATTTTAGGAAGGAAGGGAGAACCTAATGAAAGTTATTATTTGTTAACTCTTCTGTGGTTCCTTTTATCTCTATTTTAGTAATCCCATATGAAGGTTTTAGTCGATATTGGAATGAGCTATGCTATTAAAAACCCAAAAGCTATTGTATTGTAGAGCCAAAAAATCTCTGAGACCAATACTTTTAATACAATTGTGATAATAGTTTGTTGGGATTTTTTAAGTCAAAACCTTTTGACACATTCTAATTTGGTTTTATTAATGTCACTTTGAAATTACTGATCTAGTACCTAAATTGCAGTCTTTAACTACACTAGAAAAAAGCCACAGGATTATTAAATATTTTCTGATACTACATTGGAAGCGTATCTATTAGTTCTTTAAACAAAAAAAAATAATTCTCCCCATAAGAGATACGGATAGTTAGGTGAGCAAATTTATCATCCAAACACTATGACCTTTATTGCATCTGTGGTTTCACCATGTTTCTCTGCAATTTGAGATATAGATACAGCAGGAAGCCAAGGCTACATTTAAAATCACTGAAAGAACATTTAAAACCCTTGGGTTTCATCTCATCTAGATGCTCATTAACTTTTTTGTGATAAATTATTGGGTATCTTAATATATAGAATGGTAAATGAGACAAATATCTTGCCTGGTTGCCAAATGTCTTAATTGTGTGTGTGTGTGTGTGTGTGTGTGTGTGTGTGTATGTGTGTGTGTGTCCGTGCGCGCCCACGTGTGTGTGTGTGAATGTGTTCATATATGAGAGAAAGACGGAGAAAGCAATACATAACAGAGTGTGAGGGCTTTGAAAATATAAAATGTGGCATTATTTCCACAGAGTGAACATAAAGAATTCCAGGGTAATCAAACTAATGAATCTCAAGCATTGTTACTCTCTATTTTTAGGAGACACTTAAAAAAGGGATTTCATGAAGGTCATTTCCTAAGAATTTTCTAACTACTGAAATAAGTAAGAAATATGTGTGCTGCATTTACTAGTAAGAAAAAAAATGCTGATTAAGGAATATGATTATATCTAAACATCCACATATTTTGTAAAGTCAATCACTACATGATAAACATATGATTAACAGTTTATGAATCTTACTAGTTGTGTCTTTTTCTAAATGACTTCAAATATCAAATGCAAAACAGAAAACTACAACACATTTAAAATTTCTACTGCTGATTTTGCGCATTGGTCATGTAATTTTGTTTGCAAAGGGGAAGCATCAAATTTGAAGAGCGTCTTGTACATTTATCCTCTTTAAACATTTGAAAATCCTAAACTCTGATTCCCGGAAACTTCTGAAATTTCTGCTAGTTTTACTATAGTTTTCCTGAATGATAACCCCCACTTATAGTCTACCCAAATCCATGGGTTATTTTTTGAAAGTGTGGTTTATATGGGTTTGACTGGTAGCTTATACTCTTCCTTGTGCTAAATTCATACTAAAATAAAAATAGAATTACATTAATTAAAAATTTTGCCATAGTGATTAAAAAATTAAGGTAATAGAGAATACAGGGTAAAGGTTTGTTTTCTTCAGAGTGCTTGTTCACTCAATAAAAGAATCTAAACTGTTGAAAGTAAAACAGGTGCTCTGAAAATTATTGGTCTTCTCGTAATTGATGCATTTTTCCCATTAATAGCATTATCTATTTAACACATCCATTACATATCTTCAGTGTTAATTTAGACAGAAAAAAACGTAGCAACTTCAGAAGGAAATCTTCCATTAAATTAAGGATATTGACTTTAATGGATGTCCCAAATAGACTTGGAAATTAACAGGATGAAAAAACAAGTTGATTAAAGTGGTCCCATTATAATTTGTTATGCCACATAGAATGAAAATATTAAGATGGAATTCACAAAAAAAGTACCGCCATCAAAATTTCTTTGTACTCTAAAATACACGACTTTAGAAACTGTCAAATTAGAGAACATATATAAAAATTTGGCTCTCCACAATTCTGAATAAATCTGTCTTGGTCCACTGTATTGCTCTAAAGGAATATGTGAGGCTGGGCACTTTACAAGAAAAAAGGTTAATCTGGCTCATAATTCTCCAGTATGTGCAAGAAATCACATGGCAACAGAGGAAGAAAAAAAAAAAAAAAAAGGAGGGCGGTGCCAGGCTCTTTTTAAGAACCAGCTCTCGTGGGATCAAATAGTGTGAGAATTCACTCACTCCCAAGTGCAAAAATTATTCATGAAGGACCTGCCCCAATGACCCAAACACTTCTGGACCCCATCTCCAAGCTCAAGGATTAAATTTCATCATGAGGTTTAGAGGGGACAAATATCCAAACTATAGCAATCTCTATCTTGAAAATAAAACTTAATATTTATAAGTCTAACTTTGTTTTGATGGTCAAGGAATTAGAAATGATGATCGATACACTTGTTTAATGACCTCATTTTATGTGAGATCTCTGTGTCTTCTCAGGCATGATAAATTGATGCTGCTTTCCCTTCTCCCTTCTTCCTTTCCCAACATCCCACACCTTCAAAAATGGCTATTACTATGTTCATTATATTGCTTGAAATTAATTTTTAGTGATTCATTCATTGAAACTTAAAATCTTTCTATTTTTCAAGACATCCTTATTAAAGTGCCAATTTGCCTGAGCCATCCACTAACAAATGGCTCAACAAAAGTCACAAACGGCAAGGTTTATCAATAAAACCCCAAAATTATACCAAAATCCATATAATATATTATATGTTGATAGATGCATGGAGAAAATAAGAGTGTTACAGAGGGAATGATTATAATGCTCACTGAGAAGAAAGGAGAGATAGATGGGGAAGGTTTCAAAAAGAAGTTGGAATATGAGACATGTTGAAGGAGGACTAAGAATTAACGAAGCAAAAAACTGTAGGAAAGGGATAGGACATTTTGGGCAAATGAACACAGCAAGTATAATGGCTTGAATGTGTTAAACGAGATGATATAGTCAAAGACACTTAAGTAATGTCTTATGTTTGAACTACCTGTGCCTGTGGAGTGAGTACTCGTGATACATGGTGGGTGGAGGCATATTTTCATGGGAAATAAGAATGAATAAGAAATCTGCTATTGGATCAGAGAAAAAATTTAATCTTATGATAAGGAATCTGGCCATTAGCTGAAAGTAAGTGGTAGCTAAAACAGGAAGGATGGGCATAATCAGAGCAGTATTATAGAAACTTTAACCTGAGTAGCAGCCTGGAAAGTTAATTAGAGGGGGAACAGCAGAAGTCAAAAAGATCCTTTAGGAAGCTATGATATGGTGTAGACTCTAGGTGGCTAAAGAAGTATGAACTAATGATGAAGGATTTTTCTTGGCCCCTCTGCTAGACTCATGGCAGGGGTGCCCCCTCTACTTGGCCAACCACACTCAACCTCTTTTGGGAGGGAGCACGTGAGTGAGCGAGTGCAGGATCTGGATGACTGCTCCAAGTGCTGGCAAAGGAACAAGCTCCATGCAGGACCCACAGCCAGACAAGGCACAAGCGAGCAAGTGCGGGACCTGGAAGCCCCGGATGGGGTGTTTCAGTGCTCTTTTAGTTCCACCGTCCGCAGTCCAATAGATGGTGGTGTATTAGCAGCTTAGTTGGCCCCTTGCCTCATCTCATGGGTTGGCTGCCCTCTGCCAGTGAGGGCAAGAGCCAATATGACAGCCTTGTCTGGGTACCCATATTCAGTGGGTCCTGAGCTTTTGTCCGACATCCAAGAAGAGTGAGGTCACATGGATAGTTGAAGGGTTGTGAAGGTGAAGAATTTTATTGATTGACAAAAATGGCTCTTAGTGGAGACTGGAGCTGGAGAGGGTATGACAAGGGCAGATTGTCTTCTCTCAAGTCAGGTTGTCTCTTCACCGAAGTCAAGCTTTCTCTTCCCTGAAATCAGGCTGTCTCTCCCTCTACCGACTGAGTCTGGGGTCTTCATAGGACTCAGAATGCGGATTGCATGCTGATTGGTTTTTGAGTATGCAAAAAAGGTTAAAGCAAAGATACAACTCTAAAGTGGGCAGGACAGTGTAGAAAAACAATTAGAAAAAGGTAGTTATACGTAAAATAGGTGAAGGGTGGGGATCAACCAGAGGAAAGTGCACCAGACAGGAAGATACGTTCTCAATCTGGTCCAAGGAATTAACTTGTAGCTTGGCTTTCAGGCTTTAAACTGTCTTCGACTTGGAGACAGGGATTTACCAGAGACATGTGCCCTATCTGCCTAGGCATTTGGCTGCCTCCTGTCACTATCATGAAGAAGAGAGCGTGGGGATAGTATCAGAAATGTTAACGGCCAAATAAGAATGAGGAAGTAGAATAGTAACAGAGATTATGAAAGAAGTTCATTTGAGTTTCAGGTTTATAAAAAGGAGCAGACATTTTCTTCTAGAAAATACCCTAGTAGGTGTTAATTCCATAGGGCCTTTTACTACACATTTATTGTGATACCAAATTAGAAATATATTTTTCACAGAAAAGAGCATTTGAAGGAGAACCAAGCAAGGGTGACCTTATTTTCACACCAGTCATCATTGAGAGATCCCAATATAAATAATCTCCTTTCAGTGAGTGTAAAGAAAGGGCAAGAGGATACAATTTCACAACCTTCTTTGGCAAACCGAGAGCAAGACCTATTACCTTTTCATTTTTTTCTTCCAATTAAGTCCTAACTTTTCAATTTTCTAGGTCACTTTTCTAAGCTGTCTCTTTCTTAAAACCAGTGACCCAAATACATAACTTATTAAGATAGAGGTTTTTACTTTGGCCCAAGCCTCTGTAGAGGGATGCAGATGTGTAAGTGCTGCCTTCTCAGTAAATCCAGACATCTTGCTACAGTTCAGATCTTAAATCATCATCTTTCAACTTTAGTGAATGCCTATGGCTAAAGGACGTCAGCTTCTGTGTCTTTCAGCAATCACTGGTAGAAAACATACAGCTGAATCAATGTTGGAAGCACGGTCCTCCATGAAAGTGCCTATGTTACTTAGTTACCAGGCAACATAATTCAGAATGTGAGGAACCAGGGATCCTGGAGTTTAGTTCAAGCTCTTTCCAATAAATTACTGTTACCAAGGATAAAACATTGGACTATTTAGTCTCTTTTATTATTTGCTTTTTGTTGAACATTATAATATTCTTATTTAAAACACATGCAAAACAAGCATAGTTGAACAAAGGCCTTTGTGCACTGAAAGAAAAATAACTTAAGAAAAATAATTTAACAAAGATCCTTGTTTATAAATGAGCCCTGTATAATCATGCTATGAATAACTAAAGCCTTTTTTCTTTCATTAAATTATTAGAGATTATCAGCAATTGGTGTATTTAATTTAATTTGTATTTGTAAATGGCACTTGCTTAGAATGTTTAGCAGACACTTTAATTCAGTAAGTTTTATATAATGACATATAATCTATTGTCTTAAATCAGTGAATACTTGTCATGAACAATACAATGTGTTAATTGTCTTCTTTTTATCATCTACTTTTGTAACTCTTTTATTTCTATGTTTAACTTAGTCACAGTAATTTAATGATACTTATTCAGCATTTTTTATGTGCCACCATTCTTGAAAATTTGTGAGTCAATCTAACCAGGTCCAGGCCCTCTTATTGTGTAATATCTTAGGGAAATAGATATTTAATCAAATAATCACATAAATATATAAATATATAATCATATATTGTAATAGCTGTTTGGAAAGAAAATGCACAAATAAATACCAGTTTATTAAATGAAATTCTTAACTAAATATAGGAAAAGATGGAAGGTCAAAGAAAAGGTCCAAGAAAAAACAAAATTGCAGCTGAGATTTAGAAAATTTTTAGAAAGTGAGAGTAATGGAGAAAGAAGGCAATTGTAAGGGAATAAATTAGTGTGTGCAAAGGTTCAGCGGTTCTCAAGCCACAGCATGCATCAGAATCACCTGGAAGGCTTCTGCAAAAAAGGCATTTCTGGGCTCTGCCATGGATCTTATGATTTAGCAGACTGGGGCAGGGTACAAGTATTCCCAGGGAGGCATTTCAAACACATGCCAGGGTGATGCTGTTGTTTTTGGTCCAGAAACCACACTTTGAAAACCACTAGATGAGAGAAACTGAAGAAAAGTCGTTATGGCTAGTTTAGTGTAACTATGAACATGAGTGATTCAGAATACAGAAATGTGGGGCGAAGACAGATTACTTAAGACCTGATAAGATTTTTGTTTGTTTGTTTTCCTACTATTAAAATAAATTGAGTACAACTACTGTATATCCGTTTTTTTAAAAGAGCAATTGGGATGACCCTAGTGGACTTTAAGTGAGGAATTGATGTGATCACATCTGTAATTTAAAAAGATCACTTGATAAACAGCGTGCAGAATGGATTGGAGGAGAAGCAAGAATTCATGGTGGAAAAGCAGTTAGAAGACTCTTCTAGGAGTTCAGCTGAGACCAAGGCAGTATGGTCAGAGTGATGATACAAAGGCTTAGAGAGACACAGGGGATATTCAGAAGGAATTAATCAATAAGACTTGGTGGTGAATTAAATATAAAGGTAATGAAGAGGGAAGGGCCAAAAAGATGACTAAGAATACTGCCTTCTGCAACTTAGTGTTGCTATTCAGTGAAGAAGATTCCTGGAAAAGGGCCAAGTTGGAGATGAAGGGAATGAAAGAAGGAGGGAAATATGATGGGTATTGAAGATATTTAGATATCTCTTAGTGCAAATGTCTAGTGGGCATTTGGATATATTTGGACCTGGGGCTCAATTGGAAAATATGTGCTAAACATAGAAATTGGAAAGTCATTGACTTATTGATGAAATTTGAAGTCGTGGTTACAGATCAAATTATCTTAGGGTAAAGTATAGATTGGGAAGCTGAAAGAGCATAAGTATAAATTTATGAAAGAAAAACTAGACTGTGAAGAAACTGAGCTGTTAAAGGAAGCTGACAGACAATAGCCAGAGATGCCAAAAGGAAAAAAAAAATGTTATAATGCCTAATCATTTTCATAAGGATATTTTTAGTTTTGTTTTTCCCTTCTGAGCATGTTTAGGACTTCAATTTAGCCTCAGTGTTATGACATTTCACCAGCCCATACTAAGACCTTTTCTCATTCAAAATTTTTCTATTCTCTTTTCTTGGAGATTCTAATTGTCTGACAGTGTGATCATATAATTTATAGTCCAAGCTAGGATAATTTTGAACTTGAAAGGGACATTATAAAAAAAAATTCTGAAAAACAGTTTGAAATAGGACCATCCAGGTAGGTAGAGTGGGCTCTAATGGTGTTAAGAAGTAAGTGTTGGCCGGGCGCGGTGGCTCACGCCTGTAATCCCTGCACTTTGGGAGGCCGAGGCGGGCGGATCACGAGGTCAGTAGATCGAGACCATCCTGGCTAACACGGTGAAACCCCGTCTCTACTAAAATACAAAAAATTAGCCGGGCGCGGTGGCGGGCGCCTGTAGTCCCAGCTACTCCGGAGGCTGAGGCAGGAGAATGGCGCGAACCCGGGAGGCGGAGCTTGCAGTGAGCCGAGATGGTGCCACTGCACTCCAGCCTGGGCGACAGAGTGAAGACTCCGCCTCAAAAAAAAAAAAAAAAAAAAAAAAAGAAGTAAGTGTTTTTTTCCTTTCCAAAACTCATGTTAAAACTTAATCCCCAGTATAGTAGTTTTGAGGGGGTGAGGCCTAATGCGACGTATTCAAGTCATGAAGGCTATGCCCTCATAAATGTATTAGTGCTACTATAAAAAGAACTTTCAGGAACGAGTTCACACTCTCTCTGTTCTTCTGCCATGTGGGGAACGGTGTTTCCCTCCTCCAGAGGGTGGAGTATTCAAGGTGACATCCTAGAAGCAAAACCAAGACCTAACCAGACAGCAAACCTGCAGGTGCCTTGATCTTATCCTCCAGAATCATGAGAAAGAAAGTTCTATTGTTCATAAATTACCCAGTCTGTGGTCATCTATGGCAGTACAAAATTGGACTAAGGCAAGTGGCCTCTCTAGATTAGTAATATGTTGGACTTCCTGGATTAATCCTTTAAATATTCGATTCTATTCTCCTTATTTCCATTGCTTCATTTTCTGCTTTCTCAGGGATTTCTTCAGTTAATAATTGAAGCACTAAAAGGCTTATTGGAAAATTTGTATGGGGACGTTGTTTTTTCCTTGTGGCTTTACTGTGCAGGGAGCAGGAAGAAAGCAGGGTATTTTTGATTGTCGTTTCTGTTCGTTTGGTGGGAAAGGACTCCTTTGATCAAATGTCAGTATTTCCATATTTTTGCTTATTTCTTTGTTTCCTCAGAATTGTACAATTTATTTAACAACCTTTTATTCTCCAACTCACTTTCAGGAGTAGGTTGTGAGAAGAGGGAATGGTGTCTGTGCTCAGCGTGTTGACTTACATTTACTCCCTGTTCCAGCCTTAAGCTTCATCCTGCCCTCTCTTGTGCCTGAAGTCCTGCAGTGTGGAGCCCCAACAGTTCTGTTGATTGGCAGAATTGTCCTCCTGCTTTCTGCAGTCAGAAACACTGGGCCTTTCAAACATATTTTTAGCACCCACTATTCACTATTACTTCTGCTGCACTGTCTCAGGTGATTGGTGGGACTACTAGGCCTTTTTCTCATCAGAATCCCCTCTGTAGACTTTTGGAATGCAATTTCCTCCACTCTACTCAATCATTTAACACTCTTTTACCTTCTTTTTTTCCCCCAAAAAAATCAGTTAAAGTATTTGGCTTCTGATATCTGCTCTTTTTTCTTCTTCTTTATTTTCTAATCATTATGGCAATATTTTTTATTCTCTTACTTTCACTTTTGGTATTTGGGAAATGAGAGGATATGATCTCATGCATTTTTACCACGAGGTTATTATCGCATTTTATCTTTGCCTTTTGAATTCGCATAAGTGGTTGAGTTTTACATGCAGAAATTTTACTTACTTCATCAGCCAAGACATCTGAATAATATTCCTTTATGGTGTCTCTCTACCATCATGTTTTAAAGGGTCTCCCTTTACATCTGCAATCTTTTTCTATTCAGACCGGTATAGTAATTCTTTAAGGCTTTGTGGGCCATATGATCTCTGTCATAACTACTCACCTCTGCTATTACAGTACAAAAGTGGCCATCAACAATATGTAAAGGAGTAATCATGACTGTGTTCCAATAAATATTCATTTACAAAATCAGATGGCAGACCAAATTTGGCCTGTGGGCCACAGTTTACCAACCTCTGCTCTAGAGTACAGTAATACTAACTTATGTTTTCAACAAGTAATGTCATGCTTACCTTTTTACATTTAAATCTTATGTCATCTGAAATTTATTTTGTAATGTAAAATTTGGTCAGAATCTGACTGAATATTTTTCCAAAATAATCAACTATTCTAATATAATATATTTTATTATTCATTATGTTTTACAAATTTGTAATTCTAACTTTTTAATATACTAAAACTTTTATATACTTCCTCCAATTTGAAAAGCCTTTTCTCAAGATTTTAGATTGATTAAATCTATTGAAGTTGTATGTAAAATCTCATAGTACCATTCTTTGTACATATTACTAATGCTACAGTGTCAGTATTAGTCTTGTCTTAGTTTGTTTTGTGCTGTTATAACAGAATGCCACAGATGGATAATTTATAATAAACGGAAATTTATTTGGCTCATGGTTCTGGAGACTGGGAAGTTCAAGATCCATGACATCCAGCGAAGGTCTTTTTGCTGCATCATAACAAGGAAAATGGCAACACAGGGGCAGCAGGAAGGTCGAGAGAAAGAGAGTGAGAGATGATGCCAAACTCATTCTTTTATAAGAATTTCACACCCAGAATATTAGCATTCATTTGTTTATGAGGGCAGAGACCTCATGACTGAATTATCTCTTAAAGTTTCCACCTATCAACACTGTTGTACTGGGGATAGCTTACAACATATGAACTCTGAGGACACGTTCAAACCATAGCAAACATATCAGTGTACTGATTCCTCAAATATGATACATAAAATAGTTAAAATACAACTGAAAATATGGTGAAAAATTAGGAAATAGATAAAATCACCTTTTATATCCTTGTTGCCTTTTTCCTCTATTGTATGTGAAACTTCTTTTTTGTCTTTTTCCTAGCATATTATGGTGACATGATCTCCCTTTTGGTTTAAGGCTTTCTCAACATATAAAAGCCATTCACTGTGACTTTTCTTGGTGAATGGCTCATTGTAATTTCCAAGATCCTGTTGTTTTACCATCTTGGAAAACAAATAAAAATGACACTGGTGAACACTCCACTGAAACAAACTTGATTTATTCTGAAGAGTTCAGTGAACAGCATTTTGAATGAGATCCATAATGGGCTTTTTAATTAAATGAATATAGTCATTTCATAGAGGCAATTCTCATTAGTAGAGCCGTATCAAGATGACCATTTCATTCTAATTGTGCTGTGTGTTTATATAAGGGGCCTCATTTTAGGGTTGGTTTGAATAGATTTATATCTAATCATGTCATGACATGTAATACATTTGAAAGGTAAATATTATTGCTTTTCTTTTTTTTTTTTTTTTTTTGTTTTTTTTTTTGAGACGGTGTCTCGCTCTGTAGCCCAGGCTGGAGTGCAGTGGCCGGATCTCAGCTCACTGCAAGCTCCGCCTCCCGGGTTCACGCCATTCTCCTGCCTCAGCCTCCCGAGTAGCTGGGACTACAGGTGCCCACAACTGCGCCCGGCTAATTTTTTGTATTTTTAGTAGAGACGGGGTTTCACCGTGGTCTCGATCTGCTGACCTTGTGATCCGCCCGCCTCGGCCTCCCAAAGTGCTGGGATTACAGGCGTGAGCCACCGCGCCCGGCCATATTATTGCTTTTCTAAAGACAAATAATCTCAATAAAAATAAAATGCTTTTCCCAGTGATTTGCTGTTCTTTTATTTCTACTGAATGAGATATTTCACACATTGCCTTAATTCTTTGAGTTGTCTTAGATTTATTTACTTTCTATTATAGACTGAAGTTTGTGTACTCCAAAATTTGTAAGTTGAAGCCCTAACCCACAGTATGGCTGTAGTTAGAGATAGGATCTCTAAATAAGACACTGAATTTACATGAGGTTATAAGGATGGGGTATGGATCTGATAGGATAAGTATCTTTATACATAAATAAACCAGAGAGCCCGCTTGCATGCATGGTTGTGCGCGCTCTCTCTCTCTCTGTGTCTCTCTTGCTTTCTTAGTGCATAAGCACTGAGGAAAGGCTATGTGAGAACAAAGGGTAAAAATGACTGCCTACAAGCCAGGAGGAAAGTTCTTGCCAGAAACTGACACTGTCCTTAGATTTCCAGCCTCCAGAACTGAGAGAAATTACCTTTCTGTTGTTGAAGCCACCCATTCTCTGGTATTTTTTATGGATGCGTGAACTCAGTAATACACTTTCCCTTACGCAATTCTTAAATAGCAATATTCTGAGATGCTGTAAGAGGTATGCAAGTATTGGATAAAATTATATATATACATATATACATATATATACACACACACTCACATATATATATATAAACTTAAAGAAGTTTGAGTTTAACATGTCTTTCTCTAACAAGTTAGATCTTTTAATACCTGAAGGTCTTCCTTTGTATAGACACCATCAGGAAAAGGTATCATTAAACATTAGAGCCTTCCTCAAGAGGAAAATGAGACTCCAGTTTGAATGGTTGGACCATGTGAAATCTAGGTGTCAAAACATATATGCAAGTAACTTCCTTCTATAAGATATAGTAG
The DNA here is from genome assembly GCF_037993035.2 of Macaca fascicularis. Lineage (NCBI taxonomy): Eukaryota > Metazoa > Chordata > Mammalia > Primates > Cercopithecidae > Macaca > Macaca fascicularis. The sequence continues at coordinate 44,593,323 of NC_088387.1, forward strand.
GGAAAGAGAGATAAAGTATAACTTTACAGTAAAAGAAGCTTTATACTACATTAGCCAGGGGATTAAGAAGAACATCATCAGTGCCGTTATTTTAATGGGGTGTATCTGTATAGCAGGAAAAACAAAAACTGTTTTCTTCTACAATACTCTTAACACTCACTTAACACTTTACTTCTGATACCAGATGTAGGAGTGTTTTCCCCACATCAACCAATTTTCTGACACCAGCTGGGTGTCCTACCATTCAATTCAATTTTGAAACTATCCACCTGGAAATAGTATCATATCCCACAGTTTAAAGACTTAAATTCACAAGATACCTCCACTGCAGATGTTAATCAAAGTAGTAGGTCTCAAGATTCCCCACAATGTCTGTCCAACTTGGCTACCAATCACAGGTCCCTATTCCCTGCTTCTCAGGTTCAATCACTTGCTAGAGTGGCTTGCGGAACTCAAAACCACAATTTACCTATTAGATTGCTGATTTATTGCAAAGGATGTAAATAGGAAACAGCCAGATGGAAGAGATGCAGGGGACAAGGTATGAAGAAAGGGGAGTGGAGTTCCCTGCCCTCTCCAGGTGCACCACTCTCAAGGAATCTCCATGTGTTCAGCAGCCCAGAAGCTCTCCAAACCCCATACTTTTAGGGGTTTATGGTGGCTTTATTACTTGGGCATGATTGACTAAATCATTGGCCTTAAGTGATTAACTCAACCTTCGACCCCTATCTCCTCCCTGGAGGTCTGGGGATGGAGCTGAAAATTTTAACCTTCTAATCACTTGTAATCCTAAGATTTGTTCCCTTGGCAACCAACCCCCCATCACAACGGTTTTTCCAAAGCTACCTATTGACATAAACTCTAGTATGGTTGAAAGGTGTTTATTCTGAATAACAAAAGACCTTCCTTTTACCTTTATCACTCTCATCATTTAGGAAATTTTCAGAATTCTAGGAGATCTGTGCCAGGATTAGGAACAAATACATTATTATAAGTCACAATATTGCAGTACTCTTGGTACGATGTGATATCCCTGCCCAAAACCCATAATCACAGTTTAACCATGAGATAAATGTTAGAAAAACCAAAATTGAAAGACACTTTACAAAATGCCCAACCAGTACCCCTCAAAATTGTAAAGGTCATCAAAGGTAAGTAAAGTCTGAGAAACTCACAGTCCAACAAAGTCTAAGAAAACATGAAAATAAACATGTTATTTTGGATGGGATCCTAGAAGAGAAAAAAAAAGACATTAGGTAAAAACTAAACAAAGGTAAATAAACTACAGATTTTAATTAAACATAATGTATCCATAATCACTAGTTATAACAAATGTACCATACTAATGTGAGATATTAATAATAGGGGAAATAGGAAGGGATGTCTAGCAGTGGTCTCCAACCTTTCTGGCAGCAAGGACCAGTTTTGTAGAAGACAATTTTTCTATGGACTGGGGTGGGGGAACGGTTTTGGGATGCTTCAAGTGCATTACATTTATGGTGCACTTTATTTCTATTATTATTACATTGTAAGATGTAATGAAATAATTATACAACTCCCCTAATGTAGAAAAAGTAGGAGCCCTGAACTTGTCTTCCTGCAACTGGACGGTCCCATCTAGGGTTGATGGGAGACACTGACAGATTATGAGGCATTAGGTTTTCATAAGGATAAGTAGGAGCCCTGAACTTGTCTTCCTGCAACTAGACGGTCCCATCTGGGGGTGATGGGAGACACTGACAGATTGTGAGGCATTAGGTTTTCATAAGGAGTGTGCACCCTTGATCCTTTGCATGCTCAGTTCACAACAGGGTTCATGTTCCTGTGAGAGTCTAATGCCACCGCTGATTTGACAGGAGATGGAGCTCAGGTGGCAGTGCTGGAGAGTGGCTGCAAATACAGAGAAAGCTTCGCTCAATCACCTGCTGCTCACCTGCTGCTGTGAGGCCTGGTTCCTTACAGGCCATGTACCAGTCCGTAATCCAGGCTGGGTTGGGAACCCCTGTTGTATAGGACCTCTACTGTGATGAGATTAAGTAAATCAGAAAGGACTAAAAAATTTTAAGTTAAAAATGTGTAGGCAGGGGATTGTATTTTATTGTTGTTGTTCATTTGATTTTTACACAAATATCAATAGGAACCACAGACCAGGATGAAGAACCCTCTGTCTCAACCATGATCAGTTATCCTAATGCTGTTAGGCATCCTGTTAGATCCTGGGACCCTTTTCCGGGACCCCAGGTGTATTAGTCAGGAAAGGCTAGGTTTAGCAATTCAAAAAATAATAAGGACTTAATGCAATCCAGCTTTATTTATTTCTCATGTTTTATTTCCAGTTTGAGACACTAGCAGAATTTTCTTATTCAGGGACCGAGACTGACAAAAGCTTCACACGACACCACCATCTCGAACAAGGTTCTAGTTTCCCCAGAATGAGAAAAGATAACCTGGCTGATTACAAAAAGACTTTTCACTGCCCTTGTCCAGAAATGTCTAACGTCACTTCTCTTCACAGCCCATTGACTAGAGCATATATGACCATGGCTAGCTGTGAGAGGACTGGGAAATGCAGGGAAAATAATAGAATATTTGGTGAGTGGTAAATTTACCACACATTCTTATTTTCTCTTTCTGCATTACCCTTTGGCTTACTTTTATCCAATTTCTTTTTTTATTACTACTCTCAAAATATTTGAGAACTCTGTTTTTATAAACTCTGCTTTATATTCTGTGCTCACAATATGCTCAATCCTTTCTTTAGAGAAACTATGAATACCACTATAGATCTCAATTTTTCACCTATAGACTAAACACAATACTCATGCTTCCTCCAATTTGTGTCTGCCTAAGACTTATCAATGAAAAAAATAGGAAATATGGAATAAGTATAATATGTGTGAATATAGGAGGCTATATTATTTTGAAGTGATAGGGGATAGTACAGGTTACCCTATGGTTCATCTCCTGAAATCATTACTCTAAAATCGTCACCTTAAGTTGTAGGGTACATGTGCATAACGTGCAGATTTGTTACATATGTATACTTGTGCCATGTTGGTGTGCTGCACCCATCAACTCGTCATTTACATCAGGTATAACTCCCAGTGCAATCCCTCCCCCATCCCCCCTCCCCATGACAGGTCCCGGTGTGTGATGTTCCCCTTCCTGAGTCCAAGTGATCTCATTGTTCAGTTCCCACCTATGAGTGAGAACATGCGGTAATTAGCAATACTGTATTGTACACTTAAAATGTGTTAAGAAGATAGATGTCATGTTGAGTATTCTTACCACAATAAAAAATATATAATATGAAAAAAAATAAATTAAAAAAAAATAAAATCGTCACCAATTCTAGTGTCATACATTCACATAAGGTTCCCAACTGCATTTTGATCAGGCTTGGTGAGGCTTTATTTTCATAAGGAGATTGTTCTCTTGCCTTCTAAATTGGATAATTACTATTTTAACAACCCACTCCAAATCTAAATGCCCAATCACCTATGAAAATGCTATGTTTTGACAGCATTTATTGCATGTGTGCCCTTGAATTTAGTTGAATTAGCTGTTGCATCCTGGTGCAAATTCAGTCTACATTTACTTTTCTTAATTGCATCAAGAACTAAATGATGACAAATTAGAATCTCTTTCATAATGTTGTAGTTAATAGCTATTAGAAAAACATATTGTTAACTTGTGCTAAGGAGTGGTTTGGTATCTAAATATTGTTATCCACTTATATAGTAGTGTATTATAAATCACAACTGCTCATTGATAGCAGCCAATCAACTATCTACACAAACACACACGATTTCTTGGTAGTACTCCCAATTTCTTCAATGATAGGTGAAGTATTAGAGAAAATCTATATAAGTGCCTGGAGACTGCCCTATGCATTTTTGCTCTGTTCATATTTTCTATCTCTTCAACCTCTTCTAAGAAATTTTGGATGAGTTTATTCTTTCACTGTATAAGCTGTGCCTTGCCCACATATTTGTTAAACTGAATATTTTGTAAATTTGAGAAATATAACCTCTCTTAAAAATCTAGTAAAGACCTTCTATAATCATCTAATACAGAATTATATCTTGCTAGTTGCAGAAGAAACCCTATCATCTATTAGACTGCTTCTTTTAATTTACATCTTAAACTTCCTGACACTAATTTTCTTTTCACTTCACACCTCTCCACATGGAATGCCCTCTCCTTTCCTTTCTGTGTTTCTCTTAAAATTCACAACAATCAATTGAAGAGACATGACTTTATTTTGACCTACAAGGCTCTTGAGATGGGCTGATCTATTGAACCTCTTTGTTCATCAAACAAGTAAGTGTTATATATGGAAGGAATGAAAACTAAACTGATTATATCAATACTGTAAAAATTATTTTCTTTTGGCCTTGCATATGATATATCCTTTGTACTGAATCATGCTCACTATCTTAGCTCATTTTTCTCCATTCCTGGGTACTCACCTAGACCACTCACTCATCCTTCATATATAACTTTAGGGAACACTCACTTTGGAAAAGATGTGCCTACGTTTTAACCCTGGATCTGCTTTCCTACCTATTGAACACCACACTTCCAAAACTTGTTTTATTTTACCATAACTATTTATGTCTATTCGTCTGTATCCTTTTCAGATTTTCCACAAAAGTGAGTATGTCCTGATTATTAATGCCTCACCAGTGTGGTGATATATAGTCCTTGAAACATAGATAGCCCTCAAAAAATGTTGTTAAATGAATTAAAATTATAAATAATGATGATTATGACAGCTCATATATATTGAGAAATTGCTATTTGTCAAGTACTCAGCATATTGTGTGCATTGTCTCAATTGACACTCATAACGCTTTTTAAGGACAGCATTATTGTTTCCACTTTACGAGCGTTTACAAAATGTTTTTGAGAGATTAAAAAATTTGCTCAATGTCATACAGCCAGTTACTGAAAGAGCCAGAATTCACATCTAAGTTTACTGAATTCTTAAGCCCATATTATTGACTCAGCATATTGTTTCTAATATTATTACTTTAAAATACACAAAATTATTTTTAAAGTTTTTTATATTTGTTTTTGAGCATTCTGATTAGTGTCAAATATCTCCATACTAATTTCTGTTCAATAGTGTACACATTTAATTATAGTAATTTTAAAATGTGTTTTGATGTTTCCTAGTAAAAATCTGTAACCCTGCTTCTTCAGGCCTCCTTCTCTGAATACTAAGATGTTATACATCTTTGCAATTATCTTGCTTTTGTTTTTGTTTTAATTTTTGCCTGGTATGTTTTTAAAAATATCACTCTTCTATTATTATTATTAATAGATGAACTTTATCAGAATATAGTTGTTTCAGCGAAAGTCTCACTGAGATTTCTATTTGAGTTGTGGAACTTGTGTTTAAAAAAAAATAACAATGCTGAGAATATGCAGCTATTCATTTGCCCTATTTCCACGTTTTTAATAATTTTCTTTAATATAACCAATAATTTAACCATAACAAAAAGGGTTTACTAGTTTACTGTCTCAGTGCCATGTTTGTTTTATTGAATTATTTTGTTTCTTTTTCCTAATTTTTAATTTTGAAATAATTATACATTCACAGGAAGTTGCAAAGATAGTACAGAGAGTTATCAGGTACTCTATATCCAGGGTCCCTCATGGATTATACATTATATAACTATAAATGCAACAGCAAATCCAGTAAACTGATGGTGTTATAAAATATGTGATTGTAGATCTATGTCATTTTATTGCATGAGTACATTCATGAAACCACCACTACAAAACACAATCGAGATACAGAACTATTGCATCACCATAAATATCTCCATTTTGCAATGATCTGTGGTATGGTAATGTATGCTTAGCTTTTTGAAAAACTGTCAAGCTATAGTGACTTTGCCATACATATTACATGTTCATTGGCAGTAAAAGGGACATTTTCTTCACATCCTCATCAGCATTTGGTGGTGTCACTATTTTTACCTTTAGTTATTTTACTAGATGTATAGTGATGTTTCTTTATAGTCCTTTTTTTTCTTTTTTCTTTTTTTTTTTTTTTTTTGAGACAGAGTTTTGGTCTTGTTGCTCAGGCTACAGTGTAATGGCACGAACTCAGCTCACCACAACTTCTGCCTCCCAAGTTCAAGTGATTCTCCTGCCTCAGCCTCCCGAGTAGCTAAGATTACAGACATGTGCCACCATGCCCAGCTAATTTTTTGTATTTTTCGTAGAGATGGGGTTTCTCCATGTTGGTCAGGCTGGTCTCGAACTCCAGACCGCTTCATTGTCTTAATTTACATTTCCCTTATGGGTATTGCTATTGAATATCTTCCCACATGGTCATTTGCCATTAATGTATTCTCTTCAGTAAAATGTCACTTGATGTTTTTCTCCATTTTCTAATTGGATTTGTGTGTGCGTGTTATATTTTTAAGTTTGTTATAAATTTTTGATCTAAGTTATTTATCAGCTTTATGATTTGCAAATATTTTCTCTCAGTCTATAACTTATATTTTTCTTGTCTTGTCAGGGCTTTCATAAAGCAAAAGAAAAATATATAAAAAGTCTTCTAATCTGTGCATATCATGACTTTCCATTTATAAAGATATTTTATTTCATCAGCAGTTGGACTTTCCAGCAAAAAAGTGCTCTGCCTGCTTTATTAAATGTACAACTATGTATTTCCCCTTTTATGAGTGGTTTTAACTGGTAGTGTACTTTTAATTTTGGTTTTCACATATTTATTGATGACATATTAAAATGCAAATTTTATAAAGTTTATTTTGCACTTTGTGAACTTTTTTTAAAATCATGTATTTATTCTAGAGGTTTTTTTTTTTTTTAAGATTATTTTACTTAGCTGATACTTGCAATTCTCTTTAAAATAGCAGTGGTGAGAGTCCATAGCCTTGCCTTATTCCCAGCCTTAGGAAAAAGCATTTAGCTTTTCACCATTAACTATGATGTTAGCGGTAGGATTTTTGTAGCCTTCAGAAAAAGTATTATCAAGTTGAAGAAGTTCCCCTCTAGTACTAGTTTTCTGAGTTTTTGTCATGAATGGGTGCTGAAATTTGACAAAGCTGTTTTCTGTATCAAGTGATGTTACCATGCAATTTTTCTTCTTTAGCCTCTTAATATGGTGGGTTACATTTCTTGATTTTAAAATATTGATCCAGTGTTGCATTGCTGGAATAAACCCAATTTTGTCATGTTCTATACATCTTTTTATGTATTGCTTGTTAAGGGTTTTTGTGTCTGTTTTTCCTGAGAAACATTGTTTGGTTCCCTCCCTCCCTCCTTCCCTCCCTTCCTCCCTTTCTTCCTTTCCTCCCTGTGGACTTTATCAGCTGGTTTTGGTAACAGAATAATATCAGCTACATATAATGTTAACAAATTGTATGAGTCTGTTTTCATGCTGCTGATAAAGACATACCCGAGACTGAGTAATTTATAAAAGAAACAGGTTTTATTGACTTAGAGTTTCACGTGGTTCACAATCATGGTAGAAGGCAAGGAGAAGCAGAGTCACTTCTTACAGGGAGTGTGGTAGTTGAGAGCTCGTGTAGGGAACCTCCCCCTTATAAAACCATCAGATCTCATGAAACTTATTCACTATCATGAGAACAGCTCTGGAAGGACCCACCCCTATGATTCAATTACCTCCCACGGGATCCCTCCCTCAACATGTTGGAATTGTGGGAGCTACAATTCAAGATGAGATTTGGGTGGGAGCATAGCCAAACAATATGAGAAATCTTCTCTTTTCTTTTTTTTTAGATGAGCTTATTTAAAATCATTAATTCTTCTTTAAATGTTTGGTATAGTTTACCAATGACACCATTCTAGATTGGAGATTTATTTTTTAGTATTTTTAAATAAACAATTAAATTCCTTAATTGATATTGGGTAAGTTACACTTTCTATTTCAAATTGACCGAGTAGTGATAATTTGTGCTTTCGGTAATTCGTCCATTTTACCTGTGTTGTAAAATTAATTTTTGTACAATTGTTTGTATCATTCTGTTATTAACCCTCTGATATTTGCTGAGACTATAAAGATAACCCCAGTATTATTCATGACATTGGTGTCTTTCCTCCTTTGCTGTCTCTCTCTCTCTCTGTCTCTCTCAGATATTAAACTAGAGGCTTATCAATTTTATCAGTCTTCTCAAAGAACCAAATTTTGTTACGTTGAATTTCTCTATTGTTCATTGTTTTTATTTCATTGATTTCTGCTTCTGTTGTCTCATTATTTTCTTCCTTCTTCGTACTTTGGGTTTATTTTGCTCTTCTTTTTCTAGTTCCTTAAGGTGGGAATTTATATTGCTGATTTTAGACTTTTTGGTTAATGCTATACATTTTTTTAATGCTATAAATTTATCTTCCATCACTGCTTGAATTGATAGGAAATTTCATTTTTATTCAGTTAAATGTGTTATTTTTTCTGTTTCCCTTGGGATGTTCCCTTTGACACATGGATTATTTAGAAGTGTGGTTTAATTTCCAAATATTTGTGGATTTTCCTGTTACTGTGCTATTATTGATATGTACTCTGATGCCATTGCAGGCATAGTGTATGCTCTGTAAAATTTCAATGTGTTTCAATATTTTGAAGTGTGTTTCATGGACTAGATACAATCTATTTGATAAATGTTCTGTGAACATATGAAAATAATATGTAATCTCCTGTTGATGGGTAGAGTGGCCAATAAATGTCAATTAGATCCTGTAGTTTAATGATAGTGATACTGGTTCTTATATATACTTGCTGAACTTCTGTCTAGTTGTTTATCACCGCTTGAGAGATGGGAGTGGAAGAATTGACTGTAATTGTGCATAAGCCTATTTCTCCTTTTAATCTATCAGTTTTTGCTTCACATATTTTGTATCTCTGTTTGGTGAATGCATATTTAGGCTTAATGTCTTTCTGCTGGATTTGCCCTTTTATCACCATGTAATGACTTTCTCTGCTACTAGTAATTTTGTTTGCCATGAAGTATACTTTATAATATATTAATATAGCTATGACTGTTTTCTTTGATTATTCACATATTTTTATATATACTTTTACTTTTAACCCACATATATTATCATATTTTAAGTGAGTTTCTCATACACAACATGAAGTAGCATCACATTTTTAAATTCACTTCTTTAATCTTTGTCTTTTATTTAGATTATTTACATTTAATGAATGTAATTATTAATATGTCATCGCTTATGATTGTCATTTTTTTTTTCTGTTTGCCCTCTCTCTTTTCTATTTCTCTGTTTGTTTTTACTTCTCTTCCTGCAGGTTACTTGACCATTGTTTAAAATTCTGTTTTTATTTATCAATAGTGTTTTTAAGTATATCTCTTTGTATAGAATTTTTAAGTATTTGTTCTATGCATGACTTACTAAGTTCTACTGCTATCAACATTTTAACAGCTCAACTGAAGTATAGGAAACGTTTATTCCTTTATTTTGTTTTACTCCCCCTTGATTATAAGCTAATTATGTTAAATTTATTTTCTTTACCTTTATTGAGAACTGCATTTGGCAGAGTTAAAATTTTTACTTCTACCATCAAAAATAATATAGAAAACTCAATAGATAAATGAAAGATCTATTTTATCTACCCATATTTTTACTTCTATTTTTCATCCTTCTTTCTTAATATTCCAAGATTTGTTCTTTTATTAATTCTCTTCTGTTTAGAGAATGCCCTAAGGCTGTTCTTTTAGGGTAAGTTTGGCAACATTTCCCTTTTGTTTTGTTTTGTTTTACCTTTTTGTTTATTTTATATTCCTCCATCAGACAATGGCTTGATATTCCTTTCATTCATGAAGAATAGTTTTGCTTGATATAGAATCTGGGATGACGGTTCTTTTACTAGCATTTTAAAAATGTGGTACCACTTTTTTTTTGCCTTTATGATTTCTGATGACAAATTCACTGCCATTTGAACGTTTTTCCTCTAAAGGTAAGGTTTCGTTTCTCTCTGCTTTCAATACTTTTTCCTTTCCTTAGTTTTCAGATGCTTTCTTTATCTATAGGTACACATATGTGTGTATACCTATATAGGTGTGTGTATATATGTATGATGTGTGTATATATATAAAAACATATATATATTGTCCTGATTGAGATTTGCTCTTTTTGAATTTGTAAGTTTATATCTTGTCAATTTTGGAAAGTTTTCAGACTGTTTCTTTAACTACTTTTTCAACCCTCCTATATTTTCTTCTCCCAGGAGTATGAACATGAATGTTAGATCTTTTGCAATAGTCCCACAGATTCCTGAGATTTTGCTTTCTCCCCCAAGGCTATTTTTTCTGTTGTTCAGATTGGATAATTGTGTTTTTAAAAAATGAAGATTACATACTTTTGATTATACTCTCTTCATATTCTTTTTAATATATTTCTTCAAAATCTGTCTATTTTATAATTATATCACATCATAATTGCTCATAGAGGCAAATATATGTTGAACAATTTAAAATACTTATCAGATACTTCTCACATTCATATCATCTCAATGTTGGCATCTGTTAGTTGTCATTTCCTTTTCCAGTTGAGATTTTTCTGGTTCTCAATATGTCAAGGTATTTTGTAAAAGTTAAATTATGAATAACTGCAGGACTGGGTATGAGACTCTAGATATCATTTAAATATTGTTCAGGTTGGTCTCTCTGAAACAGCTTCAACAGAGGAAGGGAGAGTTCTTCTCATTACTGCTAGGTTGAAGCCCAGATTCCCTAATTGGCCTCTGTTGACAACTGGAGTATAAGAGAGAACTCTCTTTACTACTGGGTGGTGGCAAATTCCTACTCTACTAGGTCCATCCCAACTAAAAGTAGGGAAGAGTACCTTATAACCCTAAAGTATTAATAAAAGTACAGGATTCTCCCATTTTCAGTGTATGGGTGTTTGATTAATCATTTTATTTATTTTTATTTTTTCTTATATTTGATAATGGGAGGGCTAATAGCCACATTTTATATTAAGACCAATGTATAAGACCAGTAAATAATGCAAGAGACAGAGAAGGCGAGGAAAATGTAACCACCCTGTTATTAGCATGGACACTTGGGAAACCATTGGTCTTCCAGGAACTATGAAATTTGGAAGATGGGGAGAGAATTATTGGGCACAGAAGAAATTTAAGGCAGTTTCTCTTAGATTTAAAAGCCAGGAATGGAACAACACAAAGACCATGTGAAGGCATAGGAAGAAGGCAACCATCTATAAGTCAAGGTGAGAGGCATGAAAAGAAACAATCCTTACAAGGCCTTGATCTTAGACTTCTAACATCCAGAACTTTAAGAGAATAAATTTCTCTTGTTTAAGCTCCATGTCATTTCCTCCCCCAAATCCAGGGATGTCCCCATCTCAGATGTAGGCAACTTTTTTCTTAGTCACAACTCTTTTCCCTCCCCATGGTTGACCGTCTTCTTTCAGAGACAGTGTTGCTTTTCTCCTTGCCCTTCCAGTTGTTTGCACTTTGTTGAAATGTTGGAAGGATCACCTTGAAGATTAGGTTTGTTTTGGTTTGAATGTGTTAAAATGAAATGAGGTAGGAAACAAAAAAGTTTAAATTCACTTTAATTTTCTTTTCTGATTCAGAGGCCCTCAAATCTAAGAAGAATTAGGAGGGTGGTGACATGGAGTCATAGCAGCAAGTGTGACATGGCTCTTCTGTCTCCATGTTGGTTGTGCCACTAAGTTGGTTAGGGCATTGCTCCTGTTCCTGCAGAGGTTAAGTTGACCTTGTTTGTTAGAAAAAAGACAAACAAAAATCCCAACCTCTATTTGCAAATATGGCTGCCCCAAGTATATGTAGGGTACAATATATGCCAATGCAGTATCCCTATACTGTGTCAGCTAAGGCATCTGATGACCTTCCCCAAGGCTATAATTGGATCAAGATTTACATCCCTTACATGCTCCAGCAACTTCCCTATCTCAAGTCTCAGATATTCTAAAGCAGACCTATTGGAACCTGCTTCACACACATTTCTCATGCCAACTATTGTCTTCAATTTGGTGAATGATGGATTTGTTGACTTTTCATCAGATCCAACTATATCTTTATCTAAAGTTCTCAAAGTTTCTTGCATACTATTATCTGTCTGCAAGTCCTAGGGAATATTTTATTTTAAATATTTTTTAAATTAATGTATTCATGATTCTGAGCTCCCATTATAGTAGGCTTATGGAAAATGCAATCTCGGGAATTCTCAACCTGTAATTACCTCCACCCACCCACATATCATCAATCTCACGGAGACAAATTCTTGGGGTTTTATTTAGTGACACGACAGTGAAGAATTTGCCAACAAAATACCATGTAGGTGAAGCCTAGAACTCCATGCAGCCATTAGCAGTCACAGAGTATAGTGGGTGAGTGCAAGGGCAGTGGCACTAAGTAGTTCTGACTCAAATACAGTCTCTACTGTTAGTTCCATGGCCTTGGCTATTGTATAAACTCTCTCCATCTCAGTTTTCTTCATTTGTACAATTTAAATTCTAATACTTGATCTCAAAAGATTTCTGTGGAGATTAAATGAATAAACACAGGTGAAGTTCACAGAGCAGGGATATGACACATAGCTAGCTTAAGACTCATGGTGGATATTATGACTTCTGAGGTCCTGTATTCTCCCCGAGGTGGATTCAAGTACACATATTACTTAGCTTCCTTTTCATCTCAGTTCCATTCCCACATAGTGACTTGTTCTCTTTCTTCCTCCATTTCCCTGGAACTCCTAGCAATCCTCTCTGCTGAGCTTAAAACTCTACAAAAGACAAGTGCATTAGCTTTTTTATGGTCATTCAAAATCTGTGGCTAAAAACCCCAAAACCTATATATATATATATATATATATATATATATATATATATATATATTTGCTCTTGTTGCCCAGGCTGGAGTGCAATGGCACGATCTTGGCTCACCGCAACCTCTGCCTCCCAGGTTCAAGCGATTCTCCTGCCTCAGCCTCCCAAGTAACTGGGATTACAGGAATGCATCACCATGCCCGGCTGATTTTGTATTTTTAGTGGAGACGGGGTTTCTCCATGTTGGTCAGGCTGGTCTCGAATTCCCCACATCAGGGGATTTGCCCGCATTGGCCTCCCAAAGTGCTGGGATTACAGGTGTGAGCCATCGCGCCCGACTGCTACTTTCTGAAAATAGGAAGAAGAGGTAAGTATACAAGGACAATATATGAACATTTTCTTGCTCCACACAGTGTATGACTTTGATCATTTCAGTGGGAATATTGGAAAGGAAGGGAAATCAAATCCATGTGCTTAAGCCTTTACCTTTCTGAAAAGCTTTTATATTTTTCTGTACAATTTGTGTTCATATTTTACTTTACCAATTAATGCATATATGTACATTTAAATATATTTATGAAACCACTTAAAAAGACCAGTTTATGCACATATAAATTAGTATATGAATATATTTACATAGTGTATATATAATATTTCAGTAGTGTTTTATTTATTTTAATAACTTTATCTTTAGAGAAGTTTTAGATTCACTGTAAAATTGGACAGAAGGTACAGAGATTTCCCACATATCCCTCTACTCCCTCTATGCATATTCTCCGCTTTTTTCAACATCCTCCACCCAAGTAGTACATTTGTTACAACTGATAAATGTACATTGAAAACCATTATCATGCAAAGTTGATAATTTACAGTAGGGTCCACTCTTGGTGCCCATTCTATGAATTTTAGCAAATTTATTATGACATGTGATAGTTTCACTGCCCTATAAATCCTCTGTGCCCTGCCTTGATATACCTCCCTCCCTTCTAACCTATGGCAATTATGATTTTTTTCACTCCCTCCATCGTCTTGCTTTTTCCAAAACATCTTGCAGTTAGAATCATATAATGGGACAGGCGCAGTGGCTCACACCTGTAATCCCAGCACTTTGGAAGCCGCGGCAGGCAGATCACGAAGTCAGGAGATCGAGACCATCCTGGCTAACATGGTGAAACCCCATCTGTACTAAAAATACTAAAAATTAGCCGGGCGTGGTGGCGGGTGCCTGTAGTCCCAGCTACTTGGGAGGCTGAGGCAGAAGAATGGCGGGAACCCAGGAAGCGGAGCATGCAGTGAGCTAAGATCCTACCATTGCACCACTCCAGCCTGGGCTACAGAGAGAGACTCCGTCTCAAAAAAATAATAAAATAAGATTAAAAAAAAAAAAGATTCATATAGTATGTAGCCTTTCAGGATGGTTTCTTTCATGTAATAATTTACATTTAAGTTTCCTTCATGTCTTTTCATGATTGGATAGCTCATTTCTTTTCAGCACTGAATTATATGCCATATATGAATGGACCATAGTTTATCCATTCAACTACTGATGGGCATCTTAGGCTCTTTCAAGTTTTGGCAATTATGAATAAACCTTCTATAAACATTTTTGTGCAAATTTTTGTGTGAATGTAAGTTTTTCACCCTTGAATAAATACAAAAGAGCATAACTGCTAGCTAAGTCATATGGTAAAAGCATGTTAGTTTTGTAAGAAACAGTTAAACTGTCCTCCAAAGTAGCTGTACTATTTTGCAGTCCCACAAGCAATAATTGAGAGTTAGAGTTACTGTTCCACCACATTCCTGTCAGCATTTGGTATTATCAGCGTTCTGGATTTTGGCTATTGTAATATATAGGTGGTGGTATCTTTTTGTTGTTTAATTTGCATTTCCTTATGACATATAACACGGAATATGGAATGTCTGTTTATATGCTTTTTTACCATCTCTATGTTCTGTTTTATATTACTGATGTCTAAGAGGTTTTTTTTTTTTTTTGTAATATTTTCTATAACAATGCAGTGTTAGATATGTCTTTTGCAAATATTTTCCTATGGTTTGTGGCTTCTCATTTCATACTCTTGGCAGTGTCTTTGGTAGACCAAAAAAAATTATTTTATTTTATTTATTTTATTTTTTTGAGATGGAGCTTGCTATTGTCACCCAGGCTGAAGTGTAATGGCGCATTCTCGGCTCACTGAAACCTCGGCCTCCGAGGTTCAAGCGATTCTCCTGCCTCAACCTCCTGAGTAGCTGGGATTACAGGCACTTGCCACCACACCCAGCTAATTTTTGTATTTTTAGTAGAGACGGAGTTTCACTATGGTGGCCAGACTGGTCTCATACTACTGACCTCAGGTGATCCACATGCCTCAGCCTCCCAAAGTGCTAGGATTACAGGCATGAGCCCCTGTGCCCAGCCCTCACATTTTTAATTTTAATGAATTTCAGTTTATCAATTCTATCATGCATCATGCTTGCGGTGTTGTACCTAAAAATTTATCACCAACCCTACTTCATCTAAATTTTCTTCTATGTTATTTTTCTAAGAGTTTTATATTTTTTCTTTTATATTTGGGTTTATGACCCATTTTGAATAAATTTTTGTAAAGAGTATAAGGTCTCTGTTTAGATTCATTATCTTGTATGTGAATGTCCTGTTGTTCTGACATCATTTGTTGGAAAGATTGTTCTTCTCCATTATATTGTCTTTGTTCTTTGTCAAAGATCAGTTGACTATATTTATGTGGGTCTATTTTGTTTTCTGTTCTCTTTCATTGGTCTATTTATCTATCATTTTGCCAGTACCATACTGTCACGATTGCTATAACTCTATGGTAAGTTTTGAAATGAGATAGTGTCAGACCTCCAAATTTCTTCTTCTCCTTCAGTATTGTGTTGGCTATTCAGGGTCTTTTATCTGTCTGTATAAAGTTTAGAGTTAGTTTATATCTACAATATAACCTTCTGGGATTTTGATCAGCATTACATTGAATTTATATATCATTTGGGAAGAACTGACATCTTGACAATACCAAGTCTTTCTATCCATAAACATGGAATATCTCTGTATTTATTTAGTTCTTGTTTGGTTTCATTAATCAGAATTTGCAGTTTTCCTCATGTCTCGTACATGTTTTGTTAGATTTATATCTATTTTATTGTTTCAAAATATACTGATTTTGTGTTCATATTTTAATTTGCCACTGAATATACATACACACATATTAAAAACATATACAAACACATATATACTCACATAAAACACACCATTATTTTGTATTCATGTATTATAAAAATGAATACATATATACATTTATATGTTCATAAAAACAGTTGAAATTAATGTGTATATAAAGTAATATATACATATTTATGTAACATAATACATAAAAATGTTGAAGTAAGTTTTACAGGTTATATTAGAATGTCTAATAATCATTCTGGTATATTAGCATAACCAGCTTACAAAGGAAAACATTCTCTAAGTAATATAAAGTCTTAAAATGATATACCAATAATATATTAATATTATTAATATCATATACCATATTATTAATTAGCATCATTAATATAAACAAAGTCATAATTTTAAAATCATCAATTGCATTTACATGAAGAACTAAACATAAAAGTACAATTACAAAATATGAATTCATCTCTATTTTTATGTGGAACTTTTCTTATTATAGACATAGGCCTAATAGTTTTTCTTTAGTATTTCCTGGGAAAAACATATTATTGGAAGAACAATATGACGTTTTTGTATTGCTCAATATTTTCTCTCCAACCTTTTAGCAATCACAGATGTTGGCAGAGTAATGAGCATAGGGAGCTGTGGTGAGCAACTAAGTTATGAAAAATAAGAGTCAATTTAGAGTTATTAGGTAGTTTGTAACTTTCAGGTACAGTATCTTCAAAATGGCAATGAATTCAGCAAAGTAGTTCTGTTCTGAGTGCAAGGTATAAAGAACAAATAGTCCTATTATTTCTAAAGCACCTGTCTAAGAGACAACATTGCTAGAAACTAGAAAATAGAGAGACGGTTTTTTCATGTATATAACAAAAAACGAGAAAACGTTTCAGTAAGTCATATGATAGTGTGGTTTCATCATCCTTCAATTCACCTACACCAAGTTTTAAGTGAATTAAAAACTGCAGGTACTCAATTCTGTACATTGCATATTCCTCACTCCTTGTGAAGTTATATTTTGCTTTCCTTGTATAATTATTCATATCTTATTAAATCATTCATATCTTATTAAAATGACTAGTGTATTATAAAGTGTTTACTATAGTACGAAAACAACCCATAACACACTTCTGCATTGCTGTTAAACAAAATGTTGTGTGACCTCTTTCAATATAATTAATAACAAACAGAGCTCATCCTTATTTAGAAAATGAAGTAAAAATTGCATGGATCACACAGGTGAAAATGTGATTTTGAAAGTATTAAAAATAGTAATTTATGGGTGTAAATATAAAACATATTTTGCAAACACATTTATATATGCTGGCATATTTGCCTCTGGGAATAGTACTATATATTCATCCAGAAGTTTTATATTTTGCTTAATAAAAAAGATAAAACAATGGACAAAAGATAATAATATGTCTATATATGCATATATGTATACATGTATATACACATGTATATATGTATATGTATATAGGCATATATACACACATATGTATATTATTATCATAACTCTACATATGTACACACATCCATATATCCATATAAATATCCATATATACATTCATTATGACATTTTATCATTACACCTATATTGTGAGGTAGATAGGGAATTTCAACTTGATTTTCAAGGTGGGAAAATCAGAGGATAATGTCTAAAGAAGCTTTCTAGAATAGAATTGTCTGTGATGATGCAAATGTTCTGCATCTGTGCTGTCCAATTTGGTAGCCTCTAAACCCATGTGGCTATTGAGCATTTAAATTATGTTTTGTGTGACTGAGAAATTAAATATTTAATTTAATTTGATTTTAATTTAAATGTTAATATTCACATGTGCCAATTTTGAACAGCACAGATGCACAATACTGTTCATTTATACACTGATCCAATTATTTACCTTTGTAGTGTTTATATATTGGCAAAATGTCACCAGAATTGGACCCATGCCTTCTGAGTAATTTCATCATGCTGATCACACTGTGAAGCTAGTGAAGTACTTTGTCTAATTCCCAATTTATGGGGAAGCAGAGATTAGAAAGCATATTCAGATGGAGATATCTCCTAAATGCTAAGCAATTAAATTGTAGAAAACAAACTGATGATCAGCCACTGAACCTAGTGAAATAAATTGTTTTGTCACTTGCAAATGTTTATATCTAGAATCACACACATTTCAAAGTACAGGAAGCTTTGCTTACTCATCAGTAAAGTTGGCTAGTCAAACCAGGATCAGAAACACCCAGAGAAGATAAGTAACTCAGCTAAGGATTTACAGAGCAGTTAGTGGCATTTAAGATTAATGGAATTGGTTAATCATGTTATGTGATTGACTAATGTAGATTCTTGGCAATTGGCAAAATCTCTATCTTCTCCTGTAAGATTCAGGCAGTACAAATGTTGCTTCACAGCCCGTGTTCACCCTGAAACTGGAGTAGGAATAACCATCTGAAATTGTACCTTTACAAATGACTGAGAAAGTTGTTTGAATCCTTTTCATTCTTTCCTATTCCGCAACTTCAAAAACCTAAACACACATGCTATGTGTAGATGTTAAAAATAACCTCTATTTTCATAAGCTAGATTGAGAGCTAGTTTGCTCTGAGAAAGAAACAAAGGAAGTTGCTTCATGTTAACACTAGAAGGTATCACAAAAAAAGTGTTTAAAATAAATCCTAGCTGTTTTTGTTCCTTTAGAAAATTCTGAACATCAATAAACTTCCTTTTTTTTTTTTTTTTTTTTTTTTTTTTGGAGGCAGTGTCTTGCTCTGTCACCCAGGTGGGAGTGTCATGATTTTATCACTGCTCACTACAGCCTTGAACTCCTGGGCTCAAGTGACCCTCCTGTCTCATATTTGTTTTCTTTTGGTTTTTATTTTTTGTAGAGATGAGGTTTCACTATTTTGCCCAGAATAATCTCAAACTCCTGGACTCAAGCAATCCTCCCACCTCAACCTCCCAAAGTGCTAGGATTACAGGCATGAGACACCCGGCCCAGCCATGAACATCGATACCTTTTAAATTTAAAAACACACTGAGTTGTACATTTAAAGTATCATTTCTATCTGTTTCCTTGCCCTTGTAGATTACTGCCTTCTTAGAACTTTCTTGTAATCTGTAAGCACTTCCATTTTTTGTCTCTCTCAGTAGCATTTGTCATATATTAGTTTTCTATTTTGGTACAACAAAACAATCCAGAATTTAGTGATTTATAAAACCATGATCCTATACTTTAGGTAGGTCAGGAATCTGGGCTTGGCTTGACTGGGTCCTCTGGATCTCAAAATCTCTTATAGGACTTCAATCAAGGTGTTGACTAGGGTATCATATCAAGGCTCTATCAGGAAAGGATCTGCTTTCAAGTTTACGTACACGGATGTTGGCAGGATTTGTTTTTTCATGAACTTTGGGCTGAGACCCTTAATTCTTGACTTCCCTTAGTTCTCTGCCTGTGGGCTTCTTCATAGGGTAATTAAAAACATTGCAGGTTGTTTCATCAGACTGAGAAAGTGACAAGCAAAATATAGTGAGAACAAGAGGAAATTCACAGTTTTTTAGCCTAATCTTAAAAATGATTTTCCATAACTTTTGCCACATTTTATTTATTATGAACCTCTAGGTCTAGCCTACACCCATGCGGGAGGTGGTGACATAAGGACATAAGTATCAGGAGGGGGTAGAGGGCATACTTGGGGGCTATTTCTGAAGCCGCTTTCCATAATCTCTATTTTCAGGTATCTACCAATCTCCTCAAACATTTTTTTCCATTCTTGTGGTGCAAAATCATTTTTTAATCTAGGTATTAGTGCCTGTTAATGATAATGACATTAGAATAACATTAAATAAAACTGAAAATGAATATGAACACTTTATTTCAAGGGATATGATATCAATTATCTCTTTTTAAAAATAAAAGTCTCATTTGGAAAAATACGCATAAGAAAATACACAGTTTAACCATGTCTAGGTGTACAGGTCAGTGGTGTTAAGTACATTCACGTTGTTGTGCAACCATCTCTACCAACTATCTCTGGAACTCTTTTCAACTTGCAAAACTAAAACTCTATACCCGTTAATCAACACTCATTCTCCCTTTCCCACAGATGCCAGAAACCACCATTCTACTTTCTATCTCTATAAATTTAACTACTCTAATTACCTTATATAAGTAGAGTATTTATCTTTTTTATGACTGGCTTATTTCACTTACCATAATTTCCTCAAGGTTAATCTATGTTGTAGCATGTGTTAGAATTCTTTTAATATTGAATATTATTTCACTAACTGCATACACCACATTTGTTTATACATTCATCTATTAATAGATACGTGGGTTGTTTCTACCTTCTGGCTATTGTGAATAATGCTGCTATGAGCATGGGTGTATGAATACTTTTTCAAGACCACTCTAACAGTTATTTGTAGGTGTATACCTAGAAGTGGAATTCTTGGATTATAGGGTAATTCTACTTTCAAATTTTTGAAGAACTGCCATTTTGTTTTCATAGCAGCTTCATGATTTGGGTCCACCAATAGTGCAAAAGGGTTCAAATTTCTCCACACATCCTCATTAACATTAGTTATTTTATATTTTTGTTTGGTTTTAGTTTTTTGCTTTGCTTTTCTTTGGTTTTATTTTGTTTTGGTTTGGTTTTTTGGTAGTATCCACGTAATGGGCTGAGATGGTGTCTCA
Organism: Macaca fascicularis; assembly: GCF_037993035.2. Taxonomy (NCBI): domain Eukaryota; kingdom Metazoa; phylum Chordata; class Mammalia; order Primates; family Cercopithecidae; genus Macaca; species Macaca fascicularis. The sequence goes on from NC_088387.1 coordinate 44,614,041, forward strand.
TTGTGGTTTTGATTTATATTTCCCTAATGATTAGTGACGTTGGATATCTTTTCATGTACCTGTTGGTCATTTGTGTATGTATTTTAGAGAAATGTCTGTTCAAGTTATTTGTCCATTTTGAAAAAGAGATTTTTTTTGTGGTTGAGTTGTAGGAGTTTTTAAAATATATTTTAGATATGAATGTCTTATCCAGTATATGATTTGCAAACATGTTCTCCCATTTGGTTGGTTGCATTTTCACTCTGTTGATTGTGTCCTTTGATGCACAGAAGTTTTTAATTTTTATGTAATTCAATTTACTTATTTTTGGTTTGATTACCTGTGCTTTTGGTGTCATAGACAGAAATTTATTCCGACTTAATATTGTTAAGATGTCAATATTAACCGAAGCAATCTACACATGCAATGCAATTCTTATCCAAATTCCAATGATTTTGTTTTACAGAAATAGAAAGATTCATCATAAAATTTATATGGAAACTGAAGCAACCCCAAATTACCAAATAATCTTTAAAAAGAAGAACAATGCTGAGGTCTCATATTTCCAGATTTTCAAATTTGTTGTAAAGCTATTTCAGCAATCAAAACAATGTGATAATGGCATAAAGACAGATGTATGGACTAACAGAATAGAACAGAAAACCCAGAAATAAGCCCTTTCACATATGGTCAATTGATTTTCAACAAAGGGAACAAGATCATTCAATGGGAAAAGAAAGGTCTTTTCAACCAACTGTGTTGTGGAAACTATATTGGACCTAAGACAATATACAAAATCAAACTCAAAATGGACCAAAGATCTAAACATAAGTGCTAAAACGATACAAGTCTTACCAGAAAATATAGGAGAAAAGATTCATGTCACTGGATTGGAGATGTGTATATCTCAATAAAGTGAATATATTAGTGAATATTTGTATATTTGCTAATCCCCTTATCTGTGTCTTGTAATTATGCATATTCAAAGATAAAAGTTGTTTTTTTTTCCCCCAGAGATTATTCCGTACCTAATCTCTATTCAATAGGTTATTTCATTTTGCTGGTTGTTTATTGCATTTTACTACATATGAACTATTTTGCTGTGAATCCTTTCAATTTGTTTATCTTTATGAAGTTTCCTTCAATAGAAATCATATTGTATTTATTACCGCCTTGTTATGATATCAGTTATGCTTATTACTGACTCATTTTGAACTAAATGTTTACATACAGTGCAAGATATGCATTGAGATATTTTGCATAAGGATATCTAAATTTCCAGTGTCTTTTCTCAAAAAATCTATTCTCTTTCCATTCAAATACCTTTGTGCCATCATCAGATCAATCAACCATTTATGTTTCAGTTTGTTTCTAGACCCATATATGTATGTGTGTGTGTGTGTGTGTGTGTATTTCCAATTCCATGCTTTTGTTTACTCTAGCTTTGTTGAAAGTCTTGAATTCAGAAAATCAGGTCATCTGAGTCCTCCAACTTTGTTCTTTGATTTTTCAAACTTATTTTGTCGTTTCTAGTTCCTTCTTTTTTATACAAATTTAGAATAATCTTCTCAATTTTTATTTTTTAAAATTCTAATATGATTTGGTTAAAAATGTATGCATTCTGTAGATCAATTTGGGGAAAATCAGCATTTTAACAATAGTCTTTCTGTCTATAAGCATGGTTCATATCTTAATGAAATTAGGTATTCTTTTTTTTTTTTTTTTTTGAGGCGGAGTCTCGCTCTGTCGCCCCGGCTGTAGTGTGGTGGCGCGATCTCGGCTCACTGCAAGCTCCGCCTCCCGGGTTCACGCCATTCTCCTGCCTCAGCCTCCGGAGTAGCTGGGACTACAGGCGCCCGCCACTTCGCCCGGCTAGTTTTTTGTTTTTGTTTTTGTTTTTGTTTTTGTTTTTTGTATTTTTTAGTAGAGACGGGGTTTCACCGTTTTAGCCAGGATGGTCTCGATCTCCTGACCTGGTGATGCACCCGTCTCGGCCTCCCAAAGTGCTGGGATTACAGGCTTGAGCCACCGCGCCCGGCCTGAAATTTGGTATTCTATAAACTTTTCATTATTGTTTTTTATTTGGCATAAAAGTCTTGTACATATTAACTTTATAATTAACAGTATTTCAGTTTTATTGTTATGTTAAATAGTACCATTTTATTACAAATTTCAAAATTTTCATTGCTAGTATGTAAAAATGCAATAAAATTTGATACATTGGGCCGGGTGCGGTGGCTCACGTCTGTAATCCCAGCACTTCGGGAGGCCAAGGCGGGCGGATCACGAGGTCAGGAGATCGAGACCATCCTGGCTAACACGGTGAAACCCCGTCTCTACTAAAAATACAAAAAATTAGCCGGGCGCGGTGGCGGACTCCTGTGGTCTCAGCTACTCAGGAGGCTGAGGCAGGAGAATGGCGTGAACCTGGGAGGCAGAGCTTGCAGTGAGCCGAGATCACGCCACTGCACTCCAGCCTGGGCGACAGAGCGAGACTCTGCCTCAAAAAAATAAAAAATAAAATAATAAAAACATAAATACAATAAAATAAAATATAAAAAAAATTGATACATTGACCTTTTAACTGGCAACATTGCTAAACTCACGTATTAGTGGCAGTAGCATTTTTTAGATTCTTACGGATTTTTAACATAAATCATTATGTTGTCTTCAACTAAATACCATTGTATTTCTTCTTTATGTATTTCTTTTTCTTGTCTTATTATGCTGGAAAAGAACTTCAAGTATGATATCAAATAAGACTGAGGAAAGAACTTAAGACTTGACATTTTTATCTTAGAAAAAAGGCCTTTCACTCTTACGTATGTTAATATAGCTCTAGGGCAAGGAACACTTTTTGGAGATAAAAACTTTTTCTTTCATTTCTAGCTTGCTGAGGATTAAAGAATTCCTCAGCAAATATTTAAAATACATTCATTATAGAATGAATGGATGTTAAATTTGGCAAATGCATATTCTATATTTGTTGAGATGGTCATATGGTTTTTCTTCTTTACTCTATTGATTCCATCTACTAATTTCAATATATTGTGTTTACCTATTTATTCAATTAAAAATATTTTCTAATTTCCCTTGTGTCATTTTCTATGATGCTCTACTTATTTAGGAGTACTTTTTCATTTCCAAATATATGGAAATTGTATAGATAGTTTTCAATTATTTATGAGTAATTTAATTTGATTTTGGTCAGAGACACACTTTTTATTATTTCAATTATTGTAAATATCTTAAAGTTTATTTTATGACCCTGAGTGTGGTCTATCTTGATAGATGTTACATGTGCATGCACTTGAAAAAAAAAGTGTATTCTGATATTCAGTAGATTGTTCTGTAAACATCAATTCAAATAATTAATGTAATGACTTAATAAGGTGAGAACAAATAATGTTCTTAAGGGCTTCCATAATTATACTGATTTTCTATGGTCTTATTCTATCAATTACTAGATAGAAGTACTGAAGACCCCAACCAAATTTGTGGATTTTTTTTCTGCTTTCAATTCTATCAATTTTCCTCTATAAATCCAAAGCACTACTATCAGGTGCAACAATAGGGTTATTATATTTCCTTAATGATTTAACTCTTCATCATTCTGCAATTAACTTCATTATCCCTAATGATATTCCTATAGTATTAGTATAGCTACTCAAGTTTTCTTTTAGAAGAATACCTGTGAGGTATACTTTTCTTATTTTTTTTACTTTGAACCTATCTATAACTTTATATTTAAAACAGCTTTCTGTGGATAGCATATAGTTGGGGCTTAGTGACAATCTCTTTCTTAATTGTAGTGTTTAGAACATTTATAATTAATACTATTTATACAGTTGGTTTAAAATCTAGAGCTTGCTAGTAGCTTTCTATTTGTTCCAACTGTTGATATAATTTTTCTTTTTTACTACATGCATTTAGAATGATGAAGCATATTTCTATTATTCCATTTGACTACAAAATTTGCTTCTTATTTATACCTCACTATCAGTCTATATGCAAATAATTTTAAACTTCATGTAGTATGCACATTAGTATACTTACTTTTTTCTCTTCTTTGGTACTATTGTTGTCATATAATACAACACACAATAAACCTACCATATCTTGCTAATATTTTTACTTGGATATTCAATTACATTTACAGTGATTAAAAATAAGTATGAAATTATTTGCTCAATTATTTTTATTTTAACCATTTCTAAATCTCTTTCTTTAGTTCAGATTTCTATTTGATATTGTAGCTTTTTTACAAATTTCGTTATTTAAAAAAAATGTGGGTACATTTTAAGTTTATATATCTGTGGTTTACATTAAGAATGTCCTTTAACATTTCTTACAGTGCAGATTTAAGTGCTGATAATGAATTATTCCTAGCATTAGTTTGTCCTGAAAATATTTATTTTCATTTAAATATTTTTTTTTCCTGGATATACTACCCTGGTTTGACATTTTGATTTATTTCAAAACTTTAATAATGACATTTTTTTGTTTTGTGGTTTGCATAGTTCTTTTATGAGAAGGTTCATCTAATTCTTACATTTGCTCTTCTGTCTGTATATGTGTTTTTTTAGATGGCTATCCATAAGGCTGACTCTTTAGCTTTGCTTTTAAGCAGTTTGAATATAATGTGTCTAGTAGTGTTTTAATTTGTATATTTATTCTACATGTATCTCTCTTCATGCTGTTTACCCACTCCCAGTAGCAGACTATTCTTGCATGTTACTTTGTGACTGCTAGCATGGTTTGAGGAAAGAGGGCAAGTCAACATGGGTAGTTCCCTGGTTTTCTAATCCCCATTTGAGTATTAGGAAGCCACTGTATGCCTATGTCTTTGAGGTGATGTCTCTTTTGAGGTGTCCCATCTCTGTGGCAGACAAACTCTGTTTTGATTTTTTGGTGTTCTTTTAAGGGAAAGTGTCCTGTTCTCCAAAGTTAAGACATTGCCAATGATATTGATATAGTTCCTTTAAAAAAATTTGTACTTATTTTTAATACATTTTATTTGTATATTAGAGGCTCACAACATGAATTATAGGATACATATAGATAGTAAAATAATTGTTATAGTCAAGCAGATTAACATGTCTAACATCTCAAATAATAGCTTTTTTGTGACAAGAACAACTAAAATCAACTTGTTTTTTATTTTAAAAAACCTAATATAATGCCATTTTATTAACTATGGTTATCATGTTTATTAGATGTTCAGACTTGTTCATTCCACATATCTGCTATTTTGTGTCTTTTAATCTATATCTCCTCATTTCCTCCCCACCCCATACCCATAGCAACCAGTTTATTATCAACCTATGTGTATATTTACACACATAAATACACACACACACACACACACATATATATATATAGAACCTGGACCCAGAACCAGCCCCATGGCCGGTGGTAGGGTTGTTACTTTATTTTGTTCTTCCTTCAGTCACAGGAGGTCTTTACTTGTGTCCTGCGGCAACAGGGTTTGCTATCTTTTCCTAGGTAGCCTGCATCTTTTGTATAGTAAGGAATGATCTAGTTAGAGCTCTGTGTATTTCTTGCCATAATGTAGGTCTTTTCTCCAGATTTATTCCACCAAATGAGGCTTTCTCCAGGCCCTATATGATTCTGAATCTTATTAATAAACTTGGTGGAGGACCATGGAGATGAACCTATATGTGGATGTAAACACCCCCAAAGCTAGCAGAAGGATATAAATAACTAAATCGAATAACTAAAATCAAATCAGAACTCAATGAAATTGAGACCCAAACTTCCATACAAAGAATCAACAACAGTGAAAGTTGGTTCTATACGTGGTTCTGTAAAAAAGATTGACAGACTGTTAGATATACTTCAAAAGCAAAAAGAGAGAAGATCAAAATAAGCACAATCATAAATGACCAATGTGACGTTAAAACCAATCCCACAAAAATACAAAAGATCCACAGAGACTATTATCAACACTTCTTTGCACACAAACTAGAAAATCTAAAGGAAACGGTTAAAATCCTGGAAAGACACAATCTCCTAAGAATGAATCTGGAAGAAATCAAAACCCTGAACAGACTAATATCAAGTTATAAAATTGAAGCAGTAATGAAAAAACCTAGCTTATTCCATGAAGCCAGCATCACCTTGCTACCAAAACTTGTCAAAGATACAACAAACAAAGAAAACTACAGGCCAATACCCCTGATAAACAAAAACACAAAAATCCTCAACAAAATATGGATGGCAATCCAAATTCAGCAGCACATCAAAAAGCGAATTCACCATGATCAAGTAGGCTTAGTACATGGGATGCAAGATTTCTTTGACATATGCAAGTCAATAAATGTGATTCACCATATAAACAGAATTAAAAACAAGAATCATATGATCATGTCTCTAGATACAGAAAAAGCTTTCAATAAAATCCAGTATCACTTCATGATAAAAACACTCAACATCTAGACATTGAAGGAACATACATCAAAATAATAAAAGCCATCTATGACAAACCCACAGCTAATATCACACTGAATGATCAAAACATGGAAGCATTCCCCTTGAGAACTTTCTCATATTGAGAAATATGAGAAAAGGATGCTCATTCTCATCATATCTATTCAAAGTCATACTGGAAGTGGTAGTCAGATAAGTCAGCCAAGAGAAAGAAATAAAAGGCATCCAAATGGAAAAAAAAAAAAAAGAAAAAATGAAGTGAGGCTATCTCGCTTGCCAAAAAATATGATTCGATACCTAGAAAACCCTAAAGACTCTACCAAAAGGCTCTTATAACTAATATAACAACTTCACAAAAGTTTCAGAATACACAATAAATGTACAAAAATCAATGGCATTCCCATACACCAATAACATTCAAGTTGAGAGCCAAATCAAGAATGCAATTACATTTACAATAGCCACACAAAAAGTAAAGTAGGAAGACGTCTAATTAAGGAGATTAAAGATCTCTATAAGGGGAAAAACAAAACACTGTTAAAAGGAACTATAGGTGACACAAACAAATGGAAAAGCATTCCATGTTCATGGATTAGAAGAATCAATGTCATTACAATGACCATACTGCCCAAAGAAATCCACAGATTCAGCACTATTCTTATCAAATTACCAACATCATTTTTAACAAAATTAGAAAAAAATTCTAAAATTTACATGGAACAAAAAAAAGTTCAAATAGTCAAAGCAATCCTCGTTAAAAACAAAAGTAGAGGCATCACATTACCTAACTTCTAACTGTACTATAGGGCAGGGCTACAGTTAACAAAACAGTATAGAACAGATACAAAAGCAGACACATAGACCAATCGAAAAGAATGAAGAACCCAGAAATAAAGCTGCGCATCTACAGTCATCTGATCTTCAAAAAAGTAGACAAAAATAACCAATGAGGAAAGGACTCCCTAGTCAATAAATAGTGCTGGGATAGCTGGCTCACCATATGCAGAAGAATGAAACTGGACACTTACTCTTCACCATATACAGTAATTAACTCAAGATGGATTAAAATTTTAAATGTGAGATCTCCATCTCCATGAGAATCCTAGAACAAAACCCAAGAAACATTATTCTGGACACCAGCCTTGGAAAATCAATTATGACTATGTCCTCAAACATAATTGCAACAAAACAAAAATTGACAGTGGAATCTAATTAAAGAAGTTTCTATAGCAAAATAAACTATCAACAGAGTACCCCCAACAGAAGGGGGAAATATTCTCAACTCTAAATCCAGAAAGTTCTACTATTCAGAATCTGCAGGGCACAGACACAAATTAACAAGCAAAAACCAAATAACCCCATTAAAAATGGGCACAAGAAATGAACAGACACTTCTCAGAAGAAGATATATGAGCAGCCAACAAACATGGAAAAATCCTCAGCGTAACTAATCATCAGAGAAATGTAAATTAAAACAACAATGAGATACAATCCCAAACCAGTCAGAATGGGTATTATTATAGTAAAAAACCAACAGATGCTGGCCTCACATGTTCATTGTGGCACTATTCACAATAGCAAAGACATGGAGTCAGCCTATGTGCCCATCAATGGTGGATTGGATATAGAAAATGTGGTACATATGCACCATGGAATACTATGCAACCATATAAAAGAAAAAAATAATATCCTTTGCAGCAATATGGGTGCAGCTGAAGGCCATTATTTTAAGTAAATTACCGCAATAATGGAAAGCTAAATACTGCCTGTTATCCCTTATAAGCAGGAGCAAAACATTGGATACAAGCATATGTAAAGATGGCAACAGTAGACACTGGGGAGTACTATACAGAGGAGGGAGGGTAAGAGGTAAGGGTTGATAAACTAGGTTCATTATCTGAGTGATGAGATAATTCATACCCCAAACTTCAGCATCACACAATATCCCTAGGTAACAAACCTGCACTTATACCCCCAAATCTAATTTTTTTTTTTTAAAGTTACAAAACTGATAAAATATTGATGTCCAAGTCCTATCCACCAGAGATTCTTGATTTATCTGAACAGAGCCCCAGTCATGGGGCAATTTTTAAAAATCTACCCAGGTGATTTCAATGTGCAGCCAAGATTAAATCAGTCATTGTTCTAATAATTCCAAATGATCCTTTAAATCTGAACAAGTATATAAAATAACACATTTTAGCATATAATTATAATATTTGTAAATATATAATCATCATTTTTTAATATACTTGCTAATCCTACCTTTTACAGTGAAACTAAGTAAGGCTACATTTTTTACACTTGAAGACGTATATTCTACCACAGGCCATATGTAAACTGTAGTCACAGATTATTCGAAATCATTACAATGATTCTGTTTTTTGAGCTACGGAGAGAGGTGTCTTTTCCAAGGAGTTAAATCAACCCCTTTAGTCTCTTCTATTTTTATGGTTGGGTAGGCTATCAACTGAGGTTCCTCTGAATGATCTGCACAAAATATTAAAAATTGTGGGGGTGGTCAAAACATCATGAACATATATCTCCTTTTTATGATTTGAGTTTTCATAACCCAATTCAATAGATGTTACCAACACATTGTCAGATATATCTAGTACTGTATATCTGGCATATACATGCTACTCTAAAAATGGTCTTAAAGAAATAAATCAGGCTGGGAGTGGTGGCTCACGCCTGTAATCCCAGCATTTTGGGAGGCCGAGGCAGGTGGATCACCTGAGGTCAGGAGCTCAAGACCATCCTGGCCAACACGGTGAAATCCCGTCTCTACAAAAATGCAAACATTTGCCGGACATGATAGTGGGTGCCCGTAATCCCAGCTACTCGGAAGGCTGAGGCGGGAGAATCGCTTGAATGCGGAGGCTGAGGCGGAGGTTGCAGTGAGCCAAGATAGCGCCGTTGCACGCCAGGATGGGTGACAGAGCAAGACTCCGTCTAAAAAAGCAAGCAAACAAACAACAACAACAACAAACAGAAATAAGTCAAATAGTTTCCAGCAATGTTTCATGAATAGGAACTATCCTCTGAGGTTTTGATTTACAAAAATACACTTTAAATAGAATGTTTTCCATTGTTAAGCAATTGAACTATATTTGAACTTATTAGTGAGAAAAACACTGAAATGTTGTAGTTAAACTGTAAATAAATTGAGATATAGAAAACTTGAAATATAAACCTTCATATGTAGAAAATTAAATAAACAAAATATAGTAATATTTAGAGATAGAAACATCAAAATAATAAATATATATACATAAAAGTATAATTCCAAGATACCCCAGAATATACACTATTAAAAAATTAACTGAGAAGTGTTATATCTCGATATTATGGAGGTGACTTTAATATTTCAACTTTTCTGTTATAACCCAGTTGGGAGTAAGGAGACTCCTGAGGCCCAGTTCTGCACAGTTTCAAGAAACAGCTGTAAAACCAATCTCCCAGTTGGGACTATGCCAAAGAGGATTAAAGAATGAGCAAAAAGGAGAGAAATGTGGTAGATTTTAACTTTCTAAAACACTTTTAGCAAGGCCCAATCTTCTAAATATTTCATAAACTCTGTGGTTTTCCTACAGAAGGATTCCATTGAAAATACTAATTTGTCACATGATTTGTGACCCTATAAAGATAGATTTCTTACCTGTGATTCATCCTAGAAAATTCTGACTTCATGGAACTCAGAAATGTCAAGCAATGCTATTTCTTTATCTATCAGCCTATCATCCACTAATTTATATTGCACAAATGTAATTTTCTTTTAAAGACTTTTTTTGTTATAGTTTTGCCACATTTTCTAAAGTCAAGTAATTACATTTAACAAATTCATCTGATAATTCCTCTCAGAACTAAAAGACATATTTTGATTCAAACTGCAAACATATTAATGAGAAATGATATGATCTTAAAATGCAAGTTAATTCCATGTCGAACCATTTATATCAAGGACATTTTAATTTTTTTTCTCCTAAAGTTCTAATTTAGTAATAGAAAAATACTCTTACACATAAGTATTGACTGTTTGTGATAATACATTCATAGTGCTTTTAATAAAACTTTAAAATTATGTCACATTTATGCCACTGGCAAAATAATAGGGAAATTTCAGAGAGTTCCTCTCTTATCTTTGTTTCATAACCAGAGCAAAGAAGTTCGGATTAAAGCAAACCTCTGTGGCTAAACATGCAGATTTAAGTGCCTGTGGAAGAAGGACCTGGACTTTTTTTCTGAAGGCACAAGAGAAAATTGTGAGGCTCATAAGAAACCCAGTCTAGCAACACAGGGCAATATTTCGTATCATGCTCTGTAGAGCGTGCCTGAAGTTGCTCTGTGGAGGTCACACTTTTCAAGAATAACATGGAAAAATACATGTTAAGTAGAATTTAAGGACTCAAACTCTGTTCCTAGGAAGAAATACTAATGTATAAATAACGAATCTCTGTTCTTTAAAATTAAATAACAAAGGAAAAAAGATGTTGATGACTTGGGAAAATATGTGAAGAGGAAGGTCAGATAAGAAATCTGTCATACAATGATATCTACCAACACACTCATAGGTAGTGTAGATTTGACAGGTCTGGATTTCAGTGTTTTTTCCCATTTATGTCTTACCACTCAATATGTGCCCTCCTAGAACCTACTTATTTGATACAAGATGTTGACCTGGAAAACAAAGAGAATCATACTATGGTTAGTACACATGTAACAACTTTGCTTTGCTAGAATTTATTTGAAAATTTATCTGAACAAAGGAATAATTTGAAGAAAAGCAAAAGGTAAATAAAAAGTAAATTTGAATTAAGTATTTAAAATGAACACTTAGAAAATATAAAAGGATAAATCAGAAAATAGTTTTTCATCCTGGGTGGATCTAAATTAGTAGCTTCCAGTATAAATAAGTCAGAATACCTAATGTTAGAATCATGTTTTTTCATAATACTGAATACTTTCATATATGATTTATTTTAGTGCTCTTGGGTTTGTTTTGTTGCTATTTAATGTTGTCTGTGTTTACACACTACACTGTGAGCTCCATATCAGCACCTGAGAGGATTCCTGCAACATAATGGGTCCTCAATAATTATTCACTAAATGAATAAAAGAATGAATTTCCCCCTCTATATGGGTTAACATATTTTTCTCTATAAATTACCAGATAATAAATGTTAAGCTTTATGGGCCAAATAAGATCTCTATATATGTCCCTTTATAAATTAAAATATAAAATATAAATAAAGCTAAAATATAAAATATATAAAATGTAGAAACTATTTTTAGCTCAAGATCTGTAAAAACAGGGCATGGACTAGACTTAGCCACATATAGTTTACTAATCTCTGCTCTCTATATTAAACAGATCTTAATATGACTCATAAGATTCCCTTATAATTTTCTGAGTTCCTTTCCAATGATACATCACAGGTAACTCTTACAAGCTCAATGGACCATATTGCCAAACATTGTGTATCTGGGTCTTTGTGGTGTGTGCATCTGCGTGTGTGTGTGTGTGCATGTGTATTTCATAACCCTATTTATCCTCACACCATGGGTTTGGCTTCAGTTAAAAAAAAATAAAACAGATTTCAAAGGGAATGCTTCCAGTTTTGCCCATTCAGTATGATATTGGCTGTGGGTTTGTCATAAATAACTCTTACTATTTTGAAATACATTCCATCAATACTGAATTTATTGAGAGTTTTTAGCATGAAGGGCTGTTGAATTTTGTCAAAGGCCTTTTCTGCATCTATCGAGATGACCATGGGGTTTTTGTCTTTGGTTCTGTTTATATGCTGGATTACGTTTATTGATTTGTATATGTTGAACCAGCCTTGCATCCCAGGGATGAAGCCCACTTGATCATGGTGGATAAGCTTTTTGATGTGCTGCTGGATTCAGTTTGCCAGTATTTTATTGAGGATTTTTGCATCGATGTTCATCAGGGATATTGGTCTAAAATTCTTTTTTTTTGTTGTGTCTCTGCCAGGCTTTCGTATCAGGATGATGATGGCCTCATAAAATGAGTTAGGGAGGATTCCCTCCTTTTATATTGATTGGAATAGTTTCAGAAGGAATGGTACCAACCCCTCCTTGTACCTCTGGTAGAATTTGGCTGTGAATCCGTCTGGTCCTGGACTTTTTTGGGTTGGTAGGCTATTAATTATTGCCTCAATTTCAGAGCCTGCTATTGGTCTATTCAGGGATTCAACTTCTTCCTGGTTTAGTCTTGGAATGCCCTCTCTCACCACTCCTATTCAACATAGTGTTGGAAGTTCTGGTTAGGGCAATCAGACAAGAGAAAGAAATAAAGGGTATTCAGTTAGGAAAAAAGAAGTCAAATTGTACCTGTTTGCAGGTGACATGATTATATATTTAGGAAACCCCATTGTCTCAGCCCAAAATCTCCTTAAGCTGATAAGCAACTTCAACAATGTCTCAGGATACAAAATCAAGGTGCAAAAATCACAAGCATTCTTATACACCAGTAACAGACAAACAGAGAGCCAAATTATGAATGAACTTCCATTCACAATAGCTTCAAAGAGAATAAAATACCTAGGAATCCAACTTACAAAGAATGTAAAGGACCTCTTCAAGGAGAACTACCAACCACTGCTCAGTGAAATAAAAGAGGACACAAACAAATGGAAGAACATACCATGCTCATGGATAGGAAGAATCAATATTGTGAAAATGGCCATACTGCCCAAGGTAATTTATAGATTCAATGCCATCCCCATTAAGCTACCAATGACTTTCTTCACAGAATTGGAAAAAGCTGCTTTAAAGTTCATATGGAACCAAAAAAGACCCTGCATTGCCAAGACAATCCTAAGCCAAAAGAATAAAGCTGGAGGCATCACGCTACCTGAATTCAAACTATACTACAAGGCTACAGTAACCAAAACAGCATGGTACTGGTACCAAAACAGAGATATAGACCAATGGAACAGAACAGAGCCCTCAGAAATAATGTCACACATCTACAGCCATATATCTTTGACAAACCTGAGAAAAACAAGAAATGGGGAAAGGATTCCATATTTAATAAATGGTGCTGGGAAAATTGGCTAGCCATAAATAGAAAGCTGAAACTGGATCCTTTCCTTACTCCTTATACGAAAATTAATTCAAGATGGATTAGAGACTTAAATGTTAGATCTAAACCCACAAAAATCCTACAAGAAAACCTAGGTAATACCATTCAGGACATAGGCATGGGCAAGGACTTCATGTCTAAAACACCAAAAGCAATGGCAACAAAAGTCAAAATTGACAAATGAGATCTAATTAAACTAAAGAGCTTCTGCACAGCAAAAGAAACTACCATCAGAGTGAACAGGCAACCTACAGAATGGGAGAAAATTTTTGCAATCTACTCATCTGACAAAGGGCTAATATCCAGAACCTACAAAGAACTCAAACAAATTTACAAGAAAAAAACAAACAACCCCATCAAAAAGTGGGCAAAGGATATGAACAGACACTTCTCAAAATAAGACATTCATACAGCCAACAGACAAATGAAAAAATGCTCATCATCACTCGCCATCAGATAAATGCTAATCAAAACCACAATGAGATACCATCTCACACCAGTTAGAATGGCAGTCATTAAAAAATCAGGAAACGACAGGTGCTGGCGAGAATGTGGAGAAATAGGAACGCTTTTACACTGTTGGTGGGACTGTAAACTAGTTCAACCATTGTGGAAAACAGTGTGGCGATTCCTCTAGGATCTAGAACTAGAAATACCATTTGACCCAGCCATCACATTACTGCGGATATACCCAAAGGATTATAAATCATGCTGCTATAAAGACACATGCACACGTATGTTTATTGCGGCACTATTCACAATAGCAAAGACTTGGAATCAACCCAAATGTCCATCAGTGACAGACTAGATTAAGAAAATGTGGCACATATACACCATTGAATACTACGCAGCCATAAAGAAGGATGAGTTGTGTCCTTTGTAGGGACATAGATGCAGCTGGAAACCATCATTCTCAGCAAACTATCACAAGAACAGAAAACCAAATACCACATGTTCTCACTCATAGGTGGTAATTGAACACTGAGATCACTTGGACACAGGAAGGGGATCATCACACACTGGGTCCTATTGTGAGGAGGTGGGGAGGGATAGCATTAAGAGATATATCTAATGTAAACGACGATTTAATAAGTGCAGCACACCAACATGGCACAGGTATACATATGTAACAAACCTGCACGTTGTCCACGTGTACCCTAGAACTTAAAGTATAATAAAAAAAATAAAATAAAATAAAACAGAGACAATATTTAAACTTGCCAGATAAAATTTAGACATCCCCGTTAAATTTGAAGTTAAGTAAATATAAACAAATATTTTAAAATTATATTTAAAATTTTTTAAAAATATTATAAAATATATTTTAAAATATTTAAAAATTATAAGCACATCCCATTCAATATTTGGAAAATACTTATCTGGAAATTATTTATTATTTATCTGAAATTGAAGTTTAACCTAGCATTTTCTAAATCCGGCAAATCTACTTGTTTTTATTAGAAATCTTGTGAACAACAATGACAAACTTAGCTTTTCAAAATAGAAATTAATTTGTCTATTTTCTAATGATCATGTTATTTTTTCTTCTCGTTAAAGTGATAACTATTTCTTTTTAAAAATGTATATTAAAGATAAGTTCTGTCTCTTTGGCTATGTCAGTCATGCTGTTCATTTAATCTATTTTGACATTATTATTCCAACAATAACTGAGGACTTACTCTGTCCTAGGCAGTGAGTTATGTGCTTTATTGAATTTTTCCTCATTTATTATGCCTAAAACCCCCAATTACATAGATGAAGAAATTAAGGATCAAAGAGTTAAAAATAAAACATTAACAACAGTTTTAGGAAAGAATGTCAAAAAGATTATAATTAGCAAGTTGGGATTGCTATTTCTTCACAATCTTATTTTATATTCAAATTATGTCAAGAACCCGTCAAATTGGTTATGCAATACAGTTTTATATCACTACACATTGTCCATCTAGAAATTATTTATGCCTTTGGAACATTCCGAGATCATTATCTCTATATCTTTTCTCTCTGATGATGTTACTAATTTACATAGTATTTTTGAGGAGAAAAATTGTGTCTTACTTATATGTGTATGGTGTATGCCCAACAGTATTTAGCACAGTCTCATACCTATATGAATTAAAAGTATATTTGATGAATAATTTATTAGCATTGAATAATTAATAATGGTAGGTTAATAATTAATGATGTGGTTGTTTAGTATATGTGTTGAAATAATGCAAAGGATATGACTTTTTTATATTAAAATCTTCTATTTTGATACCAAAATTAACAGCAAGATACCAAAAACTCCAAAAGACATCAAAAACTTTTATGTGTCAACAAACAGGGGGCTAGGCACTGAAAAATTAGAGGAATTACAAGAATAACACAGACTTGCTCTCCTATATTATTTGTTTTTCAGGGAAAGACAGATGACACACAACTACAGTATAACATTTCCAGTGGTGGTAAATGCAATTAAGAAATTTAAAGCAAGATAAATGGGTAAAAAGTTTATGTGGGGGATATATTTTATATCAAAAAAAATAATGACAATTCTAATAAGGTGATATGTGAACAGATATATGAGGAAAATAAGAAAGATATTCAGGAAATTAAAAAATATTTCAGGCAGAAGAAACTTCTAGTACAAAAACCCTGAGCAGCGTGTATGCTTGAGATATTCCAGGAAGTGCCATTACTTTACTATTGCTAAGTCTGGCCGGAGATGATGATGCCATAGACTGCAGAGGTAGCGGTGGAGCTGGGGAGCAGCGGTGGGATTCTGAATTAGTTTCAGAAGAGTTGTCAACATACTTTTCTGGTGGCTTAAATGTGGGGTGTTAGAGAAAGAAAGAGGTCAATAAGGATGCCGGGTAATTCTGATTATGCAGGAAAATGTGGTTGCCATTTAATGATATTGGAAAGACTTGAGATGCAAGCTTATGGGTAGTCAAATTTGGATGTATTAAAGTTGAAGTACAAATTTAGTGATCTGATTTTCTCCTGTATCAAGGAAAGTTAGAAATCATTTGCTTAAGACTCTTGTAGGAAGTTGAGAAATTGGTTGGATAAAGGAATATTTGATTTGGAGAAGAGTTTGGGGCTGAAAATACTAAGTTGTTACTCAGTGATTACAGGTGATACCTGAAGTCATAAAACAGGGATCTGGGGAATGAATATAGAAAAGTATAAAGAAGGACCAAACACTAGGACATTCTAATTTTACACTTCATGAATGCAAGTACCATTAAGCAAAAAAGAATAAGTAGGTGGGAAAATAAACAAGAGTGTGATATTCTGGAAATTAATTAAGATGGGACTTTAAAGGAGTGAGGGGGCATGATGAATGCTGCCAAATGCTGCTCCTAGGATGAGTGATATAAAGAGAGAGGAGCAATCGCGTGATTTGTAAACACGGAGGTGATCCAGCAATTTTTCTGGATAGTTGGTGATTTTCATTGAAAAAGAGAAGCGTTCATATGGTCAAAGAGCACATCTATTAATTCTCCTGGTTTACTAGGAGACGGGACAGGTAACCGATGAGTGGATCCCTTATGCACACTTATTCTAAGGTAATTCCCAAGTATCTAGTAGGGGTGAATATTATATACCACATGAAGCGGTCTGATTCTTGGTTGTGAAGTTTTATGTTGCTTTAAGAAAGCACTAGAGCTTCTCCTAATATGAACAAGGACAGGATACAATAAGAATATGTTTTGACAGAACTTTGGCTGAAAACCAGTCTTGCTAACTCAGCTTTAATGGTTGGAAGTAGCACCAGCTTTTTCCCTGGAGTGATCAGTGGGCTGGAATCCAAGCCTTGGGCTTATAGCTGTGTAATGTAGAAAACTGACAGCAAGATCTCCCACAAACTTGAGGAGATATGGGTGGAAAAGCTTCAGACTCTCCACTGGCATGATCAAGAAGGCTGAATCTCAGCTTTGGAGAGGCTTAAGACTAAATGCTTCATTTACTGGAGCTTATCCAGTTTTCATGGAACTTTGCTGAAGACCCATTACTTTGCCGGGTGACCAGTCTACAGGAGGTCAGTAAGGGTCAGGTTAACTCAAGGTGGGACAAAACTAGATTAGATTGGATTCAAGAGAGAAGAGATGAGCTGGGCGTAGAATTAAAGAGAATAGATGACACCAATGTAAATATAAATTGATTATGTGGAAAAAATAAAGTTGGTTAGAAATATCAAAGATTTGGAAAGCACCCAAATAATTAATATCTTAATTCTGTTACAGAACATGAGAAAAAAATTAATACATTTGATTCCATTTTTCTCAGATTTTCCTTGCCCAGATTTGCATTGTGCTATAAGAATTCATAATTGTGTCCTGTTTCAAAACCAAGTTAATATTAGCTTTAACATTAGCTTTAATAATATCTCATTCCCTTTATATTTTATTGTTCCTGATAACTCCTAGATGATATATTTCTTACAAATCAATAACTTTTTAAATAATAATAGTAAGAAGGAACAAAGTAGTCTTATGATATCTCATTTTGTAAGAAAAAATAATAATATAGGCATATGCATAAGACTGGAAAATGTAACCATATTTAATGACTAGAAACGAGATTTATTAAAACAAACCTGGTTATAAAATAATAACTATTTTTAGAAAGATAACAGTTATTGCACAACATAATTGCTAACTCTAACTGAAAATTAGCCAAAACACACTATATAGTCTGTATTTAAAATGTTGTGAAACAAGAAGGAAGCAGATACTGGAAAGAAACTAACAGGTGTAATCCCTACTATGTGCCAGGCCCTAGTAGATTAATTTAATCAAGTAAGAAGTCTGGGATACAGCTATAATTAAATTGACCCACTTTTGTCATTGGGCATCTTTGTCTTTGTAATTTTTCAAAAAATACAACCCAACTCCTTGATTAATTGCCAATTTAAAAATCATAATTGCTTCACCTATTTGTTTTCTTGCTCTTTTGTTTCATCATGGTTTCTCTCCTGCTCTAAGACTCTTCAGCCTCTTAGAGTCATTTTTGTAGAGATTACATTGAATCATTTATTAAATCGTGTTTTTAAACTTTCAAAATGTGCTCATTAGTGCTAAATTTATTTCACTCAGCAAAACCCATTGGCAGTAACATTAAAATAAAATAAACATTGAGTGTGAGCTATGGCAATTTGGAAATTCATAAAAGTGTAATTTTCTTTCCTTTTGTTTCTCAGAGGCTGTATGTTAAATTCTTAAGGGAGATTGCTGCTAACACTCATAAAACTGAGGTTGGAGCTGAAAAAGTAATGGAGATATTGTTCCACAGTAATGGGGCAACAACTACCATTGTGAACTAGAAAACCAGATGGCAGTGCTATTAACCCAATCCTAGCTTGTCCCTAGATATGGCTGGGAATAACAGTCGGTGGAGAACATATTTAATTAACTTTCCATCTAGTAGAGTATAAGGCAACATATTGAAAATATAACCTGGAGCACAGAGAGAGAGGTATTGGATGTTGAATGCGGGGACTCAGTTCAGATCTTAGAGGTATAGTGTATACACTCTGTCTAAAACCCATCATCTTCCTAAAGTCACTCAACTGTCAGTACATTTTCCCTTATGCCTGTGCAGAACATCTATTTTCAGAATGGGCTACCCAACTACATTCCTATTTAGGGATTCAATGTATGTCAAAGAGAGGTTTGTAGAATGTCTGTTGGCCTTGAGAACAAAAATCCATACCTGTAAACAAATGTTTCACTTATTAAGCTCAACAAATACAGTTTACTTTTTAAATTTTTGAGACAACATTATATAATTTAGTGAACTTTTCTTTAAAAGTGATTAAGTGTAATAATTGTTTTAGACGCTAGTAAGATATACATATGTGTGTGTGTATATGTATATATAATTTGCTCTGTAATAAACACATCAGTAGAAAATAATGAGAGACAGAAAACAAACACCAACAATGGCAGGATTACATGTTTATTCTTTTTAAATGGGGATATGGAACATAAAAGGACCTTTATATATTTCTATGCTCTCATGACGAAGACACAGACTTGTTCTTATATGTAAAAAAAATAGAAGCTGTTTCTGACCATCCCTAATTTTTACGTTTGCTTTGTGATCTCTGATCGTACCTGTTCTCATCTTACCCAGAGCAAGAGAGGAGTAGAAGGAAAGACTTCTCTGGCAGATATAAGTTATAAGCTGCTTTGGTCGAAACATTTTAAATGAAATATTGGATAGAGGAATTGTAATTGTTTTTTAAATTTTGTTTTTTATGATTTCTAGGGTTTTCTAAATTATACAGAATACATGAACATATTATCCATTAGAAAATAAACAAAATATTTTAAAATAATAATAATTATAAAATATATAAATTTGTACATTTTAGACAGTATTTTTAATATTAAATAAAATATGGACACTTTTTTACATTCTTTATTTTTACTACCATGCAAAAGGAATAAATGATTTATCAAATATAATGGCTACTTAACTATTTATTTTCAAGTAACAATTGATGTCATCTCTGTAGAAAAATAAGAATATATATTTTTGTTTTCTCTTTAAAATATTATATTTTAATGTGCTATTTTATGTAAAAGTAAAGGCAAAATGGTGAGGCCACTCAAATCAATTTTCATGTGTATTTTAGTTTTCTTCTCTAGGTACATTTAAGCTATTTAAGGGCCTGGCTATATTATGTATCTCATCAACATTCACCACAGCATATATAGGTCTAGGCAAACAATAATTACTCATTTACATACAGTGTAAAATTCAATTGTGTATATGTATTACTAATTAATTAACTCAATTAACATTAGTGGAGAATTGTGAGAGTAACACTATTCCACATACAGGGTTCCCACTATTTACCTAACAAGTACTCAGTTTAATATTTCTGGAGGCACAGAAAGATGGAAAGTGAGTTAATGTGTGTACACATTTTGAGTGCTGGGCATACAACAAGCACTTTAGCAACATTAGCTGTTATTGCCCCCGAAGTGACCTCCCTGAAATTGCGCAGCTGCTGGGTAAAAGTATGGCGGGAATCCTCAGATTCTTTTCTGCCAAACATCTCTTTCCATCATTCCCTGATTCTAAGATGCAAAAATGTCAGGGAAGTCTTTACACTGTGGTAAAGATCTTCCCAAAACTTTTAGTAGTCCCATCGTAGAGATGAGAAATAATCAGCCTCCTCTTAGAAGTTATCAGTACCATAAACAAGGGTATCGATATTTGTTTACCATATGGCCCCACTTGTTAAATCATGTTTCTATTTTTCTTTTTTCCTATATGTTTCCTGATATACGGGAGTGCTCTAGAAACTCAGACTTCAGGGGAAGGCATTTGAGGTCCTCTGGTATTTTTGTTCCAGACTCAACAGGCTGTATTCTTTGGTCAATAATTCAGATGATGATCAGTACAAACCCCTTATATAGGCAAAGTAGATGCAAACAAAACCAGATGGTGCAGAATTTGTTTCTCTATGTTTCTCCAATTGCTTTTCTCATAGGATCAGGTCTCCCAAATCCATATTCATGGAAGAATTTACAGTTGAAGCTCTCCCCCCATTCAAATATTTCAAGTAGGTGTCAGGCTAAACATTTCAGGATTGTTCTTGTCTCTTTTATGACACTTCAGTAGGGAAAAATCAAATTTAACTCTGCCTATTTATTTATCAAGGAAGAATTTTGTAGTAAAAGTCTGATTTTAATATTTCTCACAGGAATTTCAATACTCTGTCATTCCAGGGTACCCTGGCAATGCCCAGCATGTATCTCTCTACATATAGATATATTATATATATATATAAAATTTACATTTTCACCTACCTCATTTTACTTTGAGCCCCTTGAGGACTGAGACCCAATCTATTTTGTTTTAATTTTTTTTTTTTTTTTGTAACTTCAGCATCAAAAATGCTCAGTCTGGGTCTGGCACTTATTTATTCAATGAAGGCATCACAAATTTTGCACAAACGGAACTGCAAAATTCACTTTATTAAAGCTTACTGTATTGTTGCTCAGGTAAAGCTGGATATGCAGCATTAGATATCTCAGGATTATGTTAGGAGAAATCTTCAATAATGCCACCAAGGAAGGATCATAGTCTTGTGGTTTCACATATTTGGGGGAAATTCTCCAACTCTTTCTCAACTTGGAAACCATTTGGCTTTCATTAAATACTGGTGACATTAAAACCATTTCCAATATCCCAGGAGCAATAAAAAAAAAAAAAAAGCAGATATGGCATTAAGAGAGATGGGATTTATGGGGTAAGAAATAGCCAACTTTTTTTTCCTCCACTCTTGTTGTTTCTTCCTCACAGAAAACTTGCATCAAAGATTAAAAAAAAAAAAAATCTGAAATAAGCTATCGTAAGTTATCAAAATAATTCCACTTTGAACAATGAGTTTTTTTTGTAGAAGAAAAAGAGAGCTCAGTCGGGTGCAGTGACTCACACCTACAATCCCAGCACGTGGGGAGGCAGAGCTGGGCAGATCACCTGAGGTGGGGAGTTCGAGACCAGCATGACCAACATGGAGAAACCTCATCTCTACTAAAAATACAAAATTAGCCAGGCGTGGTGGCACGTGCCTGTAATCCCAGCTACTGGGGAGGCGGAGGCAGTAGAATCGCTTGAACTTGGGAGGGGGAGGTTACAGTGAGCTGAGACCATGCCACTGTACTCCAGCCTGGGCAATAAGAGCGAAACTCCATCTCAAAAAAAAAAAAAAAAAAAAAAAAAAATAGAGCTTAGTCTTATTTAATGAATATTTATTGAAACTTTTTCTGTGCTAGGTACTGTGCAATGAGTATAGTATCCAACAAAGAAGACATAGTCTTTTAATATAATAACATACGTATTGTGTTTATTTTGGAATCAAGGTATATAAGATATGAATGTTCCATGATTTCAGTACAATCAAGAGTAAAGCAGATTGCTACATCAAAATGAGATTGGCAAAAACTATGCTAAAAGAATTTTTAGGTACTGCAGATAGAAAGACTTATGACTTATCTGTAATTGGTATTCAAGAACTTAGAAAATAAAGAAACCATCTCTAAACAGAAGTGATGGGACATGGTACATTTCAGAAACATAAAAAATGGAGCAGAACCAACATGACCCCCAAACAAACAGCCATGTTTGCATTGATACTTCTAGCTATAGCTTAAGTGAGGAGCAATCTGAATCCAATTCTACAAACACAATTTATATTATTGTACATTATCTTTTTAAACTAAAGGCTTTGTGTGTGTGTGTGTGTGTGTGTGTGTTTGTGTGTGTGTGTGTATATATATATATATATAATTCATTTGGAGATATAGCCCAAATCATTCTCAATTAATAGAATAAATTCATAAACAGACACAAACCAAGTGGGTATTATTAAAGGTTTATATCTCTAGTAGGTTAACCTCAAAATTCTGCTGCCTATAGTAAATAGATTAGGTAAAAAGGACTCTCTACAAATGGATAAAATGATTGTCAACAATAGTTGTACATCAAAGTTACCTAAAGAATTTTTAAAAAGAGAAAGAAATGAGTACCTGGGTACCAGTCCTAAAGATTTCTGAAGTTCTAATTCATTGGCCTAGGATGTGCCCTCCTTTTTTCTTTTTATTTATTTATTTATTTATTTTTGAGATGGAGTCTCGCTCTGTCACCCAAGCTGGAGTGCAGTGGCGCAATCTCAGCTCACTGCAACCTCTGCCTCCTGGGTTCATGCCATTCTCCTGGCTCAACCTCCCGAGTAGCTGGGACTACAGGTGCCTGCCACCACAACCAGCTAATTTTTTGTATTTTTAGTAGAGATGGAGTTTCACCATGTTAGCCAGGATGGTCTCGACCTCCTGACTTCGTGATCCGCCTGCCTCCGCCTCCCAAAGTGCTGGGAAAACAGGCATGATCCACCGTACCCGGCCTTTGCAAAAGCCTCTCTAAGTGATACAGATGCACACCTAAGTCTGAAAGCCTCTGCAATATGCTCTTCCTAACAAGGTTTATTCTATGTTAATGTCACATGTTACCCTTTCTATTGAAAAACACAAATGTAGGTGACTCGGTTCTAACTGCTTAGGTGAACAAGTTATCTTCAGGGGAGAAATTGTAAGTAAATACTGCTACTTATAAATATATCATATACTGTATTTCTTATTTATTTATTTATTTTGAGATGGGGTTCTAGCCCTGTTGCCAGGCTGGAGTACAGTGAGTTGAGATCAGTGTTTCACCATATTGGCCAGGATGGTCTTGATCTCTTGACCTCATGATCTGCCCACCTCGGCCTCCCAAAGTGCTGGGATTACAGGTATGAGCTACCGTGCCCCGCCCAAATACTGTATTTCTTAAAGCAAACACATTATTATTCCTCTTAAAAAACTTTATTAGACTTGCCTTCGAGTCACTATATGCACAAAAATTATGAACAGTCATTTATTTTAAGATATTTGGGATGCCTTTGCAACCAAGGTCACCCTAGTTTTCCATTTTGTATTCTGGCAATAATGTCAAGTATATTTCACCTGACTGTCCAGAAGATTTTTACTACCCTCTTGACATCCTAGTGATGCTTTACAAATATTTTCTAGTATATCCAAGTATTAGTTGTATTGCTGGGAGGTGGGGTTTAATGTGCCATAGTCCTCAGCTTTTCTGCAAAAAACAGAAGCCACCCCTCTTTCTTCTTAGACCAGATCTAACATTCTGCAGGTAGCACAGCAAAGAATAGGAACAGGTATCAAGTGATGTGGAGGAGGCAGCTCTTATTGACCCAGAATTTTTCAATGTTGCCATTAGCAATAATGGTTCTAAAAAGAAATAATGCTTATAAACACATACTCATTACTGCAAACTTCACTAATTAAGACTGAGAAGTTAAAATCTCTGAGGTTTTACTGTAATTGACATTGTTCAGCAGTGGCAATTAAACTCAGCCATTCCAAAGAAACTAGACTGACCGAAGTTCAATTAAACGTTAAAAGAAACTCTGAGTGTTTAGCCAGTTCTGAAGCAGTTCTCTACTATGATGAATAAAATAGTGCCTCATAGTCACTTCAAATAAAATTGATAAGAGCTAAGCGGTAAAGTTTCACCCCAAAAATAAGTCTTCAATATATTTTTGCCCTAAGTATGATAGAATAAGCCAATTTGTATTTAATGAGGAGATACCAAGAATAGTTAAAGAAAAAAAATAGGTCATAATTCTACCCTGTTAAAGATACAGTGTTAGACTACCTCCTAATTAGCCCATGACATTTTCTTAAAGGCAAGTGATGAATCTAGGCATACAAGTGTCCAATTGTACCACATAACTTTGAAGTGTATTTTGGGACAAGCTACTCTGCTCATTAATGAAGCATCTAAAACACCTTTTTACTAGGTAAAGGCCACAGGTTTTAAGCATGACTTGCTTTTACCCTGACCTTGTTCCCTTCAAAAACTTCTTCCATAATCATTTTTTCTTTCTTTCTTCTTTTCTAGGATTTTTGTCTCTCTTAAAATGTATCTTTTGATCATTACATAATTAACTATAGTTAAAATTTAAAGGCTCTCATATTGTTAAATGAAGAAAGATTATTGATAAAATATAAATTGTACTTAAGTTAATTGATCATCAAAGTAACAGCCATCAAAAATTGACTACAGTAAGCCACATCTGGGAATATATGGCTATTCCTTATCTTCTTACTAAACAGAGGCACTTGGAATGTTACTAGGTATAGCATAAGCCAATTAACTTACATTGGAACTTTGATTTTATTTAAGTTAAAGAAAGCAGACTCTAAATTATTAAGAAAAAGTTTATTATGATACCCCACAGAAAATTATGTCACTCTGAAATAAATATAAGAGGACTGCCTTTTTAGGACGCCAAACACCACAACATCTGTTTAATTCAAGGAAAAACTATATTCCATTAGAATTATAAATAAATATTTTTTTCAGAGAGAAGAGTTAACAGATGGCAGGGGATGATTTTCCATATTAACAAGTTAGCAATGGTTAAAAAAAAAGATTTATATAAAAATAGTATTTTTGCCACTTATCTCTTCTTCTTATTGTACTTAAGGAAAAGTTTAATAATACAAGCATTATATGTAACATAAAAAACTATGAACTCAATAAATTAAATCTTTTCATAGCTCTTTTTTATAGGAAAATGTCAAAATAAGTTAGCATATCAGAGCCTATTTAAGGAGGCCTCAGTTATGTTCTGCCATTGTACAGAATAATTGTCACTGCACTGAAGACAAAATAATAAAGTAACAATAACCTCATTTACTGTGAACCTTCTGTGCATCTGGCACAGAGCTGGGCAACAGTATATTATCTAACAACACCAGCAATTCTGCAAAGAAATGTTATCATCCCTATTGTAAAAATAGAGAATCCAAATTACTTAACCCCAAGCAATTAATAAGTAATATGCAGAGTTAGGATAAGAACACAGGCCTCTCTTGTTCCCAAGTGACAACTTTGTCCCATTCATTCATTTAATTGGTCCTTGTTTCCATGACTTCATTTGCATGTTAGAATTATATTGTGATACTGCTTCCATATAAGATCGTGAACTCTCAAGTAAAGGCAAAACTGAATGAATTCTTTATTGCTAGAACAAAATCAGGTTTTCATTTAGACTCAATGTTTAAGCTCAACAGGGAACCTTGATCATTCCACAGGAGAATTGTGAGTCCCTATATTTCAGTTTCCTCTAGGGCTCAGAATACAGTTTTTTTTTTCTTTTGTTTGTTTGTTTGTTTTGATTTTTTTATGCAGGAGCTGAATGCCTAATTGACATTTTGATTCCACATTTATTCCATATCTCTTCCTTATCTGCTCTACTACTGAGATAAAATGAAGCACTCTTCTTTCTGCCGGAGTCTCAGCAAACAAAGGATCAATTACACCTTCCCAAGGACTTCCAAGTCTCTCTAGCATCTCTGAAAGGAAGGGACCTGGCATATTAGAGAAGAGATTAGTGTGACCTATCCCATTAGCTCCACATGGACTTCTGACAGTCCTGAAGTTGGATGTTATAGACCTCAGGAACCCACTGTACAAGGATAGTTCATGAAGAAGTAGACAAGTCTTTTTCATCTTTTGTTGTTGGAAAATAATGTAGGGCTTGTTTTTCAAATCCTTGTGCAGTATAATGGTAGTAGCTAACATTATTGACAGTGTACTGTGTACCAGGTACTTCTCTACGTAATATATGTGTGTATGTATACATGTACATATTTATGTATACTTAATCAATGACAATTCTATGAGGGGTTATTATTACCATGCCTATTTTATACTTAAGTTAATTGGTCATCTTATTTTATAAGATGAGGAAGCTAAGGCCCAAAGGGGTTAAGTGACATGACCACATGACACAACAAGTAGTAGAGGAGCTGGTGGGGAGTAAGATCCAATTTATCTAACTCCAGGGTTCTGTAGTCTGCACTGCCATGAACTTTGCTGTCAAATTGGCAGTGTTCCCCAGCAGCCTCACAAGACCACGCTTCCCTACTTTACAGCTGACATGCTGATGGTATTTAAAAGAAAATGAAAATTATATGTAAGAACATAATTCTTGACAGAATGACCTACCAGTCTCTTTTGTTTCCTGGTAACATTTGCAGTTGTTAACTGCTGTCTAGGAAAATTACTGTTCCACTAATTCAGAACAATTAACTTAACTCTGAATAGAAGATTGATTGGTGACCTTGAAACAAAATTTTGACAGATAAAAATCTTCAAAGAGTATATAGTCTCTATTTTTAATGAAGTACAGTGAAGTTCATTATGTGATCAGTGGGTACAAAGAAATAAGACTACATGCAGAAATTACATCTCATTCCTAAAATGTTTCATTTATCCTTAGTTGCAAGAACTAAGTGCACAAAATAAATACAATATCTTTTATTTAACTAAGAAAATGATTTTATAAACAATTGTATTAGAGGTAAATTTACCTAATGGAATGCAGACATTAACTGCCTCGGAGGTTTTGCATCAGACATAGCTTGGTATAAAGCTAGGAGAAAATGATTTCAAATAAAGTAACAGATTAAAGTTCTCAAACTAGTGCAATAATTTGTCAGTTATTTGTTATAAGACAGTTCATCTAAATGTCTATACCTCCATTCATTTATCTCTAAATGAGGAATATATATATATACACACACATACATATATATAGAGAGTGAGTTAATTATGAGAATTATACAAATTATAAACCACTTAGTATTCATTTAGTAATAGTTCCAAAATTCTATAGTGCTTATACATTTCACAGAAACTCTACTATCAAAATGTTATTTCATTAATAACATAGTATTTTGTTAACTAACCAACATTAAACAACGTTCTTTTCTAAATATTTCTAAACCTAGATATGTCATTTTGTCATATCAGTAATGCCCCATAGTATCTTTTTCCTTGCAATTAAGTAATCTCCCACATCTCATGCACATTTTAATGTGTATTGTGATGAGGAAAGAGGAAGTATATTAACCCTGAAATCCATCACAATATGCATAACATGCTCAGGTGTGTGATGGACTAACACACATGTTACTCATTATTTTTATCAACAAAGAGCTTATTACCAAGTGGGAAAAAACATTTATGAAAAATTAATAAAGAATATAGTACACAGTGAAATTTTAATTGCATGGGAAAATTAAGAAATATAGCTATATATAATAATGTAATAATTAAATTTTATTTATATTACATTCAGCATAAGGTAAAAAATTGGTGAAATATTTGATTTATCTAGAGAACACTTAAAGGATATTTCACTTAAAATCTTCAGCAAATTCTAAAGTATCAAGCCACATGGCTATGGGAACGGAGTCTTTCTGATTGCTTCACCGGCATGACATTGATCACAGTAAAAATGAACGAATTTACCTAGCCATATTTTTCTGAAAAGGGTAGTGATAGGGTTACAATGACCATTGCCATAATAATAACTGAAACTAGCAAGAAATATATATCTTTACATATTATTGATAAGGATCCTAAGTATTTGATTTTCCTTAAAATAACTTTGTTTGCAGAATAAAGTTACAGATGGATTGGAAGTTGGGCCAATCACTCGGCCATTTGCTCTCAGATTTGTTTTCCTTTCTCTGTTCATTCACCCAGCGGCTTCCTATTAGTTTTCCCTAATGTAAGCCCCAGCAGGAGGCTGTGATTAGGAGGCTAGGAGAAGCCAAAGCATTTCTAATTCTCTCTCCCTGCTTTAAGCAGTATCTGCTTCTTTTTCATAATTTCAACACTTGCTGAGTGTCCCCTTATCGTCTTTCCAGCTCCTCCAGGATGGCTTTAGCACTAGTTTCTGGTAGCGATAGTCTGTCTTTGTCCTTACAGCTCTAGAGTTTAGGACAATTTCTGTAGTTGCTTATACTTGCATTGCCCTCCTCCCCTTTCCCAGTGTTTAGCTTTTTCAACACTTCTGTATCTATTTCCCCATATTGAATTCTTTTATGTAATTACCTGGGTTCTGTTTTCCTGGATGGGCCTTGAACACCACAGGGGTACAGGGGAGCTTTTTTCTGATGGAGTCATTAGCATAGGGTGACTACACTTTCACATCCATTACACCTTCCAGGTAATGGGCGGGCTACCACATCCATCTCCCATTGCTCAGCAGAGCTTCCTGTACTCACCTGACACTACAAGCAGTACACTCTGCCTCTGTTCCTGATCCATATATGTCTCTCTTGCACATTTGCATGAGAGAATTTGGTGAACTTGCCTCACAGAAGAAGATTTTTTTTTATTATTTTGAAAAATTATTAGCTGAATGGCCTCAGGTGGAACTTCAAACAGGCTCTCAATTTGTTTGGTAACTTCAAACACATCACCAGACCCAGAAAACGCAGTGGAAAAAAAAAATGGCACATGAAATTAGGAGTCAAACTGAATTTGATTGGAGTTTTCTTTCCACCACGAACCAGCTGTTTGGCCCACGGTGATGGCAGCAGAGACAGGTAAAGATTGTGGGGAATTAAATGAATATAAAATGGACATAAAAGATTATTCATGAATATGACAGACAGAAAAGGAAAACAAAATGATGTGTGCTTTATCAGAGAGATTAATGTATACAATTTTTTTTTCTTTTTACTTCCTAAACTACTTTTTAATGTTGCCATGTGACTTGTCTTAGGAATTTAAATTTAGTTTAAAGTATTTTATTGTTTTCAGGTGTTAGCTAGCTAAAGGAAAGTTTTATGGGTGGGGAAGAGAAAATGCAAAAGGAGAACTTCTAGAACTGTAAGTTTCTAGAAAAGGCAGGAAGGATTTTGTGTTGTGAGATAAGAAGCAGAAATGTTATTTCCAATGGGATGAAAAAGAGACATTATGAGGCCCAGACATGATCAGGGACAAGCTAAAGTTATTTTGCTCTTGGTTTCTCCTTCAAATACCTAGTCAACTCCTTGGCGTGTCAGAAATCAACAGCAACAACATTATTAATTCTTTCTGTAAATAAAATAGATCTTGGTATAATTGTAATGCATTGATGTAGTGTCTGACATCCTAGTGAAAAGTATAATGCGCAGTAAATCTAGGCAGAGGGCTTCATAACTGTATTCTGTGTTGGAAACAGAAGTATTTGAACCCAGGAGTCAACGAGTTACTCTTTGAAAAAGTAAGAATTGTAGAACATGAAGGAGATTTAATAGGGCTTTACTTTTGTAGTCCTGCTGAGTTACTATTATCCAAAATACACAAAAGCTGTTTTCACTTTGTTCACAATTTCTCCTAATGGCTTTTCCAGATAAAAGTATTTTCTATGTGTGATTATTCAGGTCAGTGCATTGTTTAAATGCAATTGTTTTGTTGCCTTTTATGCCTTTTAGAAAATGACATGAAAAAAATATAAACTTCACTAGAAACCTTGCATTTTATTTTTTGGCTAAATAAATCTTATGCAGGTACATGGGCAGGCTGACAACATGTCTGAGTGTTCCAACAAATTAATTTTTATTTGAATTGTAACATTGTTGATAATACCTACCTCTGAAACATCATCTGTGATTTGAAGGACATTGACCCCACTATTGCAACCAAGAATTGCAATTTTTGTGCTTTCGCAGTGTCACTGGTGTAAATTGGTTAGTTTTTTTTTTTTTCTTAACAAAAGCCACTCAAACACATCACTTTTCTCTGAATGCCAATTAGGAAGTAACACTGTGGGTCCATATGACTTCACATTAAAATCAGCTTTGCAACTTTCCCCAAATTCTGATGCCCAGTCCTCAGTTGCTGGTAATTATGATTTAGTACTTAGGCATGGAGCCCTAGCATTAGTATGTTTTCATGTACGGCTTGCTTGTGAATTTTTGTTGTAGAGAGAACAAAACAAAATGGAAAGTAAGGTATGATTTCTCTCCTAGGATGAGTTTATAATCTTAATAACCATTCAAAGTCTTAAGTACTTAAGTCCTCTTGGAAATTGGAATGGAGGGAGCCATGTGGGAAGAGAGCGCTGGTGATAGGATAGCTTGGGTAGTTTAGACAATAGAAGTGGGGGGGAAGGCTGAGTGACGTTAGATAGGGGGTGAAATTTCACCAGAAAAATTAATGGTAAGTGAGTACTGAATCACAGAATTGCTTATATGTCTAAAACATACTGATATCTTTTACAATTCTATTTTATTTACATATATAGTACAAATAGCCAACTGGGTTAATTCACACCAAGATATAATGATTTTAGTATATTACGTAAATATAAGTACCGTTCCAGCTCCTATAAACACTTTCAGGCCCTTGACCTCAGCATTTTGTAATGAACTATCAACTTGCTTATGACTTTATTTTCTAGTCTACACCTCTGATCTCACGCTTCTTATACCGGCAATCTCAAACAGTCATCTTCCCCAAGTCCCCTGACTCAACTCTCTCTCCATCCACATAAAACCTCACCTCATACCTTCGTGTGTGTGTGTGTGTGTATATATACACATATATATATGTATATACACACACGTGTATATATAATACATATATATGTGTGTATATATATGTATATATGTGTGTATATATACATATACACACACCCACCCCAAGTCCTTCTCCAACAGTTGAGCAGCCTCTACCCACAGCTTTCCCTTCCTCCCTTTTCTCACTCAGTGAGTGGAAGTATCATTCTTCCTACAGTCTTCACATTTGCTCTGGATCTTCACTCCTGTCTATCTTCTTGTATATAGAAGAAATTCCTTCTTCAAATAATCATATTTACCTTTCAAAGCCTTGTTGAAACTTCATTTTATAAAGGAGGCTTCCTATGACTTACATTCTTCTCTTTCTGCGTGGGAGAAAGGAAGGAGAAGGGGGCTAAAGTCCCTTATAGCATCTAGTTCCTACATATAATATGTGATTGTTGATTCAATTGTTTGTCTTCCCCACTACATTCTATACCCCTTAAAAGACGCCACCTTGTCACAGGCGTGGTGGATCATGCCTGTGATCCCAGCACTTTGGGAGGCCAAGGTGGGAGGATCACCTGAGGTCGAGAGTTCAAGAGCAGCCTAGACAACATGGTGAAACCCTGTCTCTACTAAAAAAAAACAAAAATTAGCTGAGCATGGTGGCAGGCACCTGTAATCCCAGCTACTCGGGAGGCTGAGGCAGGAGAATCGCTTGAACTCAGGAGGTGGAGGTTGCAGTGAGCCAAGACCACAACATTGCCCTCCAGCCTGGGCAACAAAAGTGAGACTACATCTCACAACAACAACAAAGAAAAAGCCACCTTCCCTTATTCAACTTTCATTTACCAGTATCTAGTATGAACAGAGTATACAAAAACTCTTCCATCCCAATGGAAAAAACAGAATATAATTTATTTTGAAATAAGTAATGGAACATATCATACATAGTTTATTTATGAGTTGCAAATATTAAGGAGAACCTAGAGACCAGCTAAAATCTCCACATCATCCAGAATTGCCAGTGATTGTTATAGGCATTTAAAGGTGATAGCATAATGAGACATCAAGGAGACCTACTTGCAAAGCTTTGTATGAATTTATAACAAATGGCCAAATGCTATGAGCTCAACTCTGCAATGAACAATAAGTCACAGCCAGGTTGAGAGTCAGCATCAATTATAAGCTTACTCTGATGACATGCTACAAGGAGAACAGAAGGTAATGTCTAAGTGTGTCCCACAGCTTTCTGGTAAGAAAACAAAATGAAATCAGGATAAATACATAAGTGTATCCATATATATATATGTATATATACATATATGAAATTAGGAAAACCACAGAAACATACATATATGTATATACGTATACATATATACACACATATGTATATATATGTATAAATGTATATACACATATTTGTATGTTTTTTCTGATTTCATTTTGTTTACCAACTGAAATTTTTTTATATATATATATGAGTTTCTTTAAATTTCAGTTGGTTACAAACAAAAGAAAAATAAGTCACATTTTGCAGGGAATGTTTCAAGCTCTGAAGAGACATTATGGGAAATTATCCATGAATAATTTTGCCACCTTTGTGAGATGATTTGAATGGTGGCGTGCTACATATGCTGGAGTTATTGTAGGAGACTTTTTTGAAGTTTGGTAATTTTGGGTTCTAGTTTATATTAGATGTTTTTGATGTGAAATGTGACCCACACTTCCTAAATTAAGGTTGTTTTTATTGCTCTGCCAACAAAATCACTTAGAGGATTTTGGAGAATAGAGAACCATTAAATTAAAATGTTCAGCTATAATAATTTTGGGCTGGGTACGGTGGCTCACACCTGTCGTCCCAGCACTTTGGGAGGCCAAGGTAGATGGATTACTTGAGGCCAGAATTTCGAGACCAGCCTGGCCAACATGTTGAAACCCCATCTCTACTAAAAATGCAAAAATTAGCTGGGCATGGTGGCACACTCTGTAGACCCAGCTACTCGGGAGGCTGAGGCATGAGAATTGCTTGAACTCAGGAGGCGGAGGTTATAGTGAGCAGAGATTGGGCCACGGCACTCCAGCCTGGGCGACTGTGCGAGACTCTGTCTCAAAAAAAAAAAAAAAAAAAAAAATTGAGGCAAAGCATGGTGGCTCACACCTGTAATCCCAGCACTTTGGGAGGTTGAGATGGGTGGATCACTTGAGGTCAGGAGTTCAAGACCAGCCTCGCCAACATGGTGAAACCATGTCACCACTAAAAATACAAAAATTAGCCAGGCTTGGTGTCGTGTGCTTGTGGTCCCAGGTACTCAGGAGGCTGAGGCACAAGAATCGCTTGAACCCAGGAGGCAGAGGTTACAGGGAGCCAAGACTGCACCACATCACTCTAGCCTGGGCAACAGAGTGAGACCCTATTTCAAAAAAAGAAAAAAAGAATTTTGAAATTATGGAGTATTGGCAAAGAAGACAGCTAGGCATGGTGGCTCATGCCTGTAACCTCAGCACTTTAGAAGGCCAGGGTAGATGGGGTCGCTTGAGCCCAGGAGCTCAAGAACAGCCTGGGCAACATAGTGATACCCTGCCTCTACAAAAAGTAAAAGTAAAATAAATTAGCCAGGAGTGGTGGTGCATGCCTGTAGTCCCACGTACTGGGTCGGGGGTGGGTGCTGAGGTGGGAGGGTCACTAGAGCTTTGGTGGTAGAGGCTGCAGTGAGCCGAGTTCCTGCCACTGCACTCCAGCTTGGGTGACAGAGTGTAACCTTGTCTCAAAAAGAAAAAGGGGCACAATCTTTAGCAAATGATTATTAATGATGTGTGAAGTTTATATATAATGTGCTTATTCAGCAATCACAATATAATGG
This sequence comes from Macaca fascicularis, assembly GCF_037993035.2. Classification (NCBI taxonomy): domain Eukaryota; kingdom Metazoa; phylum Chordata; class Mammalia; order Primates; family Cercopithecidae; genus Macaca; species Macaca fascicularis. Next base: position 44,648,363 of record NC_088387.1, read on the forward strand.
GTACATTCTCCTCATAATGGTCATGATTTTTCGAATAACCTAAACCTGCTCAAAAACTTTGTACATTTCCGTTAGAATCAGAATAACATCCATATTGTGAATGTGCTCTAAGTCCCAAGGCCCTGGATTGTCCTTCCTCTCTGACCTCTCTTCACTCCACTCTCTCTCTTCCTCTTTGTGCTCTGGCCTCTGTAGCTCTCCTGGACCCTTGCACAGGCCACATACATCTGCTTCAGAGAGTCTTTATGTGTTGTGTGTCATTACTTTTTCCTGGAATGACATCCTCACTGATTTTAGCAGTGCCAGCTCTTCTCATTGTTGCTATCTGAAAGACGCCATGTCCTCAGGCCGTCTATGACATCTAATTGAAGAAAACCCCAGTCATTGCCTCCCAGTCCTCTGCATTCCATTACCCAATATTATTTTCTTCCACAACACATTCCAATATCTGATATCATCCTATTTTCTTGTTTTCTGATTTCTTTGTTTTCTTTTTTTCTCCCTTGACTATAATCTCCATGAAAACAAAACAAAACAAAACCATATTTATCATGTTCACTGTGGCATCCCCCAAATCTAAGATATGTGGTACTCAAATAGCTTCATATAAATAAATCATTGAATGTTGCACTGCATGTGTATGTTGCCTTCTTCCATGGCTAGAAAGTGTTCGTACCCTTCCAATGGATAAGTAATCACCCTTACGATTTCCAAGAATGGGGAGTTGTAAATCTTTCAAATTAATCCTGTAACTGTATAATACCAACAAACTTTAGTTTGACTTAGTAATACTTCCACATGTGATCATAGTTAAAAAATTGTCACCCCTTTTTCTGGATGCTGCTGGTTTTATATCTGATGGATTTACTTACTACACTCCTACTTGAGCTGAGAGTGGGTGGGTTGGTATGCTACGTCAATTGATAGATTAATTTATCCAGCAAGTATTTATCAAGCCCTTCCTATCTGCTTAGTACTATGCTTGGTGTAGGACATAAGTTGAAGTGGCTGTAACCTTCATGGAGTTTGCAGTTTACTAATATACAGAGCACACAATCGAACTTTTAACAATGAATCACAGAAAGTGTTATGATTTGGGAATGGCAGAATGTAACGGCATACAAAGCTGGAACACCAGACTCAAGATAGAGTGATAGGGAAGACTTCCCGAAGCAGCAGCATCAAACCTGAGACTGGAAGGATACATAGGCATCAGTCAGGAGAAGTTAAGCATCTACCTGGCCTAATTCTCCAACGAGAATAGTTTCTGGAACCCAGCCTTTAAAGTGCTTCATTTTATTGGATGCAGTGTTAAAAAGTTGGTTTGCTTCCCAATGTAGTCCATCTAGTTGCTGCCATCATCATCATTGTCATCATCATCAGTATTTATTCAGTGAAGAGTTACCTCTAAAAATGTTACATGATTTAGTCAAGAAACTTTCACAACAACCTTAGCAGTAAGCACTAAGCGTATATTTGCTTCACACATGAGGAAGTGAAGCTCACACTATTTCACCCTGGCTCACCCCGCTACTCAGTACTATGTGCTTCTGTTCTCTGCTGCTCCCCGTGATGTTTGCACTGGACTCAGTTTGCTTGGAGATGCATTCTTTGGTTCATAACATGGGTAACATGTCAATGGAGACAAAAGGTGACCTATGCTGCATGGTTTAATGCCCAGGTCTCCTGGCCTGTCACTGACCTTGTGGATCCTAGATCATTTCAGATAATGGCAACAGACACTAAACAATGCAGCGTCAGTTCAGGTCTAGGGTTGCTATAGTGGCTTACTCTGTGACATAAAAGAAGGAAAATGCACTTTACCTCAGACTGCTAGACTGAAATCCACAACACTGCCTTGAGTTTTAATTATCTTATAGCTATTGCATGAAACAGTATGCTTCTTTAACTTAAACTTGCAATAGAACATTTTGAACAAAAAGTTTCTTGACACAGGGCTGTTACCATGCACTGGCTGTACCAAAAATATTCATCTCCTCTGAAGAATATCCATGGCCTCTGAACGAAACTTCCGCACTTGACTCTCTTCTACACCCTCTCCAGAGCTTCAAGGCTTTGCCATTAAGGTAAACTAACAGTTGTATTTGCTAAACTCACATTCTGATGATCAGAAACACACACTCAATGGCTGTCTGTCTGGCTTGGCTCAATCTTGAGTTTTTACCTTCACAGTAGCAGTGGGTTCCTGTATTCTTATCTTTAAGATAGGCCCTACTGCCAAATTCCAACAACAATCTTGACCTGAGGCAGTCAGTAGCAAACAAGCCCAGTGACTACTGGGATTCAGTTTCAAGTTGTATGTGCTGCTCTTCCGAAAGTGACCATGTGACCCAGTTCTTGAAACCTTTTCTTTCATTAGTTACCATCCCCTGTCCATTTCCAGGCGTCAAGGTTGTATAATTTAGGGTTTGTTTGGATGCTTGTTTTTTGCCGTTTAGGGACCTGTCCATTCCTTTTCTGATAATGGAGACCTGTTTTTGGCTTGTCAGCCTCTCTCTGGGGACCTCATAGGAAATTAGGTAAAAAAGTAAACTTTCAAAGTTCTCACTCCTAAGGAACTCAGTTAGGGACTGCATATATATACATATATATACATACATATATATGTATATATACATATGTGTGTGTATATATATGCACTATATATATATATATATATTTTACTCATCTGTAAGAACCTGTTGCTACTTGAAGATCTTTTGCAAAATTATCAAATTCATATAATTATCAAGACCACAGTAGGTAGTCTAAATGTGTGAAACCAGCCATTTGGGGAATACGGTCACCTGAGGGCCTGTCCAAACAGTCAAAGCTATTCCTTTAGATTTCACTCTGCCTGTGTTTGAATGTGATCCTTCTGTTCCCATACATCCTACTTTTCCTTAGGAGATGAAAATTTGCTTTTTAGGCAAAGTCTCCAATTTCGAAGAATTGGTAACTAATCCAGAAACAATAAAAAACAATATCGAGAAGAGAAAATATAAAATGAAACAAAGAATTAAAAGTGATAACTGTAACAGCTTTCTGGAACTGGCCTAAGACCTTTAGCTTATACCAAAAGCTGACGTAACTCCAGTAATATTCATCTGGTATAGCACAGTGAGTTACAAAGCTTGGATAACTTCTTGTTAACAGCACCCTGGTATCTGGAACTAAAGTTGAGCCTCAGCCTTCTTAGGCTCTGACTCTCTAGAAAAAAATAATTATCAAAATTCCAATGTAAAATGGCAATCTAGTTTGGTTCATCACTTCCAAACAGATAACTGAAAGCTGTGAACACTTATAGATATATACATTAAAGTATGTAGTATTACTAACATGAGCATTGATGCTACTGCTACTACTAATAATAATTGGTAGTAATATTATGTATTAGGAGTTTTTCAGACTTGAAAATGTCACGGCCATAAACTCCAGATTCATGTGTCTGGGCTTTTTCTGATTTCAGCTAATCTGATTAAGTTCCATATAAAGATAGTATAATCATCAGCAGAAATGGTGATTTTAAAGCATACCTAGGGAAAAATGAAACATCCGGGACTCCCAAAGAGATTTGATAAGTTTAAGCAAATCACTTTTGCCAATATCTGGGGCCACTTTTATTTTTAACACTCTTTTACTGTTACTGACAACTTTCCTGGTATTCTCTCACCTGACAGCAGCTGTCATTATAAAAATTGCCAAGCCAATTCAGAGAGCACCTGCACAATGCCGGGGACTTAAACTTTTAACAACCTTCAGGAAAGCCTAGACTCATTACCACCTCTTGTCAGCTTGTACATGAGCTCATCTTTTAGTTGCAAAAGTTGGCAGATTAGAATATTATATATGACAGATCTGAAATAGCATCGATGACATCCTTCCCTGTAGTGTCTGTGAAAAGAAGCATTATGAAAAATCACATTTAGAAATTTGATAAGCACTCTACAAATTGAAGGAGGTTAGGTTCATGGCTATTTATAATCTATTTCATTTGTCATTAAAAATTCTAGCACGGTGTGAGTTTTAAATATTATAAGGATATCAGAAATGCTATGGAATGTTACTCCTTGGCACATATTGATTTTTTGCTCTTAAGACTTTTTAAAATTTATTTCCCTAGGTATATTGAAAGAACACTAACCTTTTCTTTTGAGTATAGTCTTTTCTACTTGACAAACTATCTCTTCTTTCTCTGCGTTGTGTTTCTGAAGTTGGATTATGCTCCCTTATATAGACCTCTCTGTCACAACTCCTGAAAATGTTTTGCCAACAAACTATTGTTTTTAAGTAATAATTATTTCCTTTCCCAAAAATTCAGTGAATTTGTTATACATGAAACAGAAATAGAACTTTCAATTTCCAGAGATTAACATCATATAACCAAAGCTAGCATATGGGATTTAACTAATTCTAGGCAAAAGCAAGGAAATATAACAGTCTGCTTTTCTTGGGTGCTCCTATAGTACATTACTACCATTTTTGTTTCTGAAATTATAAACTATACTTTGCAGACTCCTCTTATTATCTGTGTTGCTAAGCTCTAAAAATACAGATTATCAACCACCAGATAAGACTTCTATTTAAAGGTTTTTCATTTCTTTCTTTTTCTTTATTACATTATTGTTCATACTTTGAATATTTCCTATTTTTTAACTCACTGATTCTAAGTCATGACAGCATAAAGGGGAATCCTCCTGAAATCATTGTTTTGATGAAAGGCAAAGGTGTTTTATATTTACACCATAACTGGCGTACGTACACTTGCCTTGTCCGATTTAGAAGGGACTTTGCATCAGGTTTTCTATTCTATGCACACAGATGATTTTGGCTAGTGGGTGGGCGTGAGTAGGCAGTTGTGGCAAGTGGAGTTCAAAATCCTAAACTCATATTTTATAAGTGGTAAGTCATAAATAACTTAGGATTCTATGCAGCTCTCCTTTACTGGTTTAATGAGGTAAAGGAGAACAGTCATCATATTAAATTATGTCAGTTTTTCTGGGAACAGGTGACAGAACAAATCATTTCAAACTCCCTCATTCTACATTCTAAGAATCCACTGAGGACTATAACTGCTGACCTTTGTGGCAGTGAGCTGTAGCTTGCGAAAAAAAATAATGAGTGAAGATTATATTTTACTGAACATTCTTACCCTAGACAAAATGATTCTTACCAACACTCACCCCTATAAAATATTTCTCTGAGAACATGCATATTATCCATTAAAAAGAGCTTCCCAATATAGACATTCTTACTTTTCATAAACACTTTAGAATGTTAATTGCTTTGTTCAGAACTGAATTGAGGAAGAGTTTATATTTGACATATGCATGCATATATATGCATAACAATTATGCATCTCCATATATATGCACACATATATAAATGTATTTAAATGTTTTTGTCAACTAATGTCTATATCAGGCTACAGAAAAATTAAACTTTTGATTTGAAAGTTACATTAGTAAGAGAGCTAACATTTTATTATGTTTCTTTCAAATTTCTGGGACATTCATACTAAACCCACTACTTTTAAATTTCATGTTTCCTTAGATCTCAAATCAGCATTTGCTATTTCCTAAAGAATGGTTCAGGGACCATTAGTCACAAGAGATGCTTAATAAAGGAAATAAAGATTCCACGGCCACATGTGTTGGGAAACACTGTTATTCCTTCTAAAAGAAATGCGTGATTCTATTTTTATAGTAAAGGTTCTAAAACATGTGTTTAACTTTGTTTAATCTAGTATTCCCCACACGTTTGATTTATAAAATGTAAGATTCTTTGTCTAGGTAATTCTTAGCAGCTTTTGTTGAAACAATAGTTAGCAAAAGTTTTGAACTTTTCATGGGAATGTATTATGTATTTATGTGTGTTTGCTTCAAATGCCTTTGATTTCTAACTTTCTCTTGGTTATGGCATGTGACACTTCCATTTATCTTGGGCATGGCATTCTTGAAACAGATTTATGTTTACTAGTAATTAATTATAATGAATAAGCCTTCTTTTTAAACAACATGCTATAATTGTTCCTTGTCTTTTAAGTATACTAACATGACAGCATAGAATGTTAATGATAAAATTTTTGTCACTTCAGTTAGCTGTATCTGAATAGACACTATGAAGATTCTTGTATCCAAATGTTTGCCATTTAAAAGAGTTTTCCTAATATGACTCATAGACTACCGGAATGGAAAGTGAGATCTGGAGATCATTTGGTCTCAATACAATTTTTTCCCTCTTGTATATAAAGGAAACAAAACAAAACAAAACAGAGAAAAACAACAAATCCAAAATTAGAACCTTTAAGGGAAGATAGAATCTACCAATAAGAGGGCATTATAGCGAAATGGTTAAGCTCACAGACTCCGGAGCCAATATATCTAAGATCTGTTCCTGATTTTACTAGTTGTGAGCCATTTGATTTGGGGCAAATTCTTGACCCTTTGCAGTTTTAATTCCCTCCTGTGTAAATGAGTTTAGGGTGGTTGGGGCCAAGTGAGTTAAGTTATGTAAAACTTGATTACGTGGTGCATAGTAAAAGTTGTTTCATTTTTCTTTTTTTAAATACTGTTATTAAGATTGAAGTCTGTTTTTTAGCAAAATGTCTTCAGAGAACATTTTATTTAATGTCCCTATAGAGATTACTTGTATTTAATAAATTAGCATTCAATAAGTATTATAAGAAAACACAGCGAGGTTGTGATCAAGGCTCCAAAGTGCCAAAGCAGAGCTACAGATACCAAAGACACAGAGGCATTCAGAAGCTGGAGATGTCACTCTGTGGTAGGATCCAAAGACACAAGGGGTAACAGGGCCGCTGGAGTCCTTGAGCCTGCAGCATTTACAGTCTGGGGAAGGTGGTGGTCACAAGTGATAAGAAAGCAATGTATGCAGGAAACATGATGAGCAGTAAGAATGTAGTAGTCAGGACGGCTAGTGAGAGATTGCTCTGGCTCTGTTTGCCTAAGTAGACAAGGAGGACTACATTAGCAGAAGGCTCTGTAGAGGAGGTAAATTTGTCCTGGAGGTGAAGAGTGAAGGCCAGTTAGCAGCTTGGAAAATGTCGGTGATTGAAAGCAAGTAGCTAAGTTCACTGATTTTTATAGCTATATTATTCTTAAAAGCAAGTCTGGTTTATAAATTCTGTACCAAATAGATCTAGGTTTGTCATGCTTTCTAAACTTTCATTCCTTTATCTCCAGATAGAAAATGTTCAACTTAAATTGACTGAATCACAATTACTCTTAATTTTAACAGTCTTTCTGATGACAAGGGAAGGGTTAGAATCACTCAAACAGCTTGACTACATTGTACTTAAAATGAGTAGAGGCTAACATATTTATGATTTCTGAGCCAATAACATTGTCTAATGTGAAATCTTAGAATGCTTCCCAATGTCTGGATCTTCTCCCTTTGACCACAATGAGACAGGACAGAACTCCTAGCCCTACTGCGGTGATCTGAGGCTCTGTTCCAGTAAGTGGTGGAAGGTATGACATGTGTCACGCCCAGGTCAGAGCACTGGATCATTTGCAGGATTCTTCAGAGGCCCCTTCCCACTGAGGCAGTGAATAGGAGGCTATAAAGGTGAAGCCTCAGTCGCCCAAGGTCTTGCAGAACATGCAGTGATCAAAGCAGTCCTCAGTGCAGAAGCCGCATGAGGAAGAAATAAAAGTTTGTTGTTTAAACTACTGAGGTTTTGAGAGTTTTGCTATACTGCATCGTAACCTAGTCTAGCCTACCTGATACTCATATTTATCAACATAAAATCGCGTGTGCGTGTATGTGTGTGTGCGTGTGTTCTTTGCCTCTTAAGCAGGAAAAAGAAAGCTAAAATGAAAATACAATTCAAAACAGTTTTTCCTCTGGTTAATATAATACATGCAAAGAGACAAAAATGGAACCTTCTCTATGCCTTTGCAAGGAATCCAGTTTTCAGTACATCAAAGAAAAAATATTAATCTCAGGTCAGTCTGTCACTCTGTATCATAATGATAAATTAGGTAAATGAGTGAGGAGAGTCGGGTATGGCATAAGATATCTTCACTATACAGATAGAATGACTGAAGGTCAGCTAAAAGGGCTTAATTTCTCAAGGTTGCAAAATCATGAAAATATGCCTCCCAACTCACTTACATTTTCAATATGTCAATTATAATACAAAACTTTACAGAATAGTATTTTAGGTGTATAATAGATTGACCTCAATTATTTCAAATAATAAGTTTTTATGTTAGTTATATTAACTTATTAGAATAGAAAGCTGTAAGATGTATTTTTTCTTTGTCTAATAATCTCTAAAATCAGCAATCTGAAATAATAGTAAGAGATGCTGCTCCTCATTTCAAATAATACAGATACATGGGAAAAATAATGGCAATTTTACTATCATATTTTACTTTTTTGTATGTGTAGATTATAAGGCTATTTTTCTAATAAAGTAAGTTCACTAATATATCTCACTGTGTTAACCTTCCTATTTCCTGCATGTCCTCAATATTCATAAAAATAATTTTCTGGCCGGGCGCGGTGTCTCATGCCTGTAATCCCAGCACTTTGGGAGGCTGAGGCGGGCGGATCATGAGGTCAGGAGATCAAGACCACGGTGAAACTCCACTTAAAAATTACAAAACAGTAGCCGGGTGCAGTGGCAGATCCCTGTAGTCCCAGCTACTCAGGAGGCTGAGGCAGGAGAACGGCGTGAACTCGGGAGGTGGAGCTTGCAGTGAGCTGAGATCGCAGACTCCATCTCAAAATAATAATAATAATAATAATAATAATGATAATTTTCCAAGAGCACACTTATTTTGGGATGGCTTAATTTATTCATAATACATTTAATTAATTAGTTTATGATTTATATTACTTAATCTATCCCCAATACAAAGATTAAGATTTGGAAAGAGGCAAGAATGCCTACTATTTGTATGACTGCTCAACAATGTATGAGTCTATAAATTTAAGATGTTGTAATTTAAAATAGATGAGTCTATTGAAATCAATGGAGAATAAAACACCTACTTTCCTAACAGATTTAGTAACTGAAACTCAGAGCCAACAGAAGAAGACCAAGAAAGTTATAGGATTAAAAAAAATTGATAAGCACTTAAAACTGGAAGAAAAAAAAACCAAAAACCTGGTGCTAGAGCTATTTCTTAGACCATCCTGAGTATTCAACAAATTATTTTTAAAATGGTTTATTTCCCCTGCTTGTATTGTTCTTGATACTAAGCACAATTATTTCCTTTTAAATTTAATAGATCTTAGATTCAATTTAAAGTTTTTTATTTTATTTAATTTATTATTTGAGAAAAGATCTCGCTGTGTCATCCAAACTGGATTACAGTGGCACGTTCTCAGCTCATTTTGCAACCTCCACCTCCTGGGTTCAAAGGATTCTCCTGCCTCAGCCTACTAAGTAGCTGGGATTACAGGTGCCTGCGACCACACCCGGCTAATTTTTGTATTTTTAGTAAAAGTGGGGTTTTGCCATATTGGCCAGGAGGGTCTTGAACTTCTGATCTTAAGTGATCTGCTGCCCTCCACCTCACAGTGCTGGGATTACATGGGATTACAGGCATGAGCCATGGTGGTCTGCCTAAAGTTATTAAACAGTAGTTTTTTCTTTCGTTTACTTCTGGGTCCTATTTTGATGCCCTGTGATGCTCAATGTTCTCATAGTACCCTTTAATTTCTGAGTCATTTCAAATAACTAGGAGGATATTGAATGTACTCAACATGAATAAATTATAAATGTTTAAGAATAGATAGATATACCTATTACCCTGATCGGATCACTAAACCATATATTGTAACATCACTCTGCATGCCATGAATTTGTACAATTATTGTGCCAAATTAAGAAAGTAAATTCAAAACGGAAAAAAGCATATAAATTTCTCTTCACTTCCACCATCTTGTTAAATGACAATAGCCAAACAAATACACCATTATTTCTAATATACTAATAAATGTTAAACACCTTCATCTTCCAAGGTAATATATTTGGGTTTTAATTGGATCATTGGAGGGCAATAATGAGAAGGATTAGTTTCTTCTTGTCGTGAAAGATTAATGGCTTACTTACACATACGGACCTTTCTCTGCATAGATTCAATTTTCAAGATCCATTTTAAATACTACCTCTTCTATGAAGCCTTTTCCTTCTATACAGTGACCACACACCCTTGTTTGAACCTTTGGACTCATCATAATTAATAGCACCCCATATCTTCCCAGAACAGAATTTTCATGTTCTATTTGGATGATTAATTATGTGGTCATACTCCTACCCTAGATATTGAAAATTTAGAATCATAGCTGATCTTATTTTTTGCATTACCACCCTACATTTTTAATGCTTATATTTTAGAATTTGTTTAGTTTGTAATTTGACTGCCATGGTTTCATGATTTTATATATCTACATAATATATCTTTATCATGTTAGCTTAAAGACAAATATTTTCCATTATATATATTTACAGCTTTACTTGCATACAGATACAGTGCAGTAAAGGTATTTGATAAATTTTGAATAAACTCGTGGCTTTAGTTTCAAAGATAGTTCTTTGTAGTAGGTTATAAGTTTTCCTACTTGTTAAAGTTTATTAAATATATGTGTAATGGTCTTGTTTATTCAAGCTATAAATGCTTAGCTTTTAAAATTCTTTATAAATTATCCCTCCAGAAATAACCTGTTGGATATTTCTATGAAACAGTGCCAAATAAAAATCTATAAATATTCATAATGTTTATAATTTATTAAGCATTTTTAAATTATGAGTCAATCTAAACATATTTTAGTGGCATGTCATTATAACAAACACAATGGGAGAAAATTTTAATTCCCCTCACCAATAAACCTCTTTAATTATATAGATATGTTTATTTTAAATAATTCAAAAAAATGGATTCTTATGTAGTAAATACATGAAACCAAAGGGATACTATTGAATTCACTGTTCTAAATCCTCTGTTTTAAAATTAATGATATATCAAGGGATCTTATGCATCAGAGACTATCAAACATTTTAGTAACTTCAGCATCTTAAAAAAACACCATGAATATTTCAATATTTTTATCTTATAACTGTGTTATAATTGACATTCTTACAAAATAAATTTCCTTTTTTTATTTTCTTTTAATGTAAATGTTTCTAGTGCTGTGATGTGAGTACCTTTAGCTGTAAATTAAAGAAAACCCAAATATGGTATTGGGTTACTGTCTGTGGTCAACTTGGTGTCATCACAGCCCCCATCTTCCCTCTTTTCTGTAGATACAGCAGAGCAGGATCCTGTTCATGTTACCCAGCATCCTGTTCCCCATAGGTTAGTGATCAGAGTCTGCTAATAAGAGACATTTTGCAAGATTTATAAGGCTTAAGAGAAAGACATCTTTTTTCCTTTGGAGGCAATTGTAGCCAGATGAGACAGGAGATTCACAGTAACTTACTAGCAAGCTCTTAAGAACATCATGATTTTCTGCTGATGTCTGCATACTTGTGAACCCTAAGAACCTCCCACTTCAGCTTTACAAGTTGAGATGTTCAGGGGTGGCTTTCTGGATCTCCATTCTTTCACATGTCGAAATGTGTTCATAATTCCCATATTAAACGCTTCATACCTGAAATACATAGAGTGGTTTCTGTCATCAAATCCTAACTGGTACACCAATTAAAAATGGCCTAAATCAAATGGACTTTTGCTTTCTCACGTAAGAGTTGTGAAAGTAAGTGTGTTCTAGAAGTATTTATTTCATTGGATTGATGACATCATCAAAGACCCAGTTTTCTTTATTTCCTTCTCTGCCATACTCAAGATATAGTCACATTTTCTTAGACTGGTTCCTCTCTTCAGCACAACTCCAAGACCTGGGCAAAAAGGCCCTTATGGCACAAGCATCCCTCAGCCACAGGGAAGCATTCTGTCATATTTCTCAATAACCATCAAAGCAAAAGATGACTATAACTGAATGCTGGAAGATGTGTAGGTGATGCCATTGTCTATTTCAGAACTATTAAACTGCAAGTAACAGATGAAAGAGAAGTAAATTAACCTGTTAGAAAGCATAAGGTTTCTGACATAGTCACTTCCCAAAAGGGATGAGTTTCCATTTCTTGCCTCTCTATGTGATCTGGATATACGCAGGTCAGTGTGTACTAAAAGTGTGCAGCAGTTGTACATGGTGACTGAAAAATATATTTTTTTTCCTGAGATGGAGTTTCATTCTTGTTGCCCAGGCTGGAGTGCAATGGCATGATCTTGGTTCACTGCACCTTCTGCCTCCTGGGTTCAAGCGATTCACTTGTCTCAGACTCCTGAGTAACTGAGATTACAAGTGTGTGCCACCATGCCCGGGTAATTTTTGTATTTTCGGTAGAGACAGGGTTTCACCATGTTGGCCAGGCTGGTCTCGAACTGCTGATCTCAGGCGATCTGCTCGCCTCAGCCTCCCAAAGTGGTGGGATTACAGGTGTGAGCCACCACGCCCGGCCGAAAAATATTTTATAATATTAAAAAAAATGAGTAAGGCATATCAATTTTTATACAGAAAACTAGATGGATTCTTAATACAAGAATTGTGAATTACTTTATGTTATAAAATGTATTTAATATTTAATTTTTTTCAAAAATAAAATTTAAATGTTAGCTATATTTAAATAATTTAAATACAGCCATGCATTTCTTAACAAAGGACTATTGTCTGAGAAATGCTTTGTTCGGTGATTTTGTTGTACAAACATCATATGGTATTCTTAAACAATCATAGTTGGCATGGCCTGCTACACACCTAGGCTATATGATCTAACCTATTGTTCCTATGCTGCAAACCTGTACAGCCTGTTACTGTATTAAATACTGTAGGCAAGTGTAATAAAATTGTAAGTACTTGTGTATCCAAGCGTTGAAAAGGTAGTATGTTGCATCACAAAGATACAATGGCTGTGTCACTAGGCAATAGACATTTTTCAGTTCTATTATAATCTTATGGGACCACTATTAGATATGTGATTTTTCCTTGACAGAAACATCATTATGCAGCATATAACTTATTGTCAAAGACAAGAAAAAAAAATGCACATGCCAGAAATTTGACTGAAAATCAGAAGACTTCTCTTCTCCATGCACAGCTTATAGTTTGTGCTACTGTGCTAATAGTGACGATGTTCTGTTGAAAAATTCTAATATTGTACACGATACTTTCTGAATCTACCCACATGTGAGATATCTTATGAAGCACACATTAAATTTCAGCTTAAGATCACATCTGGGCAAACAATGCTAATTCCATGTAAATTCAGTAAAAACAATTTGATTTAATATAGATAAGATACAAAACGTACTAGAAGCAAATTGTTTTTGGGAGAAAATTAAATTAATTTGGAAATTGTGCAATCTACAGTTACTTGGAATGGTTTACAAAAACACAGGTTTAATTTGGTTACTTTAAAAAGGTTAAAATTATTTTTACATTTTTTAGAAAAATTATTTTTCTGAATTTCAAAAGAAGAATGATTCAGTAAGCTATCACACTATTTTCAATTGTTTTCTTTATTTCTTTAGATAGTATGCCATACTAATTTTTTTTTTAATTAAGAAGTACCCTGATGTTGTTTCATGAGAAAGTAAAAATTAGCAGTAATATAATTGCTCATTATGGTAAAATTCAAAAATAACAAACTAAACTGAGACGAGAAAGTTTGCCTAAGTTAACATTCTGGTCAATAAAATGCATATATAGCAAAAATCTTGATTCAAACAATGTAGCTCTTTATTTTGCTGAAATTGAAGAAGAATTCATAAGTATATGGAATAAAAAATTTAGGTTTTAAACAGAATGCCTTTATTTTATTTTTCTTACAAGCACGGCAACCCATGAACACACAGAATCAGCATTATAAATGTAATTCAATTGTCATTTTTTTTTTTTTGCCAATTTTTAGTTATATGAAATTGTAGCTTTACATACATATATTTGGAAAATTTGTCTATCGTGGGTAGGAGGTATACTATGTCTTATTTACTAGTTGGATGTCTTCATTTTGACCTTTTCAATGTTTAAATGTACAGTATGCAGACCTTGATTTGTACTACTATCCCTGTCCTGTAAAGGTTAGCGGTGGAACTATCCCTCATCCTCCCCAAATTATGATTTATAGTTCCAGGTGGCAGAGACGCAGAAAAACTTAGCTTTACCTATGTAACAAACCAGCACGCCTTACACATGTAGTCCAGTACCGAAAATTAAAAAACAAAAAATCTTGTCTCAAAATTTTCTCAACAAATCTTCCACATGATAATTCATTTATTCATATTTTCTACTTTTTCCTAAGTCAACTAAGACAAATTGCACGTTATTTAGAAAATGTTTCACTTTTTACATATTCTTTAATTTAGCATATATAGTGTTTCTTATAATGGTAATCTTCTTAATATTTATAAGTAGAGTTTTAATTTAAAATTTTAATTGGTATTAGTGACTTTTATCCTAGGGAAACTTGTCAAATACTGCTTTTGTTGTTTTTAATTAATTTCAAATTATAATTTTGTATTGCCTTCTACCATATATATACATTTAAATGAAGTTTGAGAGACAAATATTAAGAATTTTTATTTTTTATTGAGACAGATTTTATGTAGTCATCAAATTAGATCTTTAATGACATTTTATACATTTCCATATACTGTGTTCTTGTTATTTTTGATTTATCAGCCTTATTTAAGGTTTTGTTTCTTTTCTGAGTGAGAAATTATTTAGGAGTGTTTTTTGAAAGAACTCTTCGGGTTTATTTTAATCATGAATTTAAACTGGTATTACTCATTTCTATTTTAGTTTATGGGAGTTTAAAGAATATGCCCTATATGTACATTTGAAAGTTTACCGAGACATTGCTATCTCTTACATAATCATGTTTTTAAAAACTTACAGTGCTAGAAATGCTGTAGTTTCTATTTTCCGGATAGAAAGTTTGCTATAATTCTATTAAACTTTACTAGATTGGTGCGAAATTAACTGCAATTAATTATTTTAGGTTACTTTAATCAACTTAATATTGATTAAACTCAGTAATATAATAAAGAGAACTTCCTTTAAAATGCTAAAAGAGAAAGCGTTTTAGGAACATTACTTGTTCCAGACTACATTAGGAATGCATCTGCTACACACTGCCATAGTATCCTTAATTCCTCCACATAACACTTATTAGGCTAAGTACAGTTTATGTATATATTATTTTTTCCATAACCTGAATGAGCCCACAGTTTCTGTTTATTTAGTATGCATTTACAAATTTTGTTTTGTATGTGCATATAGGGTATATATTTGTAGCAATTAGTACACTATCACATGATAGTCAACCATATTTTTAATGAAAGAATGCATGGCTGGCTGGCTGGCTGAATAGTTGAATGTGCTAATATTCCTATTCTAAAAGAAAATGCTCTGTTGACTGGGCACAGTGGCTCATGTCTGTAATCCCAGCGCTTTGGGATGCCAAGGCAGGTGGATCACCTGAGGTTAGGAGTTCGAGACCAGCCTGGCCAACATGATGAAACCTTGTCTCTACTAAAAATACAGAAAAAAAAAAAAAAGAAAAAAATTAACTGGGTGCAGTGGCAGGCACCTGTTATCCCAGCTATTAGGGAGGCTGAGGCAAGATACTCGCTTGAACCCAGGAGGTTAAGGTTGCAGTGAGCGGAGATTGCACCATTGTACTCCAGTCTGGGTGACAAGAGTGAAACTCCATCTCAAAAAAAAAAAAAAAAAAAAAAAAAAAGATGAAAATGCTCTGTTTGGAACAACCTGGGATGCAAAATTATTAGTTACGGGCCCCATTTCCAACCAATATACAAATGAATTGATAAGAAAAGATTAATAATGATAATCAAGGTTCTAAGAATATAATCTTATTGAATTATTGATACAAAATAGACACAAAAGGAAAAAAAATAAATGAGCTGTAGATGGCAAGAGTGGGTCAACGGTTCAAGGGGTCATTGGAAGATGAGAGTAAGTTTTAGGCATAAATAGCACTTAAAACACAGGGAAGAAGTGAATTAAAGTTAGAATTTTCTATATTGTGTCTCATTTAACTATTGCTCTAAAAAATACTTTTGATGCCTCCCTTGATTCAGAAAAATTAGTCAAGTATAAAACATATATACATACATTAAAAGCTAGTGAGTAATATATATATGTAGTTTATGTATATATGGTTTATAAGTATTAAATTATATATAACTATACAGTCAGACATGTGTATATATCTGTGTGTGCGTGTGTATATACGTGCGTGTGTGTGTATATATATATAAAATCTGTGTGTATGTGTGTGTTTATACACATATATATGTGTATATATGTGTTTGTACACATATATACATACATAAACATGCATATGTATATGTGTACACATGCACATATATGTGTATATATGTGTGTACACATACACCTTTATACATACATATATACATATACACATATATACGCACAGATTTTATATATATACATACACATATATGCACACACACAGATATATACACACACACACATCTGACTATATGTATAGTTATATATATAACTTCATATATACATAAAGTTAGTTCAGGCTTCTATAATAAATTAACATAGACT